>NC_135377.1:76243258-76547206 GCF_049243985.1 Paroedura picta | reverse complement strand
TCGTGCCTTCCCGTTGTGCCCTCGGCCAGTAGATGCGGGGTGAGGGGTGGGGGCTATTTTTAATGCGGAGGAATGTCAGGATTGCTGCTGAACCCTGCCATGAGTTAGCATGAGTTTCTCCATGATTATTTGTTTAACCTTTTTCCCTGCTTTGTTCTTGAGGCCCCAGGCCCATATATTATGCTTGCATGCTTGAAACTGAAACTATGTTGCTGCATCCTGTTATCACAGGGAGCTGTGAATTATTTGTCTTTTGAACCTCTCGGCCGGCTCTGCCTTTTGTAACCATAACATCTTATCTTGTCCGGAGACGACCAAGGACGTGCGAATTGTAACACTATGGTTTATGGCACCTGCAGCCTCTTTTCCCCCCTCCCTTGGGAACTTTCAAGTTTTAGGCGGGAGAACTGTATTGATAAGGGGAGGCAAATCTGTCCTCAGGCAGATTTGACTTCTTTAGCTTAGGTGTATGAAGTAACTTCTCTATAAACGCTTTCTTTATTAAAGAAGCTTGTTGTGAGTTCTTGCAACGCTTGACACAAGGCAGAGAACAAAGGCTCTGACCGGATATTATGTGGATGTCTTTGATTTTGTCTGGCCTGAGGATGAAGCTCCCAAAATGGGCTCCAAAAGGGGGAGGGTGTGGAAAAGCCACAACGTAGTGGAACGGAATTTTACCAACTGGATTAGAGGTTTTGGGGAATATATGTGTTTGGTGGCAGGGGCATTCCCAGAGAGGGGGTGGCACTTGATCAGACACTTTACCAATGTGATGGAGGCCAAGGTATTATCGGGGGGCACTGCAGCAATTGCATATGACAAAAAAGCTAGGGAGAAGGCTTCCAACAACGATCAGGCCAGATGGGACTTAAAGGAACGTGACTCTTGGATGGTCAAAGTGGGCCCCTATGTTCAGAGAACTGAATATGAGAGACGAGGGTCTGGCAGCAGGCGGGAAAGCAGGGGATTGTGTTGGGACTACAACAAAGGAACGTGCCAACGGCGTCGATGTCGCTTTGATCACAGCTGTGAAGGGTGTGGGGGTGGCCATTCTAAGATGGATTGTGGTCGGTCTGGTTCGAACCGGCCTTTTTGATCCAGCTGGCCCACCACAAAAAGGGGAGTGGGTCGGCTAATTCAGGAACAACTGGAAGTCAAAAAGCTGAATGAGGTCCCAGTGGAGCTCACCACCCTAGCAGCATCCCTGGTAAAAGTGCCATCGTTGTTGGCGTTGTTACAGACTTATCCAAAAAAGGAAGCCGCTGAATACCTGGCTGCCGGATTTTTGGTGGGTTTCCGCATACCATATGAAGGGCAGAGACAGGCTACGACTAGCCCAAACTTAAAATCAGCAATACAAATGCCTGAAGTAGTGGCGGAAAAGATAAGAAAGGAATGTTTAGCGGGTCGCATGGCTGGCCCTTACCTCCGGCCTCCCCTTCAGAACCTTAGAGTTTCGCCATTGGGTGTAGTGCCTAAAAAAGCACCAGGACAGTATAGACTCATTCATCATCTGTCCTACCCAAAGGGATCATCTGTGAATGACGGGATTGCTCCGGAGCTCTGCTCAGTTAAATATGCATCCTTAGACCATGCGATAGCTTTGGTACGGGACTGTGGCCTGGGTGCTTTGATGGCAAAATGTGATGTGCATCCAGGAGATTTTTGTTTATTGGGCTGTCATTTCCAGGATCGTTGGTATGTGGACAAGGCTATGCCTATGGGGATGTTCCATTTTCTGTTTTGCTTTTGAGTCCTTCAGTACCTTTTTGGAATGGGAGGCCAAAACCAGAGCGGGGAGTCCGCATATCACGCACTTTCTGGATGATTTTTTGTCTATTGGCCCAGCTGGTACGTCAGATTGCACAGACAAACTAGTGATTTTCCAGTCCTTAGCGGAGGAAGTTGGGGTTCCGCTAGCGGCGGAAAAAAACGAAGGTCCTTCAACCAGGTTGAGCTACTTAGGCATATTGTTAGATTCTGAGTTGGGCTTATCAAGGTTACCGGAAGATAAGGTCCTAACACTAGGGAACCGGTTGGAGGGCTTGTTGGCAAAACGAAAATGTACACTGAGGGAGATGCAGAGTCTCCTGGGACACTCAAATTTTGCCTGCAAAGCAGTTTCACCAGGGCGTGCCTTTTGTGCAAGGTTGGCAAGGGCAACTGCGGGGGTGACCTCGCCACACCATCACATTAGATTGTCAAAATCTTTGAAGGAGGACCTTCAATGTGGAGGGAGTTCATAGAGGGATTCAACGGGGTGACTATGTGGCAGACGCCACTGTCCCCAGAGTCATCCCTTCAGGTTCATTCGGATGCATCAGGCAGCCTGGGTTTTGGGGTACTTTACCAAAACAGATGGTGCGCTGAAAAATGGCCACATTCGTGGGCGGTGTCTGGGATCCTTAGGGATCTCACTTTTCTGGAGCTTTTTCCAGTAGTGGTAGCGGTGGAGATATGGCAAGAATTGTTCCTCAATAGCAGGGTATTGTTTTGGTGCGACAACCAAGCTGTGGTGCGCATCATTAACAGCCAGTCCAGCAAGTCCTTAAAGTTAATGCGCTTAGTGCGCTGGTTGGTGAGGGCCTGCTTGGGGAGCAACATTACGTTTTGGGCTAGACATGTGCCAGGCGCCTCTAATGATATTGCAGACGCACTGTCTCGCTTTCAGGAGCAGAGATTTTGCCAGTTGGCACCGGCGGCACGCCAGTTTCCGGACCGGTTCCCGGAGGAATTGTGGACGCTTGGCTTGGACCCATCATAGAGGCTGTGAACAATTCATTGGCACCGGCAACTCATCGGTCTTATTCAGCCACTATTCGGGGTTATGCTGACTTCATCGGCTTATGTGCTTGGCCCCCCACTGAGGAGTCTGTTTTAAGATATCTTATACAGCTAAGGTCGCAGGGGTTATCATCTCGGACAATGGGAATCCACATGGCAGGCTTATCTTTTTTGTGTAAAGCAATTGGGAATGCGGACCCGACTTCATCATTCCTAGTCCGTAAGGCCCTAGCGAGTTGGAGGAGGCTTAGTCCGGCTGTAGCGGACGCAAGGCGGCCGATTTCTCTGGCAATACTTCAAGGCCTATTGCAACAGCTACCCACTGTATGCTCTAGTTGTTACGAAGCAGTTTTATTTGGGGCGGCTTTTACGCTTGCCTTTTTTGGGGCTTTCCGATGTGGGGAATTGTTGGCTGAAACCCGTTCAAGTCCGGGGGACAGGGCATTAGCAAAGGTGGATGTGCAGGTATCGGAAGAGGGTCTGCACATACTCCTTCGCCGATCGAAGACAGACCAATTGGGCCGAGGTTCGCTTGTGGTTTTACGTGCTTCCCCACTGGGCGGTCCTTGCCCGGTCCGAGCTACGAGAGCATTTTTGGAGGTTCGGCTAGACATATCTGGTCCATTGCTGATACATTTGAACGGAACGTGTCTGTCCCGGTACCAATTTGGTTCAGTTTTGAAGCGTGCATTGAGAAGCTCGGGCTTACCAGCTGAGCAATTTGGGACTCACTCCTTCCGTATTGGGGCAGCCTAGTGCTATTTCAAAATTCTGATGACATCAAGGCAGTGGGGAGGTGGCATTCCTCTGCTTTCAAGCACTATGTCCACCCGGGCTTGGTGTTATAACTATCTCATGTGCCATTTAATTGCAGATCGATGCTCGGAAGTGCCAAAAGTACTGGTCATCGGGCACAGTATTGTCCACTGGGCGGCCCGCTATTCTTTACGGTCCAGATAGACCAGCAACTTGGGTCTGGAAGATTGCCAGATTGCCTGGGCTGGTTGGCGTGGTATGTGTTGAGCTTCGCTGCTGGATGATCTAACCACAGCTGTGAGGCGAACTGGTGTGCCAGATATTTTAGTCATTCAACTGGGAGAAAAAGACATCACCAGCATTAAGGCACTCGGTTTGGCAGAGTCCATGAAGTTGGACCTTGAGAAGATTACATCAGGATTTCCAGGCATTAGAATATGGTGGTCGGCACTTCTCGAGCGTTGGAATTGGAGAGGGGCAGTTTCCCCCCAAAAGTTGACATTTCACGCAAGAAAATTAATAAAGCAATTGCAAAGTGGTTGAAAAAGGCAGGCGGTCGTTATATTCCGCACCATGATATCTGCCAAAGTTTTTGGGCTCTATACAGAGCAGATGGAGTCCATCTGTCAGAATGGGGGATGGACTTCTGGTTACAGGATTTGCGTTATGCATTGTTTGAGGCTGCAGCTGGTGGAAGCGTTGGTGGGAGCTGTGGCAGAATTTGGGCATGGGGGAGGAACCATATGGGAGCAGACCCAGCCTGTGTGCGGGCCTGCTATAGAAAGGGGGCCTCCATAAGAGGCTGTGTGTACGTGGTGCCGGGCGGCCATCCCTCATGGAGGAGGAGCCTTGCCGGCAAAACCCGTATTTCCGGGTGACTAGGGAACTCAGCCTCTTGTGGCGCAGAGTGGTAAGGCAGCGACATGCTGTCTGAATCTGTCTGCCCTTGAGGTTGGGAGTTCAATCCCAGCAGCTGGCTCAAGGTTGACTCAGCCTTCCATCCAACCGAGGTCGGTAAAATGAGTACCCAGCTTGCTGGGGGGTAAGCGATAATGACTGGGGAAGGCACTGGCAAACCACTCCGTATTGAGTCTGCCATGAAAACGCTAGAGGGCGTCAGCCCAAGGGTCAGACATGACTCGGTGCTTGCACAGGGGATACCTTTACCTTTACCTTTAGGGAACTTGGCAGAGGTTCACGCCTCAACGAGTTCTCAAAATGGGGGTCACCTCCCTGGACAACCAACAGGCCATTGGGGGCTCGGGGAGCCTGGCAGGAAGCCGGAGGGCCCCGGGCATGCCTGTTGGAATAATGCTTGGCTTCCTTGTGGCCGGTGCGCCACGAGACGGCTGGTTCCTTCACCCCATGCTCTCCAACGCTTGGTTTATGTGTTATAATAAAGTTGTGGCCTATTTAAACGCCAACAGTTGTCTGGGTGTCTTTATGGCGACAGGTATTGACCTGCAAGGCAAGGGCGATTGGGACTTACCCCGGGCGCATTTAGAATCATAGAATCATAGAGTTAGAAGGGGCCATACAGGCCATCTAGTCCAACCCCCTGCTCAACGCAGGATTAGCCCTAAGCATCCTAAAGCATCCAAGAAAAGTGTGTATCCAACCTTTGCTTGAAGACTTCCAGTGAGGGGGAGCTCACCACCTCCTTAGGCAGCCTATTCCACTGCTGAACTACTCTGACTGTGAAAAACTTTTTCCTGATATCTAGCCTATATCGTTATACTTGAAGTTTAAACCCATTACTGCGTGTCCTCTCCTCTGCAGCCAGCAGAAACAGCATCCTGCCCTCCTCCAAGTGACAACCTTTCAAATACTTAAAGAGGGCTATCATGTCCCCTCTCAACCACCTTTTCTCCAGGCTGAGCATTCCCAAGTCCCTCAACCTATCTTCATAGGGCTTGGTCCCTTGGCCCCAAATCATCTTCGTCGCTCTCCTCTGTACCCTTTCAATTTTATCGACGTCCTTCTTGAAGTGAGGCCTCCAGAACTGCACACAGTACTCCAGGTGTGGTCTGACCAGTGCCGTATACAATGGGACTATGACATCTTGTGATTTTGATGTGATGCCCCTGTTGATACAGCCCAAAATGGTATTTGCCTTTTTTACCGCTGCATCACACTGCCTGCTCATGTTTAGTTTACAGTCCACAAGTACCCCAAGGTCTCGTTCACACACAGTGCTACCTAGAAGCGTATCCCCCATCCAGTAGGCATGCTTTTCATTTTTCTGACCCAGATGCAGAACTTTACACTTATCTTTATTAAATTACATCTTGTTCTCATTTGCCCATTTTTCCATTGTGTTCAGATCTCGTTGAACTCTGTCTCTATCTTCCGGAGTATTTGCCAGTCCTCCCAATTTGGTGTTATCTGCAAACTTGATGAGTAGTCCCTCCACCTAGATCATTAATAAATATGTTAAAAAGTACCGGGCCGAGCACCGAGCCCTGAGGTACCCCGCTACTCACCTCTCTCCAGTCTGATGAAACACCATTGACAACAACTCTTTGAGTGCGGTTCTCTAACCCACTCCCTATCCACCTAACTATCTGAAAATCCAGATTTCAGTCCTTCAACTTATCCATCAGAACATCATGGGGAACCTTGTCAAAAGCTTTACTAAAATCCAAGTAAATGACATCAACCGAATTTCCCCGATCCAGCAAACCTGTTACTTTGTCAAAAAAGGAAACCAGGTTGGTCTGGCAGGACCTGTTGGAGACAAATCCATGCTGACTTCCTTGGATCACCAAATTGTCCTCCAGATGTTTGCAGATCGCTCCCTTTTAATATCTGCTCCATTATCTTCCCCACAACAGAGGTCAGACTCACTGGTCTGTAGTTTCCCGGGTCATCCTTCTTCCCTTTTTTGAAGATCAGAATAACATTTGCTCTCTTCCAGCCCTCTGGGACATCTCTATTCCTTAAACAGGTCCAGAAGATGATGGACAAGGGTTGTGCAAGTTCTCCAGAAAGTTCTTTGAGCTTTCTCGGGTGCATTTCATCTGGCCCAGGGGATTTGAACTCATCCAGTGCAGCTAAATGCCTCTCGACAACCTCTCTATCCATGTTAACCTGCCACCCAGACACTGTCCTTTGGCTATGGCCATCTCTAGATGTGCCTAAACACTTCGACCTGTGGGAAAAAACAGATGTGAAATAGGCACTAAGCCTTTCTGCTTTCTCTGCATCTTCCGTTAGAGTTTGTCCATCCGCACCCAACAGTGGGCCTATTGCCTCCTTCTCTTTACGTTTGCTCCTCACATAGCTGAAAAATCTTTTCTTGTTACAATAGGCTTCCCTGGCCAATCTTAGCTCACCTTCAGCTTTGGCCTTTCTTATGATTGATCTACAGTGCCTAGTAACCTGTAGGTACTCTTCTTTAGAGCTCTGTCCTTCCCTCCATTTCCTGAACATTTTCCTTTTCTTTCTTAGTTCCTCTTGAAGTTCTCTGTTCATCCAAATAGGCTTCTTAGAGCTCCTGCAGTGTTTTCGTCTTTCTGGGATAGTCATTGATTGAGCATGCAATAGCTCCTGTTTGAGTAGCGCCCACCCTTCACATGCTCCCTTCCCTTCCAGCATTGTCGTCCATGGTATGACACTCATCATGTCTGAGTTTATTAAAGTTTGCCCTACGAAAATCAAACATCCGCGTCTGGCTACAAGCTTCCTTGGCTCCCCATCTCAAAAGGAATTCTATGAGGACATGGTCACTTCCCCCTAGGGTCCCCACCTCCTTCACCTCATCCACCAACTCTTGCCTGTTGGTCAGTATTAAGTCCAGTATGGCTGAACCTCTTGTGGGTTCATCTACCATTTGATAAATGAAATTGTCAGCCAGGCAGGTCAGAAAGTTGCATGACTGAGGACGCTTTGCAGAGTTTGTTTCCCAGCACACATCTGGGAAATTGAAGTCACCCATGATGACAAGGTCCTGCCGCTTGGATATTGTCTCAAGCTGCTCACAAAGTGCAGCATCCACATCCTCTCGTTGGTCAGGCGGTCGGTAGCAGACACCAACCACCACACTGTTTGTTTTCCCCTCGGTTATTTTCACCCAGATGCTTTCCATTGTAGATATGCTCTCCTTCACTAGAATTTCCTGACAGGTAAGCCCTTTCCTCACATACAGTGCCACTCCTCCACCTCTTCGATCTATTCTGTTTTTTCTGAACAGTTCATATCCATCCACCATTACATTCCAGTCATGAGAATCATTCCACCACGTTTCTGTGATGCCTACTAGATCATACCTTTCCATCAGCATGAGAAGTTCCAGCTCTTCCTTTTTATTGCCCATGCTTCGGGCGTTAGTATAAAGACATCTGAATCCGTTTACTTTTGGTTCCCTATGAGCTGGCCTTGCCGGTTGGGCAGCCTCCGATCGTTTTCCTTCCATACGCTCCCTATGTTGATCGTCTCCTTCCCCTAGTGGCTTTAGTTTAAAGCTCTCCTGATGAATCTCCCCAGGTTCCTGCCAAACACATTCTTCCCCAGTTTCGATAAGTGCAGTCCATCAGGTGCTAGTAAGCTGTCCTCAAGAAAGCCTATCCCATGGTCCCAGAAACCAAATCTCTCCTGCTGGCACCAACTACGCAGCTAGTGATTCACCTCCATTATCTTCCTCTCCCGACGCATTCCTCTTCCCTTGACAGGCAAGATTGAAGAGAATACCACTTGTGCTCCCATTTGCTTGAGCTTCCTCCCCAGATCTTGATAGTCTTTTTTAATAGGAGCGATGGTAGTCAGGGACATGTCATTCGTTCCCACATGGACCATCACAAATGGGCCGCCGCGGGTAAGCCCTCGCCATGAAGAGGCTGCCTGGGACTTCAAGTCCCATGATCCTGTGGGGGCTGGGTTGCTGGGGAAGGCCTGGGAGGGAGGGAGTTCAAGCCTCTCCTCCCAGGCTCCTCAGCGTTGCCCATTTAGGGAGAGGGAAAAGAGGCGCGAGTCTCTTTCCCTCTTCCCTGCTGACGAGGTTGCCCACCCTCCCTCCCTGTTACTATGATTGTTAAAAAATATGATGGTATTGGAAAGTTTGTAATTGCAGAGTTTTGAAAATAAGAACTTGAATAAGAATGTATTAATGATTTGGTTGAATTGATTGTCACAACTAGCGGAATTTGGGCATTGGGGAGGAACCATATGAGAGCAGACCCAGCCTGCGTGCAGGCCTGCTATAGAAAGGGGGCCTCCATAAGAGGCTGTGTGTACGCGGTGCCAGGCGGCCATCCCTCATGGAGGAGGATCCTTGCCGGCAAAACACGCATTTCCGGGTGACTAGGGAACTCGGCAGAGGTTCACGCCTCAACGAGTTCTCAAAATGGGGGTCACCTCCCTGGACAACCAACAGGCCATTGGGGGCTTGGGGAGCCCGGCAGGATGCCAGAGGGCCCCGGGCATGCCTGTTGGCCAACAGTTGTCTGGGTGTCTTTATGGTGACAGGTATTCACCTGCAAGGCAACTACCTGGCAAGCATTGTTTGCTTGAACAGGACCTGTTCTGCAGATTCATATAGCATGCATGCTAAAGTGACCCTTTGGTGTTAACTTAGGCAGTTTACGGATATGTAAACAACATTTTCAAGAGAACGTCTCCTCTTATTTTATTATTTTGTAACTCACATATAATTATAACACATATTGAACTAGTACGGTTGTATCGCAAAAGCAACAAGTGCTATTTCCAAATTCTAGTACATAGTATTATGAAATTCTATCTTCTACTGCCTAAGAAATAACCTTAAATACTTGTTGGCTAAGAAATTACTTTATGTCATTAATTACTTCCATACAACGAATGAGATATATACCTGCTATATAGCATGCATGCTAAAGACACATGAAATACTGGACTGAGAAATTAGTCTGTGTCATTGATTACATCCAAACAACGAATAGGATATACAGCTACCGTGTAGCATGCATGCTAAAGGCACTTTAAATACTGGGCTAAGAAATCACTTTATGTGATTTACATCCATACAACAAATGGGATATATACCTGGCAAGCTTTGCTTGCTTGAACAGGACCTGTTCTGCAGATTCATATAGCATGCATGCTAAAGATACCCTTTGGGGTTAACCTAGGCGGTTTACCAATATGTAAACCACATTTTGAAGAGAACGTCGCATATTATTTTATTATTTTTTGTCACTCAGATATAATTGTATCTCACATATTGAACTAGTACGGTTGTATCGCAAAAGCAACAAGTGCTATTAACAAATTCTCTATTATTAGATAGATTTATGAAATTCTATCTTCTACTGCCTATGAAATAACCTTAAATACTTCTTGGCTAACAAATTACTTTATGTCATTAAATATTTCCATACAACGAATGAGATATATACCTGCTATATAGCATGCATGCATGCATGCTACATGCTATATAGCATGCTACACGCATGCTACATGCTATATAGCATGCTACATGCATGCTACATGAAATACTGGACTGAGAAATTAGTCTGTGTACATGGCAGGTATATATCCTATTCGTTCTCTGGATTATAGTCATAGAACGAATAGGATATATACCTGCCATGTAGCATGCATGCTAAAGACACTTTAAATACAGGGCTAAGAAATCACTTTATGTGATTTACATACATACAACAAATGGGATATGTACCTGGCAAGCATTGCTTGCTTCAACAGGAGCTGTTCTGCAGATTCATATAGCATGCATGCTAAAGACACCCTTTGGGATTAACCTAGGTGGTTTCCCGATATGTAAACAACATTTTCAAGAGAAAGTCTCATCTTATTTTATTATTTTCTAACTCACATATAATTGTAACTCACATATTGAACTAGTACGGTTGTATCGCCAAAGCAACTAGTGGTATTTCCAAATGGAAATACATAGTATTATGAAATTCTATCTTCTACTGCCTATGAAATAACCTTAAATTCTTGTTGGCTAAGAAATTTCTTTATGTTACTGATGACATCCATACAACAAATGAGATATATACCTTCTATATAGAATGCATGCTAAAGTCACCTTAATTGCTGGGCTAAGAAATCACATTATCCATACAATGATTGGGATAGATACCTGCTGAGCTTTGCTTACTTGATCTGTTCTGTAGATTCATATAGTATGCATTCTAGACCCCTTTGGTGTTAACCAAGGCGGTTTACCAATATGTAAACAACATTTTCAAGAGAACGTCGCATCTTATTTTATTATTTTCTAACTCACATATAATTGTAACTCACATATTGAACTAGTATGTTTGTATCGCAAAAGCAACTAGTGCTATTTCCAAATTCTCCATTATTACATAGTATTATGAAATTCTATCTTCTGCTGCCTATGAAATAACCTTAAATACTTGTTGGCTAAGAAATTACTTTATGTCATTAATTACTTCCATACAACGAATGAGATATATACCTGCTATATAGCATTCATGCTAAAGACACATGAAATCCTGGACAGAGATATTAGTCTGTGTCATTGATTTACATCCATACAACGAATAGGATATACACCTGCCATGTAGCATGCATGCTAAAGACACTTTAAATACAGGGCTAAGAAATCTCTTTATGTTTTTGATTACATCCATACAACGAATAGTATAGATACCTGCCATGTAGCATGCATGCTAAATTCACCTTAAATACTGGGCTAAGAAATCACTTTATGAGATTTACATCTATACAACTAATGGGATATATACCTGGCAAGCAATCCTTGTTTGAACAAGACCTGTTCTGCAGATTCATATAAAATGCATGCTAAAGACACCCTTTGGGGTGACCCAAGGCGGTTTACCGATATATAAACAACATTTTCATGTGAACGTCTCATCTTATTTTATTATTTTGTAATTCACATATAATTGTAACTGACATATTGAACTAGTAAGGTTGTATCGCAAAAGCAACTAGTGGTATTTCCAAATTCTCTATTATTACATAGTATTATGAAATTCTATCTTCTACTGCCTATGAAATAACCTTAAATTCTTGTTGGCTAAGAAATTTCTTTATGTTACTGATGACATCCATACAACGAATGAGATATATACCTTCTATATAGCATGCATGCTAAAGTCACCTTAATTGCTGGGCTAAGAAATCACATTATCCATACAATGATTGGGATAGATACCTGCTGAGCTTTGCTTACTTGATCTGTTCTGTAGATTCATATAGTATGCATTCTAGACCCCTTTGGTGTTAACCAAGGCGGTTTACCAATATGTAAACAACATTTTCAAGAGAACGTCGCATCTTATTTTATTATTTTCTAACTCACATATAATTGTAACTCACATATTGAACTAGTATGTTTGTATCGCAAAAGCAACTAGTGCTATTTCCAAATTCTCCATTATTACATAGTATTATGAAATTCTATCTTCTGTTGCCTATGAAATAACCTTAAATACTTGTTGGCTAAGAAATTACTTTATGTCATTAATTACTTCCATACAACGAATGAGATATATACCTGCTATATAGCATGCATGCTAAAGACACATGAAATCCTGGACAGAGATATTAGTCTGTGTCATTGATTTACATCCATACAACGAATAGGATATACACCTGCCATGTAGCATGCATGCTAAAGACACTTTAAATACAGGGCTAAGAAATCTCTTTATGTTTTTGATTACATCCATACAACGAATAGTATAGATACCTGCCATGTAGCATGCATGCTAAATTCACCTTAAATACTGGGCTAAGAAATCACTTTATGAGATTTACATCTATACAACTAATGGGATATATACCTGGCAAGCAATCCTTGTTTGAACAAGACCTGTTCTGCAGATTCATATAAAATGCATGCTAAAGACACCCTTTGGGGTGACCCAAGGCGGTTTACCGATATATAAACAACATTTTCATGTGAACGTCTCATCTTATTTTATTATTTTGTGATTTACATCCATACAATGAATGAGTTATATACCTGTTTAGCATTGCTTACTTGAACAGGACCTGTTCTGCAGATTCATACAGCATGCATGCTAAAGACACCCTTTGGTGTTAACCAAGGCGGTTTACTGAAATGTAAACAACATTTTCAAGACTATGTCTCATATAATTTATTATTTTGTAAATCACATATAATTGTAACTGACATATTTAACTAGTAAGGTTGAATCGCAAAAGCAACTAGTGCAACTTCCAAATTCTCTATTATTACATAGTATTATGAAATTCTATCTTCTACTGCCTATGAGATAACCTCAAATACTTGTTGGCTAAGAAATTACTTTATGTCATTAATGACATCCATACAACGAACGAGATATATACCAGCTATGTAGCATCCATAAAACGAATGGGATATATACTAGTTGCTTCTGCTTAGCATTTCGCACTTGAACATGACCTGTCCTGCAGACTCATATAGCATGCATTCTAAAGACACCCTTTGGTGCAACTAGTGCTATTTCCAAATTCTCTATTATTCCATAGTATTATGAAATTCTATCTTCTACTGCCTATAAGATAACCTTAAATACCTGTTAGCTATGAAATCACTTTATGTCATTGATTACATCCATACAACGAATGGGATATATACCTGCTTAGCATTTCTCACTTGAACATGACCTGTCCTGCAGACTCATATAGCATGCATGCTCAAGACACCCTTTGGTGTAAACCAAGGCTGTGTACCGAAATATAAACTACCTTTATAAGAGAACGACTCAGTTTATTTTAATTACTTTGGATGTCTTCATATAGTTATCAGAGAACATCCCGCAGTTATATCATATCCTGCAGATGGAGTCCCTTGGTTTTTTTCATAAAATCAAAAGGTCTTTAACAAGGTAAAGTTAGTTTCTTAAAACTTTTACAAGGTAAGTCACGTTTTATGGCAAAAGCAACTCGTGCTATTTACAAATTCCGTTATGAAATTGTCCGTCATACTGGGTATGAAATTCTATCTTCTACTGCCTATGAGATACCCTTAAATACTTGTTGGCTAAGAAATCAATTTATGTCATTGATTACATCCATACAACGAATGGGATATATATCTGCTTAGCATTGGTCATTTGAAGAGGACCTGTCCTGCTGAATCATATAGAATGCATGCTAAAGACACCCTTTGGTGTAAACCAAGGCGGTGTACCGAAATGTAAACATTTACAAGAGAACGACTCATTTTATTTTCATTATTTGGATGTCTTCATATATTTATACTCTTCTTGGCCTTTCCCAACCATGTCACAGCGTCTTCCCCAGCCCTAGGGCTTCCACTAAACCAAAAACCTACCCATCCTGAAGCGTACTATCCCTTGCCGTCACCATAACTTGAGAATTTAACCTGGTACAAAATCCTGTTTTTTACATCATTCTTACAGGTAAAATATTGTGAAAAAATATTTATACACTTTTTACTCTTTCCCAACCACGTCCCAGCAGCTTCCCCAGCTTTGATACTTCCACTAAACCAAAAACCTACCCATCCTGAAGCATAATTTCCCTAACCCTAACCCAAATTGAGAACTTAACCGGGTGCAAAACCCTATTTTTTACATAATTTTTACAGGTAAAATAATGTGAAAATATTTTATAATGTACTTGGCCTTTCCCAACCACCTCACAGGAACTTCCTCAGCCGTGATGCTTCAACTAAACCAAAAACCTACCCATCCTGAAGCATAATTTCCCTTACCCTAACCCAAATATAGAACTTAACCGGGTTTAAAACCTTATTTTTTACTTAATTTTTACTGGTAAAATAATGAGAGAAAATAATTATACTCTCCATGGCCTTTCCCAACCACATCACAGCAAGTTCCCCAGCCCTGATGCTTCAACTAAACCAAAAACCTACCCATCCTGAAGCATACTTTCCCTAGCCCTAACCCTAAGATGAGAACTTAACCACGTGGAAAACCATATTTTTACATAATTCTTAACGTAAAATATTGTGAAAATATATTTATACTCTCCTTGGCCTTTCCTGACCATGTCACAGGAACTTCTCCTGCCCTTATGCTTCAACTAAACCAAAAACATGCCCATCCTTATGCATCCTTCCCTAACCCTCAGCCTGTGAGAACTTAACCAAGTTCAAAATCCTATTTTTTACATAATTCTTAAAGGAAAAATATTGTGAAAAAATATTTATACTCTCCTTGGCCTTTCCCAACCATGTCACAGCATCTTCCCCAACCCTAGGGCTTCCACTAAACCAAAAACCTACGCATCCTGAAGCATACTACCCCTTGCCGTAACCATAACTTGAGAAAGTAACCGGGTGCAAAACCGTATTTTTAACATAATTTTTACAGGTAAAATAATGTGAAAAAATATTTATACTCTACTTGGCCTTTCCCAACCACATCACAGCAACTTCCCCAGCCCTGATGCTTCAACTAAACCAAAAACCTACCCATCCTGAAGCATAATTTCCCTAACCCTCACCCAAATTGAAAACTTAACCGGGTGAAAATGGTACAGCGCATTGGTGCATGCTATATGAATCTGCAGGACAGCTCGTGTTCAAGTAAGCAATGCTAAGCAGGTATATATCCCATTCGTTCTATGGATGTAATCAATCACATAAAGTGATTTCTTAGCCAACAAGTATTTAAGGTTATCTCGTAGGCAGTAGAAGATAGAATTTCATAATAATACTATGTAATAATAACAGAAAATTTGGAAATAGCAAATGTTTCTTTTGCAATCTGCTGGATCTGCAGGATATGATAAAACTGTGGGATGTTCTCTGCTAACTATATGAAGACATCCAAAGTAATGAAAATAAAATGGGTCGTTCTCTGGTAAATGTTGTTTACATTTCGGTACACCACCTTGATTTACACTAAAGGGTGTCTTTAGCATGCATGCTATATGAATCTGCAGGACAGGTCCTGTTCAAGGGAGCAGTGGTAAGCAGTTGTATATCCCATTTGTTGTATGGATGTAATCAATGACATAAAGTGATTTCTTAGCCAACAAGTATTTAAGTTTATCTCATAGACATTAGAAGATAGAATTTCATAAAACTAAGGAATCCTTAGCAGGCATATTTCCTATTCGTTTTCTGGATGTAATTTGCATGCTATAAAGCAGATATATAACCCATTCCTTGTATGGATGTAATCCATGACATCAAATGATTTCTTAGCCAAGTATTTAAGGTGTCTTTAGCATGCATGCTATATAGCAGGTGTATATCCCATTCGTTGTATGGATGTAATCAATGACATAAAGTCCAACTCACTTATGGTGCATTTTTGGGTGCTCCGATATCAGATACTATCAAGCTTGAAAGGGTCCAGTCTAAATTCCTTCGGGCACTCCTCCAACTTCCATGCTGTGTAACTAACTCCATGGTGCATCTAGAAACCGGAATGTTAATGGTCCAAGACAAAATCTGCCTGTCAGCAACGGGAATGTGGCTGAAATTAATACATATCCCACAGGGTATAGTTTCTTTAACCCTGAATGACAACTTCCAATTATCTTGGAATAAGGCTGTCTACAGAGGAATCCAAAGTCTGGGCTTCTTCATACACTTATCCAAATTAGCTCATGATCAAGCTGCATCATTAGTTAAGCAGCGGATACAGGACAATCAATATCAACTGGACCTGAGTAAAGCTCCAACATTTTTGGTCCCAGTTAAAACAAGATATGTCCTGGCCCCTGCCACTTATCTGTCTCAGCTAGTAATAAGTAAGCAAAGAAGGGCATTTACCCTTGCATGATGCTCCATCTTGGCTTCAGCGCTTATAGAGGGCCACTATAAGAACATTTGCCTTACACTGAGACGATGTTTTTGTGGGAGTGGTGAAATGGATACAAGAGAGCATATATTGTTCCACTGCCCTGCTTATGTAGACTTTCGTAGCAACTTGATTAAACCACTCCTTAAAACGTTGCCAGAACATCATGATGTAGATCGAGCAAAGAGGCTGCTAAGTGATGAGTCCCCCCAGGTGACAACTCAGCTGGCTACGTTTTGTGCCGCAGCCATAAAAATCCGATGCTCTAATTTTAAGTTCTGTTTTATGATCTTTTAAATTGTATTAAAAATGACCATATTCTTTTGTTCTTTTATGTATTAACTTCATATAACTTGGTCTGAACGACTGTAATAAAGTTTGATTGATTGATACTGGACTTGAATTGTGCTCCTCTACTACAGACCAGCATGGCTGGAAATACTTGAAGCAACTTGAAGAATGTAGCTGTGTTTTGGCAGATGTGGAAAGGATTTTATATAGTTCTCTCTCATTTTTCATAGGTTGTTTGGAAACCTCTTCTGCATTAAAGAGGGATCGAGTCTCAGGGTGCACTGCTGCCGTGCCACAAGATGTACTTTGGAGAGCACCTTTCATTCTCAGGCACTCTGGATTGCCTTGGAGAAGTGGGTACAGAGACAGCAATGGCGAGAAGCGGCCAAATAGCACCGTATGCTGCTCAAATCTTAAGATTAGTATTTAAAGAACATCAGCATGCTTATCATTTGTTTTGGACCACTTGGCCTTGCTTATGTCTTTGTTTCTTCCTGGAAAGTCAGAGGCAATTTAGACACAGGAGAAAATTTTGTTCCGGAAACGCAAGAAACTGGTTGGGCTTGCTGCTTCTCTCAAAGGGCTTGCTGCTCCTGTCAATGTGTGCTCTTACAGGAATTTAATTACAGATCCCTTGATGCAATAATAAACGTGATCCTCTTTGAAATACATGGACAAGTCCTTTACGGGCTGCTCCCTTATACTATGAGAGTTCCCTTATAAATGTTAATAATTTTAATATATTGGTCATATTGCCTTGCAGGGAACTATAATCGCTTTAAGAAGACACTGGTACACAACTTTGGCATTATAATTTGGCCACAGCCTTTATTAACATTTTTTGAGCATGGCATACATGGGAAGGGAATGCAGCCCTCTTGTGGTCAGCCGACCACAAGGCAGCCCCCGGATCCAGCTTGCCCCCCAACGGGTGACTTTGGCTAATAGCCCACCTCAACCCGGATGCAATGGCAGGCTGAATAATGGGAGGAGGCACAGTGGATTAACCCTACTGGGCGTCCGCCTCTGTTGGGTTATCCTGCCTCCCGGAAATGTGGGCCTTCAATCAGGCTCAGCATCCACACGGTCCCTTAATGGGACCCCCAAACCTAGGGGAGGCCAGCACGCAATCTTAGCCACCCCATACTCAACCCTTCCCATGCTCCAATTTCGCCACAAAGCATATCAAAGGCCAATGCCTTCTGTGCTTCCGCCACTGCTCATCTATGTAGCCAATTCAAAATGCCATCCCGAATACCATGGAGCCAGATGTCCATGCCCCAATTCGATAGGTGCACCCCGTCATTTCGATAAAGTGCCCACTGTCGATGGGAGATGTCACAGTGTGTTACTAAAGCCTTCAATTAAACGAACAATGGCCTTGTTAACACGGCGTCTTGCGAGGTCCACTTTGTCGGGATTAACCGCCGCTCGCCAGGCATGACGTTCGAGGAGGGACGACCAGCAAATTGCCATCCAGGGAAGCCGGGACCGGGTGAAATCCAGATCTTGAAGAATTACTTGCTTCAAAACTCGGCCTGGAGTCTCTGGAATAATATTTTCGCCGAGTTGTATAACCAGCATGTCCGGGGGACCATCACGTTGCACTGCTTTCATAAGTGTGCTCACAAACGACTTCCAACGCATCCCTCGGTAGCCTTTCCAAGCAACTCGAACTCGACTTCCAAGTCCCAGGCAGTCATCCCATCCCGACGAGGAAGCGTAAATGGAGGCCCAATACACAATGCTGTGTCCCAAGACCCAAACGACAGGGGTAGGAGGTGCCAAATCTGGAAAAAACAAAGTTCAGAGAAGAAGATCCCTTCTAACGTAATGTTTATAAGCAGACGACCGCCATCGTCCCAGGGTCTTTATATCATCCCTCGACACCCCTGACATGTCTGCTTGGGTTGCAGCGCCAATGCGGAATGAGTGAATCCCAAATTGTGATGCAGGAAGGCCAAGTTTCGATAGGACCGACCTCATCACTGTGACCAACTGATAACGGGATAAACACGTCCCGTCCACATGTATGAAAAGGGGGCCTTCAATTGCTGGGCGCACCCGCAGGTAGTCTCTCATGCTACGTACTGGACAGGGGGACCCTTCAGATCTGGCCTGCAAGAATACCCCAGTCCCTTTTCCCATTTGATCAGTTTTTGAAAATTGCAGCCAGATATATAACCCTTGTTCGGATAGACTTATATCTTGTAACAAAAGTGCCTTAGAAGACACTGCTGCTTTAGATGTGGAAACAACCTCACTACACCTGAAGGCACCAAAGAAGGTGACCGTAAAAACTGCAGCAAAAAGTAGAGACTCAAACTCCGAGTCACATATGACTGGAAGCTCAGTGACCATGTCACCTAAAACTTGCAGAGACAGTGGCCTCCTAGAGTCCGACCTTGGCGGTCCTGAACGTTTCCATCCTGCAATGGCACTCCGGGCTAGGAACGAAGTTGCAGGATCCCACCAATTTTGAGCCTTACAGAAAAATGACAAAGTGGATAGCTGCACCCCCAAGGTTCTAGGAGCTGGTCCCTTAGCCTTCAGATGAACTAAATATCATAAAACGAAATCTTCCTTCGGTGGCAGAGGGATGAAACAACCCCAAGACTCAGTAAACGCGATGTATCCCTCAACTGCTTTTGAATAAGCCTGTCGAGTAGCAGGGGCCAATGAAGCAGTCACTGCCTGTCGAAGGGCTCGTTGCCAAGATTCCAGAGTTCCTCCGGGAACAGGTCCGGCGCCAGGTTCGCTGAGGGAGCCAAAGTCTGAAACCGGTGTTCCTGGAACCGAGACAACGCATCGGCCACTTCATTATTCACGCCTGGCACATGCCGGGCTGCAAAAGTTATGTTATACAACAGGCAGGATCTTACAAGATAGCACACAATGCGCATAACTCTGGCAAAGCGACTAGTTTGCCTATTGATGATGCGGACAACCGCTTGGTTGTTGCTCCAAAACAGCACCCTATGATTCCGGAAAAATTCGCTCCATAATACCACTGCTACTAGAACAGGGAACAGTTCCAGGAATGTAAGGTCCCATAAAATATCGGAGTCATGCCAAGATACCGGCCAACGCTCAGCACACCATCTGTCATTAAAGTAAACTCCGAACCCGAGACTCCCCGAGGCGTCAGAATGCACCTGTAGCAAGTTTTCCGGTATGATGGGTGTCTGCCAGATTGCAACACCGTTGAATTGCTGCAGGAAATCCTTCCACACTTGCAAATCATCTTTCAATTGCCTGGTCAAACGAATGTGATGATGCAGATCAGATACGCCCGACATGGATCTAGCCATGCGAGCACAAAAGCCACTAGGGGAAGGAGACAGGTCAAAGTTTTTGACACATCTAGAGATGGCTGTAGCCAAAGGATAGTGTCTGGGTGGCAGGTTAACATGGATAGAGAGGTTGTCGAGAGGAATTTAGCTGCACTGGATGAGTTCAAATCCCCTGGTCCGGATGAAATGCACCCGAGAGTACTCAAAGAACTTTCCAGAGAACTTGAACAGCCCTTGTCCATCATCTTCGGAACCTCTTTAAGGACTGGAGATGTCCCGGAGGACTGGAAAAGAGCAAACGTTATTCCGATCTTCAAAAAAGGGAGGAAGGATGACCCAGGAAACTACAGACCAGTGAGTCTGACCTCTGTTGTGGGGAAGATAATGGAGCAGATATTAAAGGGAGCGATCTGCAAACATCTGGAGGACAATTTGGTGATCCAAGGAAGTCATCATGGATTTGTCTCCAACAGGTCCTGCCAGACCAACCTAGTTTCCTTTTTTGACCAAGTAACAGGTTTGCTGGATCGGGGAAATTCGGTTGATGTCATTTACTTGGATTTTAGTAAAGCTTTTGACAAGGATCCCCATGATGTTCTGATGGATAAGTTGAAGGACTGCAATCTTGATTTTCAGATAGTTAAGTGGATAGGGAATTGGTTAGAGAACCGCACTCAAAGAGTTGTTGTCAATGGTGTTTCATCAGACTGGAGAGAGGTGAGTAGCGGGGTACCTCAGGGCTCGGTGCTCGGCCCGGTACTTTTTAACATATTTATTAATGATCTAGATGAGGGGTGGAGAGACTATTCATCAAGTTTGCAGATGACACCAAATTGGGAGGACTGGCAAATACTCCGGAAGATAGAGACAGAGTTCAACGAGATCTGAACACAAAGGAAAAATGGGCAAATGAGAACAAGATGCAATTTAATAAAGATAAGTGTAAAGTTCTGCATCTGGGTCAGAAAAATGAAAAGCATGTCTACTGGATGGGGGATACGCTTCTAGGTAGCACTGTGTGTGAACGAGACCTTGGGGTACTTGTGGATTGTAAACTAAACATGAGCAGGCAGTGTGATGCAGAGGTAAAAAAGGCAAATGCCATTTTGGGCTGTATCAACAGGGGCATCACATCAAAATCACAAGATGTCATAGTCCCATTGTATACGGCACTGGTCAGACCACACCTGGAGTACTGTGTGCAGTTCTGGAGGCCTCACTTCAAGAAGGACGTAGATAAAATTGAAAGGGTACAGAGGAGAGCGACGAAGATGATCTGGGGCCAAGGGACCAAGCCCTTTGAAGATAGGTTGAGGGACTTGGGAATGTTCAGCCTGGAGAAAAGGAGGTTGAGAGGGGACATGATAGCCCTCTTTAAGAATTTGAAAGGTTGTCACTTGGAGGAGGGCAGGATGCTGTTTCTGCTGGCTGCAGAGGAGAGGACACGCAGTAATGGGTTTAAACTTCAAGTACAACGATATAGGCTAGATATCAGGAAAAAGTTTTTCACAGTCAGAGTAGTTCAGCAGTGGAATAGGCTGCCTAAGGAGGTGGTGAGCTCCCTCTCACTGGAAGTCTTCAAGCAAAGGTTGGATACACACTTTTCTTGGATGCTTTAGGATGCTTAGGGCTAATCCTGCGTTGAGCAGGGGGTTGGACTAGATGGCCTGTATGGCCCCTTCCAACTCTATGATTCTATGATTCTATGATCTATCAGTTTGACCGTAAGTCTTCTTATCCATCCTAGGGCCCGTCCGAGGTGCATCTCCATCAGGGGGAACCATATCAAACACATCAACATAGAACCCATCCAGGGCGCGTTCTTTTATCTTCCTAGGGAAATGAACCCCCGGGGGGTGCTCCCCTGAAGGATACCCCAAAGGAGGCTTGTGTGACGGACCCGCCCCTTCTTTTTCTCTGTAATAGGTGTCAGCCGAGTCACGACGGCTCATCAACCAAATTGGGATCCCTGGGACAAGATAACTTTGCAGCCAATAAGAGCCATCACGCTGACCCTCAGAAGTTTCATCCTCCGTAGAGGATGACTCACCAGAGGTGTTAACCACATGCCGAGCCCTGGAGCACTTCTTTCCGCGGTTTTTTGCTGCCTTTTTCCCATTAGCCTCTCGTTGCTCAGTTCCACCCCATGGTGCCTCTCCAGAAGAGCCAGCATCACCTGAAACACCCAAAGTAACCTGCCCCGATGATGGACCCTGGGCCGTGGAAACCACAGCCTGTATGGCTGAAGGGACTGTAACAGAGTCGACTATGCTGGCTGTACCTGCCAGATCCTGGCCCGGCTGTGACACCGTAGCCAAGCTGACTGTCGTGGTAACAGCCTGAGAGGGCACCAAAGCTTCGTCTTGCATTGGCCCTTGAGCTAATTGAGGAACTTGCTCACCTTGAGACCCTTGATGCAACACTACCTGGGGTTGCCCAGGTTCGGCACCTGCCCGAACCATCCCTAAGGAAGGCACCGAGCAATCAGGACCTGCCACGGACTGATCAACCCGCAAAGGCGCCCCCTGGCTGGCCTCAATAAAACGGCCCCCCACTGCTGAGGAGCCCTGTGCAAGTGGACCCCCTTGATCCAACTGAGGACCTTGCCCGCCATGGGATCCATGAAAAGGCATAGGCCATGATTGCGAGGGCTCCCTATTAGCATACCATGGTGAAGTGGTATTGCTGGGATGCGGCCAACCCGTTAGCCTCGACCGGGCCATATGAACAGCTATATGCTACACGGGGCGGAGCACCTATGCCTCTCCCTTGAGTGGCATGTAGGCCCCAGGTTTGAAAATCAGACATCCTCTGTTCGTAGGGCACTGGCCCAATCACCTGTTGATTTCCTGGCCATGTACTGACTTGTTGCCCGAAACCCAAATGAGGGGCAGGCAGCTGCGCTGAATGAGCACCCATCCCATAATTTAATTGGCCCTGGGTCTCCAGATGAAAAGCCGGCCCCACTGGGTGAAAGCCCCTTGACCCTGGGGGACCTGCAGCCCCTGCATGGGGAACTGGCAATGTTCCTGCTCTTATGTAAGGCGTTTGCCCCCAATCAACCCCTAGGACGTTATGCCCCGGGAGGCCGAGTCCCATATGCCCACCCGCTGGCACTGGGCTGTAGCCCGAAGGCCCCTGTCCAACACCGGTATTGATGGGGAATGAAACCCCCTCCCTAACCTGGGTGTGTAAAACTTCCCTCATGCCCAGATTGCCCGGGTGAGCCATGAAATTCTCCCCCCGCGATCCATCATGCATGGTGGGGTAATCCCCAACACGGAAGGGAGCCCTCTGTGAGGGAACAGGAGACGAATTTGTCCCCCTGCCGAGTAAATTCTCAGAAGCTGCTGCGGCCCTCGCTGCCCGCCGCAAATTACTGCGGGTCCCGTAGGCCGCAGCAGGCCCTGCAGCCGTTGATGGGGCCTTTCCACCGCCTGAGCCCAGATCGGAGGAAGAACCAAACGCCGCCCTTTCCCTCCTTTTTCCTCCCGTCTGTTTCCCTCCCTTCTTAGGGGCCATCCTGACAGGGAAGCAATGAGGAGAAGGGCGTGGGCGAAGCACCAAATAGCCCCCTGAAAGACGAACGGCAATGGCTTTTTTTTTTTTGCCTCGTCGCTCGCCTGCCGCTCGTCCCGCGTCCACTCTACCGCCGTAAAAATTCCCTTGCTTTGGTCAGCCAGCCCCCTTCACGTCGCCAAGGCGGCAGGCCCAGCGTCTGCTCCCGCTGCCCAGCGACGTGCTCTCAAGGAGCCGTAGGAGCGGGAAAGAGGCCCAGGCAACAACGGCCGCTCCTTAAATAGCCGGTCGATCAGCCCCCACCCCCTCCCACTCGTGCACATGCGCGATTGCCCGGGGCAGCTGGGAAATGGAGTTTCCACTCCCAGCCCCAGTGTCCTTGCCGCGCTTGCCCACGCTGCGTCAATGGCCCCGGCAGGTAAGTCTCCCGGGGCTTTTTGTGGGTTACAAATTCCTATCTAATATCTTCTGCATGACTAAATAGTCCCTTTGGTTTTGTTTCTTCACAATCTCCAATCTTCATCTGTAGACTGGAGGATTTCCCTGCATCAACAACAAGCACAGCCACACCAGAATTTCTCTATGTCGCACTGTGTTTCAATGGCTTGCAATTAGCACTGCGTGTGATATAGTTAGGATGCATTTTATTGTCTTGAAATGTACCTGGGTCCTCCTTAATTATAGCAAATATGCTGGAAAAGCAGAATATACACTCTAGTGTATTTTCTTTGAGTTTCTCTGAGTCTTTTAGTTTCCAGAAGACTGGTATTCTCTTTCCAGTGTCTTCTTTGCAACACCAGTACTCATCTTGAATTTTTTGCTGACTTTTAAGGTTTCCAAAGACAGTTTCCAACCACACCAATCTAGGGATCTCTTCACTCTTCAGAGCTAACTCCCTATTTGACTGGGGAGAGAAATTCTCCTCTAACTATAAGATCTATTTAAGTCCAGTGGCCCCTTTAAGTCCAACAAAGATTTATTCAAGGCGTGAGCTTTCGAGCGCAAGCACTCTTCCTCAGGCTATGAACTGACCGTCATGACAGTGGGAATACATAAACAAAGGTTAATCCTGTTAAATTAAATGACTAATCTTTGTAGGTCTTAAAAGTGCCACTTAAAAGTGCCACCTTGTTTTGTTGTGCTGCTTCAGACAAACACGGCTGCCCACTTGAATCTATAAGAGCTTTCTGTTCCTTGAAGCAGCATTCTGGGTTCATACGTGTGCCCTTGCTGGTTTTTAAAATCTCACTTTTTCACACTCTAAAACACAATAAAATCAACACATTTCACACAAAAACACAATACGGCAGAAGAAGTACATATAATCAATAAGAAACCAACACATTCATATAATTTCATGGTTCCACAGATGCAGAATTATACCACATATTTAATTCAGTTTAAATTGAATTCCACTTCATTCAGCTTGGAACTACACAGTTAAAGAATAAAGTTTAAAGGCACACCAAAGGAGAACTCTCACTGTTGATTAGAGCCAGGAGCATAGAAGAAACTCCAGAAGAAAGTCCGGCTGACTTCAGGAGCTGGCCAGTTATAAATTCTGTCATTTTCTATGTGATATTTATTTATTGTATTTATTTGGCACATGGCACGTGGCTCTCTGATTTGTGGTGCCCATGTCTGCCCGGGTGCCCCTTGTGATTGTCTTGGGTGCCTGCTGAGCTTGGTCCTTAGTCAGGGCAGGATTCCATCACCCTTCAGACTTCCCTTCTTCCCAGGAGGTTGGATTCCTGTGGCAGCCATTTTGGACTGCTGCTCACCTCACCTCGAAAATTGACAAAGGTGCACACAGGCTCCAAAACATGGGGGACTCTGATACAGTAGTTGATCAGAAATGCCCCTTGTGTACCCAAAGCCACTTTATTTTTATTTATTTTGTTTATTAGACGTTTATACCGCCCTTCCATATGGCTCAGAGGGGTTTACAGAAAACGTCAAGGGGGGAGCGTAATGCTCTTTGGAGGGTATAGGCAGAAAGACGGTCTCTCGGGTACACTGGGCCCAGACCGCGTATGGCCTTGAAGGTAAGAACCAAAACCTTAAGGTTGATCTGGAATTTGTGCATGAGAGAGTTTAAAGTGACATTGGGTGCGATGAGATTTACCAAAACCATGCATAGGAGAAAAGAGTTGGATCATTCTTCCACATAAGCTACAGGCAAGGCTGCATGAAAGCCTTCAACTAAGGGCACTTACACAGAAGTAAATGTTAATTACATCTCTGGGAGTTTCATATAATGGGTGAATCGGCTTTTTTGCTCAATCCTGACCCATTTCTTTTCCTATCACAACACAAATGGCTTTTGTCCATTTAGGTCTCCTGATTCCCAACATAGTGTTTTTGCTGTCCCCTTTGCTGGACCCTTTCCTGGACCCTTTCCTGGACCCCTTTGCTGGACCCTTTCTCTTCTTTTTCACCACTGAAAAAGCTTCCTAGCTGCAATTCAGAAGACCTTGGAGCACATGAGGTTATCGTTGCTCTCTGAAGGGGCAAAAAAATAAATGTAGGAGGTACGCCTGGCTTTGACCAGGGCCAGGGCTTTTTCAGATCCAACAGGAGTTGTAAACTCCCTAGCTTTCTCCATGATCCAGCATATGTTGGCAATTTGATCTCTTCGAAATGCTGCCTGTACTTCTGGACATTCTTGGTCCACATATTGCTGGAGCCTAGCTTGTAGGATTTTGAGCGTAACTGTCAGGAACCAGGGTGAGCCTAGCCTGCAGAGTCCGTGATAAAGACACATCCGAGATCCAACAGGCAGTTGTAAATCCAAAGAGAGCTTTATTAAACAGAGTCCACGGAACGCTAAAGCAAGCCAAGATCTTCCTAAGCAAAGATCTTGATAATAACAAAGAGCAATGGGTAACCCAGGGCAGATATAGAGCCCTGTTCATAAGGGAGGGGTACAAAGGCATTTCGGCAGGAGAGCGAAAGGGCATCAAAGGTGAGTAGGTACACAGGATGCCAGATGGTCAGGAATCTAAGTTGTTACCAAGTGGTTGAGACTGAGCTGTCTCCACAAGGACACTTATAGTGAGATTGATACATCAACAGCGGACAACTCCCGCAGGAAAAGCTTTTAACTGAAACTTTATTCCATCTTTTGTTTCTTATTTGTATGGTATGTAGTTAGTTTTACAGCTGAGGAGTTAATGTTATTGATCTGCTCTTTAAATTTGCATGTACAGTTCATTGCATGGCTTCTGTGCAGTCCCATATAGGACTGTGCAGTTACAGGCCAGCCACAGAAAGAGTAAGCAAGCTTTTCCCAAGATTGTTCAAGAACCAAAGAGTGTCTCTCCTCCCCTTCCTCTCCAGTGTATTCATTTTCCCATGATGGAGGGAGGGAGAACCTTTACAAGCTTTATTTGTTTTTGGTTGTGAATACTAAGAGCCACAATGGATCGATTAAAAATGTGAGAAATGCAGAGCCGAAATGGCCAAATATGATGACCATGTCATGTTTGTTATATCTGGGTAATATAGCCACGAGCCCAGCCTGTTGCTCTTGGACACCAAAAACAGAAGATGGGAGGATGGCCAGGCTTCAAGCCTTGTGGAAGAAGCCTTTGTGTGCCCTGGACCCTCCATGGAAAATCTGATAGAGTTTGAAAAAGGACTGAGGGCTTCCTGTGCACACTTTCAAAACTTCTTGGAGAACAGGTGAGGTGCCAGATGATTGGAGGCGGGCAAATGTTGTTCCCATCTTCAAGAAAGGGAAAAAGGAGCATCCAAGTAACTATCGACCCGCCAGCTTGACATCTGTAGCTGGCAAAATGTTGGAACAACATTAGAGGAGATACTTATTAAATTTGCAGACGATACTAAACTGAGAGGGATAGCAAACACAACTGAAGACAGCAACAGAATACAGGATGATCTTGATAGGCTCGAGAAGTGGGCTAAACTGAATAAAATGTTCAATAGGGACAAATGTAAAGTTCTGCATTTAGGTAGGAAAAACCAAATACACCAATATAAGAAGGGGGAGACTTGTCTTGGCAGTAGAAAAGGATCTAGTAGTAGACCATACATTGAACATGAGTCAGCAGAGTGACTCAGTGGCTAAAAAGGCAAAAGGGATTTTGGCCTGTATCAAACGGAGTATCATGGCCAGATAACGGCAGGTGATGGTACTGCTTTACTCTGCTCTGGTTCGGCCAGAATAGCGAAAATAGCGAACAAGTAAATGGCTGGAGAGACATGGGAACTGATTGACTTTACTAACCTTGGCCTGGCAAATAAAAAAGCTGTATAAAAAACCTTACTAAGGTCAAGACTGCTGTCCACAGAGTCTTCCTCTTAGGATTGCTAGCTTCCCTGTGAGTCTCTCTACCCCACCTCCCGCATGGGGTGTCTGCTATGGGGAGAGGAAGGGAAGACGATTGGAAAATGCTTTGAGACACCTGGGGCCTGCTGGGTCACCGCGGCCCATTCCCAGTTCTCTCAGACATCTCAGAACCCCACATCCCTCACAGGTTGACTATTGTGAGGAGAAGAATGGAAAAGGTGTTTGTAAACCGCTTTGAGACTCCTTTGGGTAGTAAACAGCAGGGTACAAAAATCCATTCTTCTTCTAAGGAGCAACCATGAAAGAAGCACATAACATTTTATCAACAGTGAAAAAATGAAAAAGAAGGAACAGGGTGGACACCTGTATACTGTGACTACCCCATGTGTATTAGGGCAGAGGGGCATTTCGGTGTCTGTGGCCAGGGTCATCTAGTCCAACACCTGATTCAGGCAGAGTTCTTGATTTGCAAGAGGACAGGATTGGCAGGGACCTCCGCAGTCCTCTAGTCCAACCCCTGATCCAGGCAGAGGTCTTGGTTTGCAAGAGCACAGGATTCTCTGGGTCCTCCAGGGTCATCTAGTCCAACCCCTGATTCAGGCAGCCGTCTTGGTTTGCAAGAGCACAGGATTCTCAGAGACCTCCAGGGTCATCTAGTCCAACCCATCATTCAGGCAGCAGACTAGGATACTTAGGGCTGATCCTGCGTAGAGCAGGGGGTTGGACTAGATGGCCTGTATGGCTCCTTCCAACTCTATGATTCTATTATTCTTACCCACCATCTCCCGAGGAAGCCTGTTCCACTGAGAAACCACTCTGTCAGTGGTTCTTCTTCTGGATGTTTCGATGGAATTTCTTTTGAATTAATTTCATCCCATTCATTCTGGTCAGTCCTTCTGGGGCAAGAGCAATTCTGCTCCATCCTCCATATGGCACCCTTTTAAATACTTGAAGATGGTTATCAGATCCCCTCTCAGTCATCTCCTTTCCAGGCTAAACAGACCAAGCTCCCCCAACCTTTCTTCATACATCTTGGTCTCCAAACCCCTCACCATCTTTGTTGCCTTCCTCTGGACACGTTCCAGTTTGTCAACATCCCTCTTCAACTGGGGTGCCCAAAACTGAACACAGTACTCCAAGTGAGGCTGAACCAGAGCAGAGTACAGCGGTAGCATCACCTCCCGTGATCTGGACATGATACTCTGTTTGATACAGCCCAAAATCCCATTTGCCTTCTTAGCCACTGCTGACTCCTAGATCCTTTTTGCACATGCTACTGCCAAGACAAGTCCCCCCCCATCTTATATTGGTGAATTTGGTTTTTCCTACCTAAATGCAGAACTTTACATTTGTCTCTATTGAACTTTATTTTGTTCAGTTTAGCCCAGTTCTCGAGCCTATCAAGATCATCCTGTATTCTGTTGCTATCTTCCCCTGTGTTTGCTACCCCTCCCAGTTTAGTCTCATCTGCAAATTTAATAAGTATCCCCTCTAATCCCTCATCCAAAACATTTATAAATATGTTGAAGAAAACAGACCCCAGGACAGATCCTTGGGGTACTCCACTTGTCACTGTTTTCCAAGAAGATGCTGAACCATTAGCAAGTACTCTCTGGGTACGATTTGTCAACCAGTTATTGATCCACCGGAAAGAATTAGGATCGATACAGCATTTTACCAACTTGTGAACAAGAATATCATGTGGAACCTTATCAAACGCTTTACTGAAATCCAGATAAAATATGCCCACGGCATTCCCCTGATCCAGCAAGGTAGTCAGTTTCTCAAAAAAAGAAATAAGTTTGGTCTGACATGACTTGTTCTTGCGAAACCCGTGCTGAGTCTTAGAAACCACAGCTCTCAGTTCCAGCTGCGCAATCACTGAGTGTTTGATTATTTGTTCCAAAATTTTGCCAGCTGCAGAGGTCAAGCTGACAGGTTGATAGTTACTTGGATCCTCCTTTTTCCCTTTCTTGAAGATGGGGATAACATTTGCCCGTCTCCAATCATTCGGTATCTCATGTGTTCTCCAAGAAATGTCAAAAATAATGGACAGAGGTTCAGAGATGACATCTGCAAGTTCTTTTAGTACCCTTGGATGCAGTTCATCTGGCCCAGAAGACTTTGTTTCATTTAAAGAAACTAGGTGTTTGTGGGTCCAAGCAAGAGTTGAGCTGAGGCTCCTTTGCAGTTCTATCATATTATTATTGCTGTTATCATGTTGGGGTTATTAGTGTTGCACTGTTATTGCTGTTGTCATATATGTTAACTCATATTATCTGTATCTGTTTCCTGTTCCCTGTAAACTGCCCTGAGCCTTCGGGGGAGGGCGGTATATAAATATAAATAAATAAAATAAATAAGAATAAAGAATTAAGGCTCTTGAACTCTGGTGATGGAGAAGACTCTTGCAAGTCCCTTGGACTTCAAGGTGAACAAACCAGTCATTCCTAGAGGAGATCAGCCTTGCCTGCTCCTTAGAAGGCCAGACCCGGAAGATGAAATTCTAATACTTTGGCCACCTGATGAGAAGGAAGGACTCCCTGGAGAAGAGCCTAATGCTGGGAGCGATCAAGGGCAATAGAAGAAGGGGATGGCAGAGAATGAGGTGGCTGGATGGAGTTACTGAAGCAGTCGGTGGACTCTTAAATGGACTCTGGGGAATGGTAGAGTACAGGAAGGCCTGGAGGATCATTGTCCATGGGGTCGCGATGGGTCGGACATGACTTCGCACCTAACAACAACAGTGTTCTGGTGGGCAGTATTATTTGAGAAGGAAGGGGTAATGATCTGTAGGCTTGATCAGCCTGTCCAGCCGTTCTGTCGCATCCTTGATGCGTGCACCAGGTAGGCAGCAGACATCTTGAGACAACAAGTCTGGTCTACACACTTTGGCCTCTACACCTCTTATCAAGGAATCCCCAATTACCAGTACCCGTTTCTTCATACCCTTGGGAGCAGAACTAAAACCCTTTCTTATGGGGGACTGTGAAGTGTTTCCTGAGCTTTGTGGCACTGGTAGGAGAGAAGACGTAGAACTCTCACCTGTGAGGGCCTGTGACTTTTTTCCTGGTCTACATTGGGGCTTGTTTTTCATGGGGGATTGCACATGCTCCTGTGCTCCTGAATCAACCTCTTCAGGCAGATCTTGGAACCGATTGCTGAGCATCAGTGGGTCAGACCTTCTCCTTATTCTTCTACTCCTATGTGTAACATTCTTACAATTATTGCCCTCCTGTATTAGGTGCTCCTGATTTTGTTTTGATAGATTTCCCTCCACCTGCATGCGGCTGCACTTCCCTCTCCCCACTCCTCTCGCAAAAAGAAGCTTGCAGCCTATGGGGGGCGCGGGGAGAGGGAGCTGCGGCCCGGTGGTTGGGGACCACCGATCTATAGCATGATTTCAACTCTCTCCTTTCCTCTTGGGAGTTAGGGTTCATTTTAAATTGCATTTGGTGAGGCCGACTGACCCATAACATCTACAGGTGTCCCTCCCCCCACCAGACTGAAAGATCAAACCTACTGAGGGAGTGTCAAAGTTATTGTTGAAATACTGTTCTAGTTGTTCTAGTTGGTATGGTATTGTTATTGTTACATTGTCATATTGATTTTGTTATTGTTCTATGTAAATGTTCCAAAATGTCTTATGTAAACCACCCAGATAAATAAATAATAAATAAATAAATGTCTGTGTTTAGTTTTAAATTTGTTTTCAGTGTTGGTGTGTCTCTCTGAAAGTCTTTTTTTGGCAACAGTACCCATCTCATGTTTTGACAAAGTGGGTGGAGCCAAGACTTCTCACTGGCCATTAAAGTTTTGATTAATTGTGCAGACATTTATAATGTTGTTTAGGCAGCAGCTGCCATGACAGAACCAAGGTCTTTCACTATAGGATTGATAGGAAGCTGTGGCAGCCATTTTGTGGCTTGTTGAGTTTTCTGTGACTAGCAGCCGTTCTGTGTTTGTGTCCTTCATTCTGTGTCCGAATGCCAAAGGCCCCAAAATGTTGGTTTCTCCTGTCATGGAGAATGTTCCTCTGGGGCCAAATACTTCCTGCTCAGTGTCTTGCAATGAGTGGAAAACACTTGTGGCCAGCTGGCCAGAGAAATGTCATCCGCAATGCAAGGCTGCCTCCAGAACAGAAGAAAAGTTCGGTTTCAGGGTTTTCTTTCGGGTTCAGGCAAAAGATGCCACTAGATTGTCTTGCTCGGCATAGTTAGCGGCAAAAGGAAACGTGGTCGCCAAAGGATCCGCTGGCTTGACACCATGAAAGCCGATACAGGGATGACCATGAACCAACTAAAAGAAGCAGTCAGAGACAGGGGCGCATGGCAAAGACTTTCCTATAGAATCGCTGAGGGTCGGGCACCACTGAACAGATAACATCATCATCATCATCATCCACTACCGTGGATCTGAGATTGGTGCAGGACCAAGTACTCAGGTGGGGCCAGCTCTTTCCAGGTGACTGATTCGGCTTCCCGCACCCAACTCTCTGTCATGCAAGCAATGTCTGCCCCTGACTCGAAATTTTTTTTCAGAGTTGAGATCTTGTTAATTGACCTTGCATTGCACAGGAGCAAGTTTGGATCCCCACTAGCCTCCACCTTCACATGTCTGCAGATGGGACGGAGGTTAGAAGAGGATCCAGCATAAGCTGCAGTGCTCCCAACTCTTCTGTTGTCAAACCTTGTCCCCCTGCCATATCACTCCTGGCCCATCACTGGAAATGATATTAAAGGGTCTCCAGAGCTGACTAAACATAGAATACCATATTTTAATCCTACCTACTGTTGAGTCAACCGGTGAGTCAATAGTGGTCAGCTCACAGTGATGGAAGCACACATATCCTTATCCATTATTCCTCTTAATATTTGTGAAACACCCTGGGGTGGAATGTTTCCGGGGAGTCCGAGCTGGAATAGGGCCAATCAGGGTGTGGCCAGGGTGCGATTGGCCCTGCCACCACAACTCCCGCCGTCATTCCCTGGATGCTAGCAACTTTGCTCTCAGATGCCTGAGAGTGACACAGAGAGCCCTGCCAAACTGCAAACAACATCTGATTCCCTACTATGGCTCCTGCTGTGAGAGAGTGAGCAAGAGAGAAAGAGAGCGGGATCTGCGCCTGCCAGTCCTAGGTCCTAGCGCCCACTTCATTCCTGGTTGCAATGGGCTTTCTTGCTAGTCAATATATATTATCCATCATTATCTAATAACCTTACTTTGAGCTGATCACTATTGCCTCAATCATAGGCAGGTTTTAAAATGTAGTAGTTTCCTATAAACAATAAACAAATCCTGAGAATTTTTTCACATTCCTTGTTGCAGTGCCTCAAAATTCTCAAGTTTTGTTTTTTAGAGCAGACCTCCTGTACTTGTGGAAGAGAAGACAAATTCTAACCTTGGTCACAGCCACACAACTTGGGAAGAACAGCGATCCCTTTGTTTCTCGGCCATTTCTTTCCTCAGGTGCCAGTGATCAAAAGTCTGGTCTGCTGCCCGCCAGACACAGCCTACATGAAAGAGCACAGAATGTCTCCTCCTTGGCTGTTTTTCAAAAACTCTTGGCTTTCTCACTTCATTTCTTATGTGGTGCAGATTAGGCGACAGCTGTACCAGAAGCGAAATTATGGCTCAGTCTCACCCAGCAGCATGGCAAACACAAGTTTGGATGTGTTGGAAAGACGGCTACTGCGCTGCCTTCCCCAAACCAGCAGGGACCAAAGTGAGCTGTGCAACAGGGATGCTTGAATTCTTGATTTAGCTGAGAACACAAAAGGTTTTCTGCCCGCCAGCCCTGGCACCAAACATGGCTTCTAGAGCACAGCCACCCACAGAAGAAGAGTAGGGTATCAGAGGATCATGGGGCAGAAGGGAGTCTAAGGTCTGAAGGAGGGTTCCTGGAAACAGATATTCTTAGCAAATGTCGATGACAGATCAATTGTAATTTATTTTCTTTTAACACTGTATCATCATAAAGAAAACTGGTATAAATGAAAAAAATCTATTTCAAATATCTACAGCTAAATTTTTAGGCAGTGAAAAAGCACTTCGTTGACAAGGAGTGTGGAATGATGAATGTTAATTGTCCAAAACTGCTGGATGTCTTTTTTTAGTTGCCACAAACAAATTCACATATCAGAACAAACAATACTGCTAAATAGTCTGGTATTTTTTGTTGTTGTTATGTACGGGGGAAAAGAAATAAAACAGAAAAAAACACCCTCTCCCCTCCCCTCTGGAAATTCATACATATTTCAAAGTTTGGAAATTGAAGCAGTATTTAGAACTATAGATGAAGAAACATTGTGGCATTGGTGTACTATACACAATGCACTTCTCTCTTGCTTTTTCTTTTTAGATCTGTAATGTACATCAAATACTTTACAACAATGCATTAACAAAAGGCAAGAAACATCTTGCTGTACAGAGGGAACCCCAAATGCAACTGGAAGCCTAAATTCACAATGGATGAGGAGAGTAAACCAAGTGTGAGAAGCTGTCCCCCCTTCCCCAGGGTGTGCCAATGGCCTCATTTTCTTGTGCTTAACTCTGGACCCTCTTCTGCTGCCTTCCTCTCTTCCTACTCCCTTCAGCCACATTCCATATGCAGCACGATTCATTTTAAAACTCTACATACATCAACTGTAAAGCTGTTTCCCCTCAATATATTTCTATATCTATATATGGAGACGGGACTATATAGATACAGAAAGAGATATACAATTCCCTTCTTGCTAACAACTCCCCCCCCCCCCCCCGACACGCTTAGCTGTCAACAGTGTCTTCCATTTTCCCGGGCCTTCCTATGGAACAGGCTTGAACAAATAAATTTGCAGGAAAATAATGTCTTGTGGTTTGCATGCACATGCACAGTCCCTGGAGCCTCTTTTTTGTCTGTTTTAACTCTTGCCCAAATTTCAAACCCAGGAATCTGGAGATGCTGGATAGTGGCTGGTTTCATAATTGAGCTCACTGTAGGGTCGTGCAGCTGAATAGAAGTCGACATAGTTGCCAGTGGACTTAAGTCCAAGATGCATATTGTATTCACTTGGAGGTGGACGGTGATGCACTTGATCTTCAAAGAAGGACTCCTCATAGTTTCTTGTTGAATTCTGAAATGGTTGATATGCTTCATAGTCCTTCCTACTGGGTTCCTGTGGAACTGCCTGTGTTGAAACCTGCCCAACAGAAGAAGAGGTTCAGTTTTGTAGGTAAGAGTAGGTCAATCAGACTCTAGGTGGGGCCTGGAGGTCGCTTGGAATTTAGATAGACCTCCAGGCTATGGAGAGCAATTCCCCTGGAGAAAATGGCTAGATTGGAGGATGCGCTGCATCTTGATGTCCCACTGAGGGTCTGCTTGCACCCACCTCTCCCTGGGCTTCTCCAAATCTCCAATAATTTTCCCTAGAGAAGACACAGGGAACCAAAGGGCACAAGATCTGATGAATCCACATCAGCACCGCTTATGAGACTGTTAATAAGAATACATCTGACATCATGGCAACTACATAAAAAATCTTTTACACCTCCAGAAATAATTTCACTGCTTTATCTTGCCATGTGTTTACTTGAATTTATTACTAATAGCTTTGGCTAAAGATACGGCCAAATGATTTTGAAACAGTTCCCAAAATCTGAATTAAAAAGCATCCAAATGCTTTCTACCATCTTCCAAAGTGTGTTCAAGCATCAGGTAAAGAAGTATACAATCCAAACCATCAGGAAACAGTGAGGTGCTGAATCAAAATATCCAAAATCACAGAATCAATGGAAGTGAGGGTGTGCAAAAACCCTAATATTTTTGGGCTACAGGTTTACTGAACCCCCCAAATAATCGGTGTTTCCTAAATCCCAATAATAGTATCATAATGGAGTTCAGTAAATATTCAGGAGTGCTGAATTTTTCAGGCTCCATTAAATCGTATCTATGTTCATCCTGTGAGCCCCTTCCCCACCCAGCAAATAATAATAGATTTGAGACCTCACTAAGGAAAAGAAGCACCCAAGTGGGGCAGAAACACTCCCTTTTCTACAGCTCTGACCTAGATCTACCTATCAGCTCCGGTCCTCTGTGGCACATCTCCCAGCATCTTCTCAACCCTCCCAACATTTCCAATCCAAGGAACACTGAAGGCCTTTCCACCCTCTTCAAGAAGCTGCCTAATTGTGGATCAGTCAACTGGCCTATTAACTGGCAGCAGCTCTCTAGAGCCTGGAAAGTCTTTTCGATATCACCTGATTCTTTAAAAACTAGCATAGTTAGGAATTGACTCTGGGACCTTCTGCATGCCAAGCTGATGCTCTATCAGTGAGCCGCCACCCCTCCCCAGTTAGTCACAATGAGCCTCTTGTGGCGCAGAGTGGTAAGGCAGCAGTTTGAAAGCTTTGCCCAGGAGGCTGGGAGTTCAATCCCAGCAGCCGGCTCAAAGTTGACTCAGCCTTCCATCCTTCTGAGGTCAGTAAAATGAGTTCCCAGCTTGCTGGGGGGTAAACGGTAATGACTGGGGAAGGCACTGGCAAACCACCCCGTATTGAGTCTGCCATGAAAATGCTAGAGGGCATCACCCCAAGGGTCAGACATGACCCAGTGCTTGCACAGGGGATACCGTTACCTTTTACCTTTATGCACCTTCTGGGGAAACTGGTCTAGAGTTTTGGGCTTGGCTGTCATCAATCTGTGGATGAAACCCAGCTCTATCTCCTTATGGAGGGCCATCTGGAATCATTTGCCAGATGTTTAGAAGCCGTGGCTGGATGGCTTGAGTCACCTGAAACTCAATCCCTCCAAGATCGAGGTCCTATGGCTGGGAAGGAAAAGTGCAGTCTAGTAAGAGGCTTACCCACCCTGGCTGGAGCACAGCTGAGCATTGCGCCTCAAGCCAAGAATTTGGGGGTGAATTTGGGTGCCTTATTGACCACGGAGGCACAGGTCAAGAAGGTAGCTCAACAGGCATTTTTCCACCTGTGCCAGGCGAGGCTACTAGAGCCATATCTGTCCTCTGGACACCTAGCCATGGTGATCCATATGATGGTTACCTCCAGAATTGATTTCAGTAACTCACTATATGTGGACCTGCCCTTGTCCTTGATCCAGAAATTGCAGCTGGTGCAAAATGCGGATGCTAGGGTCCTCACAGGTTCATCTTGGAGGGCCCATATCCAGTCTGTGCTGAGGCAGCTGCATTGGTTGCCAGTTGCGGCCCAGATACAGTTCAAGGTTTTGGTATTGATCTTTAAGGCCCTTAACAGTCTGGGACCCACATATGTGCGGGACCGCTTGTTGTTCTATGCCCCCCGCAGGGCTTTATGCTCTGCGGGCACCAATCTGTTGGTCATCCCTGGCTTGTCTAGCCTTGACCAGGGCCAGGGGCTTTTCAGTTCTGGCCCCCACCTGGTGGAACGAGCTCCCAGAAGAGCTATGGGCCCTGCGGGACTTTTCAGACAGAGCTCTTCTGCTAGGTTTACAGATGAGACCAGTTTCAGGGCATAGATATGGTGGGGCCCCCCAAGGAAGACATCTGCTACCAATTCGTGACACCTTTGGTGGCAACCAGTTATTGCATTGCTGTTCTTCCCAGGAACGTGTACCACCATAGGATGGGGTTTTTTACTTCCATGTTGTTTATGTTGCTATATTGTGCTTTATTGGGTTTTAATTGGGTTTTAATGGGGTTTTATTGGGGGCTTTTATATTGGAGCCTGTTTTGTAACTTGCCACGAGTTGGTTCACTGGGCAATAAGTCCAATAATTAATAAATAAAATAAATATGAGGGGGGAGGTGAGGAAGTCCCATTTTAACAGGAAAATCCTCTTCTGTCTGAGCCACAGAACTTAGTTTCTGTTCCAGTTGGAAAAGCAGAGAAGGTGCTGTGACCACTTACCTGGTTGTGTTTGATATCTTCAGCAGGTGCACCATAAGAATTTCTGTACAAAGTGGAGATTGTTGCATTTTGAGCTAAAGAATGGAGAAAAGAAGAACCGAGTATATCAGCTTAATAGTTTGGCTTTGTGCACCATGGTGGAAAATTTCACCTAAGTAAAATCTTGGCAAATACCACTTAGATGAATGTATGTAGCCTTGAAGACTATTTGGAGGGTGGTGGTGGTGGTAAATTCTACCCCAATTGCCCTTTTGTTTGGTAGACTGCATGGATAAGTGGTTCTCCAACTTTCTCATTAGGACACCATCAGTACATATTAGGGAACAACTTTATGAATCCATCTAGTTTGTCCATGGATGAAAAAGAGAGGAGGAGGAGGGGGATTCACTAAGGCAATTAAAAAAACTATGCTGGAGACTACGGACTCTTCACAGACAATCAAGCTGAGGATGTTCTAAGGAGGGGAATTCAACCACATATTCCTAAATTATAGTTGCTTACCATTTTCTTTCTATAAACACGAAACCCACCAGGGAAACACAACACTGAAAATTTACTGATTCTGACATATGGGGTGCTTGTTCTTCCCAGCTCATATAATATATGAGTTCAGTTTTCTTGATGTGGAAACACATCTTCTAGCATGGCCATCAAAACATAAATGAATACAGATAAGATGTCCATATGTCCCCACCCCACCCCCGACAGCAGAGCAGGGCAGAGCAGAAGGTGAGGGGAAGCAGGCAGGTGACATCAACCAAAGCAAGAGCCTGGATGCCTGACAGTGAAGGGACACAAGCAGGGAGCAGGTGACAGCGAAGAAACTGAGTGACTGAGACTCTTACCCATTCCTCCTCAACATGGATTCTAGACAGCGGGGTGGCCGTAAAAGATGGGCAGTGGAAGCGGCGCAGGGGGCTCAGCACTGTGCCTGGCCAGCCACCATGCCCATTTCTCCTCACCGTGCACTCCAGAAGGTGGAGCTGGACCTGGAAGATGGGCGACAGAGGGGCTGGCTAGCCAGATGTGGCTCTGAGCCCTGCTTGCTGTGCCGCCTCTGCCGCCTCCTGCCTCCTCCTGCCTCCTGTCTTCCAGGGCTGGCAAGGGAGAACAGTGAGGAGATGAGGCTCTCCCTCTAGGGATGTACCCAAGGAGGCAAGATCTCACCCAGGGCTCTCTGTGACCCTTCCTGTCTTCTGGCTTTCTCAGCTCCCCAAAACATGGTGCCCATTTGTGATCCAGCACAATCCCTGTCCTTCCTAACCATAAATATACAGTCTGTAGTACTACTGGGCCCTGACCTGGGTAGTTCAGGCTCACAATCTCAGCTGATCTCCTAAACTAAGCTGGGCCAGTTCCAGCTAGTATTTGGATGGAAGACCAGGAAGGCCACCTCGGAATGTCTCTTGCCTTGAAAACCCTACAGAGTTTACAGTAAAACACGCAACCTACTGAATAAAAATCCATTGCTTTTGTGTTATTTGTGTTATTCTTAGGTAAGGTGTGCCAATTGAGAAGAGAGATAAAATAAAGTTGTAAATAAAGGAAGGGGGGGGGGGCGAAGTCCAGGTAGTTGCTATGTGGTTGGCTGATTATTCATATTCATCATGCCAAGAACAAAATATTAATTGCAAAGCACCAGTTAAAGATCACTGGGCATGCAGATGCAAGGAAGGAATATAAAAAACAAAGTGGTCATTATAAGTCATGTTTAAACTTTCTGTTTTGGAAACAAAGTATTCTGAAAGCATTTTTTTTAATGTATGACAAAACCCATTAGTATGTAAACATCATTCCTACATGAAGCTTTGTTGCTGAGTGAAACATTGTGCTCCAAGGATTGAAATTGTAATTCCCAGCCTCCTTCAGCAGCATCTTAGGGCTTGAACACCAGCTCAGATCTATTTTATTAAATACTAGCCAAAAAGCCCATTACATAAGAAATGCAATGAGTGTTAGTGGGAGCTGTGATGGAGGGGGGGAATAAAGGGGGGAGGTGAAGCACCTTGCCGGCCCCCCTGGCGAGCAGGCAGGCTCCCCACAGCTCGCCGAGCACACCCGCCACCTCTGTGAGGTGGTGGATGTGGTTGGCGGGCATCGGAGAAGGCATCTCCAGCCCCTTTCTGCCCGGGAAGAGTGGTACTTACCCGGGTGTGTGACCTCCTAACTGGAGGGCCCAAATGGTCTCCATGTGGCGTGGGCGGCTCCTGGAGGAGGGCGCTCCAGGGGCCGACCTAATCTGCTTTGCTGGACGCGTCCGGATTGGCCCACTGCCTGTGGTCTTGGAGGGTCGGACAGGCTCGGACAGCAGCCCCAAGACCCAGACAGCGCCACCCAGATGGCCTTTTCAAAAATATATAGAGGAACTGTGGTAAGGACTAGCAAGAAAGCCCATTGCAAGCAGGAATAAAATGAGCGCTAGGAGCCAGGGGACACTGGGAGGTGCAAATCTCTGTGTGTGTGTGTGTGTCTCTCTCTCCCCCTCTCGCTGCGTGTCTCAGTGTGCCTTGCAGCAGAAGGCATAGCAGGAAATTACGGTTGGTTTGTAGGAGGGAAGGAGGGCTAGTGTGCAGTTTGGGGAAGCTCTCTCTGTCTCTGTCTCTCTCCCCCTATCACAGCAGGAGCGGCTCTCTCTGTGTCTCTGTCAGCAGCTAGGGGCAGCTCTCTCTGTGTCTCTCTCTGCCTCCCTCGCAGCAGGAGCGATAGGAGGGAATGAGAGCTCGTGTTCGGTCTGGCAGGGCTCTGTGTGTCTCTCTCTGTCTCTGGCACAGCTGAGAGGAACGTGGCTAGCGTCCAGGGAGGGAGGGCGAGAGCTGTAGGGGCAGGGCCAATCAGGGTGCAAGCTGCGTTGGCCCAACTTGAACAGCTGGAAACGTTCCACCCCCCAGGCTGTTTTACAAATATAAAGAGAAACCATAGATAAGGATAGTAAAAGAATGGATGGCAGAGTGTAGATTTCTGTGACCATGACAGAGGTAGATCAAATAAAAATACATTGGAAATGAGGACCTTTTACATTGTTCCGGGTCTGTGATGTAACAGACAGGGAGATCAACTTGCCCCAGGTTGATTGGTGTTCTGTCAATCATATTTTATTTGGATATGCAATTGCAGTCTCACCTGTCATGGTGTCTTTCCTAGAAGTGTGTTCTCCTTTATTTCCATGATAAGAAGCATTTGTTCCAGGGGATTCATAGTCTGTTTTTCTTTCTTTTAAGCTAATCATTTCCCGAGGTGAGGCTGGGGCACTTGCTACAAAAGAGAAACATATTGAAGGTTTTTTACACTCCTCAAGTCTGTGCATACAAAATTTGCCCCTGGTGAACACACAAAAACAAGAGGGAAAAGGAAATGATGTTGTTGCCATCAGCTGTTTGAAGAATCACCAACTAAGTGTCATGGGCCACATTTTGGCCATGTCAATCTCTGGTCTCATCTCCTGGCTTGAGTTGTACATTTTGGTCAGTGCCCCTCCTTGTTCCGGACATCTGGCTTTCGTCTGGCCCTCTGAGGTGGAGAGCCTGTCATCGCCCATTCCCAGTGAAGAGGTAAGCATGTTGTGTGGCTGTTCCTTGCACCTGGTTCCGACTTTTTTTCACACTGTCCTGGATCAAACAGGTCCACTGTGGGAACTGATCTTTCCCGTCTAAAATATGGTGATGGGGGGGGGGTTCGTAAGTATGAGGGTATAATTGCCTTGGCGTTCTGGGATACAGGTATTTTCAACAATGTCTTTACCTTTACTATGAGTTCCTATCTGATACTACCTGATTCTTCCTCAATAAAACAAATGTTAAGGCACCTTTAAGACCAACAAAGTCTTATTCAAGGTATGAGCTGTCCTGTGCACAAACATTCAGAGACATTGTATCATAGAATCATAGAATCACAGAATCATAGAGTTGGAAGGGGCCATACAGGTCATCTAGTCCAACCCCCTGCTCAACGCAGGATCAGCCCAAAGCATCCTAAAGCATCCAAGAAAAATGTGTATCCAACCTTTGTTTGAAGACTGCCAGTGAGGGGGAGCTCACCACCTCCTTAGGCAGCCTATTCCACTGCTGAACTACTCTGACTGTGAAATTTTTTTCCTGATATCTACCCTATACTTGTAGTTTTAGTTTAAACCCATTACTGCGTGTCCTTTCCTCTGCAGCCAACGGGAACAGCATCCTGCCCTATTCCAAATGACAATCTTTCAAATTGTAAAGCTTTTGATAAGGTTCCCCATGATGTTCTGATGGATAAATTGAAGGACTGCAATCTGGATTTTCAGATAGTTAGTGGATAGGGAATTGGTTAGAGAGCCGCACTCAAAGAGTTGTTGTCAATGGTGTTTCATCAGACTGGAGGGAGGTGAGTAGCGGGGTTCCTCAGGGCTCGGTGCTCAGTCTGGTAATTTTTAACATATTTATTAATGATCTAGATGAGGGGGTGGAAGGACTACTCATCAAGTTTGCAGATGACACCAAATTGGGAGGACTGGCAAATACTCCACAAGATAGAGACAGAGTTCAACCAGATCTGAACACACTGTGCGTGAATGAGACCTTGGGGTACTTGTGGACTGTAAACTAAACATGAGCAGGCAGTGTGATGCAGTAGTAAAAAAGACGAATGCCATTTTGGGCTGCATCAACAGGGGCATCACATCAAAATCACAAGATGTCATAGTCCCATTATATACGGTACTGGTCAGATCACACCTGGAGTACTATGTGCAGTTCTGGAGGCCTCATTTCAAGAAGGACGTAGATAAAATTGAAAGGGTACAGAGGAGAGCGACGAGGATGATCTGGGGCCAAGGGACCAAGCCCTTTGAAGATAGGTTGAGGGACTTGGGAATGTTCAGCCTGGAGAAAAGGAGGTTGAGAGGGGACATGATAGCCCTCTTGAAGTATTTGAAAGGTTGTCACTTGGAGGAGGGCAGGATGCTGTTCCCATTGGTTGCAGAGGAAAGGACACGCAGTAATGGGTTTAAACTTCAAGTACAACGATATAGGTTAGATAGAAGGGAAAAGATTTTCACAGTCAGAGTAGTTCAGCAGTGGAATAGGCTGCCTAAGGAGGTGGTGAGCTCCCCCTCACTGGCAGTCTTCAAGCAAAGGTTGGATACACACTTTTCTTGGATGCTTTAGGATGCTTAGGGCTGATCCTGTGTTGAGCAGGGGGCTGGACTAGATGGCCTGTATGGCCCCTTCCAACGCTATGATTCTATTCTATGAATGAACGAACGAACGAATGAACAAATGAATATACGGATTGAAAAGGGCTATGGAGATTACCATAAGTACCAGATTGAGAAGTATGGCTGCTATTGAAGGAGGGGGCCCCCAGGTGAGTCCTGGAGCTTTTTCTCAGTTCAATGCCAGTATGGATCGAAACAATTCTTTGTTCTTACCTGAACGATTGTTGGGAGACATGCGTACCGGAGAAATGGAAGGTGTGCGTGATGATGAGTACGGTCTTTGCCGATCCCTCTCTATTGTTGAAGATGAGGCTACAAAGTGATATTGTGACCATCCATCCTACAAGAGATCCACACATAATGAAGAAAAGTTAGCTTTTATATCCCACTTTCCATTACCTTAAGAAATCTCAAAATGGCTTAAAGGCACCTTGTGAGGTAGGTGAGGTTGAGCATTCTGAGACAACTGTGACTGATTCAAGGTCACTCAGCAGGCTTCAAAGGGAGGAGCAGAGAATCAAACCCATTTTTTTTTACACATTATCATCATCATTGGATTTGTATATCATCCTCTCAATTATTATTATTATTAAATTTATAACCCACCTTTCTCCAAAGTCTCAAGGCAGGTAACATAAAATATAAATTCCATAAATGTAAACCCCTGAGCCTTCAGGGAGGGCAGTATATAAATATAATAAATAAATGTTGTTATTGTTAATTGCGAAGTCATGTCCGACCCATCGTGACCCCATGGACAATTATCCTCCAGGCCTTCCAGTCCTCTCCCATTCCCTGGAGTCTGGGGAAATAAATAAATGAAAACACATAAAACCCCCTAAACCATATAACTCCCAAGGTACCAAGATGGCCCAATCCCTCCTACCTCCCATAGTCATCTAACAAGGGATGTGCTGGGATGTGCTGTAGGGATGTAGGGATGTGCTGTAGCAGAGCCTGAAGGGGGCCCATCGCTCTGGCTGGCCTGGCCGTTTTGCAGGCCCTGCAGAATTTTGTCAGCTCTGTTGGGGTCCTCATCTCTCCTGGGAGCTCATTCCACCAGGTCGAGGCCAGGCATATCTCTCTGGGGCCAGGGACCACTAACCAATTAGTACCTGCAGAGCAAAGGGCCCTGTGGGAAGCATAAGCAGACAAGCAGTCCCTCAGATAGGCTGGGCCCAAGTCGCAAATAGAACCATGACCTTGAATTTGATCGGGGCCAAAACAGGCAACCAAGTGCGGCTCTTCAGCACTGGCTGGATGCGGGTCCTCCAAGATGAACCAGTGAGGATACTAGCAGCTACATCCTGCACCAGCTGGAGTTTCCAGGTCGATAAAAAGGATAGGCCAGAGTAGAGCAAGTTACAGATATCTAGTCTAGGGGTGACCATCACATGGATCACTGCGGACAGACAGTCTGGGGGCAGGTAGGGGGCTAGTAGCCATGCTTGGTGAAGAAGATAATGTGCCTTGTGCACTACCCCTGTGACCTATGCCTCCATCGTAAGGGAGGCCTCCAAGATCACTCCCAAGTTCCTTGCTGTGGGTGAGATGTTAAGTTGTGCCCCTACAAAGGTGGGAAGATGCACTTCCTGTCCTGCACCGTCTTGGAGGAGCTGAGTTTCAGACGGCTCTGCTCTAACCATCCAGCAACAGCTTCCAAACAACTGGCAAATGTATCTGGGAGGGAGTCTGGGTCGCCATTCATGAACAGACAGAGCTAAGCATCATTTGCATATTGATGGCAATCCAGCCCATACTGTGCCCTCTGGGCACCAGAGAGCCCATGTGGGCATCCCCCATAGCTACCTTCTGTGTCCAAGTAGTATCTCTGAGACTGACCTCCCTCTATAAAAGTGAACAACCTAAGGGGTACTTCAAGAATATGTTTGTGTTCCAAATTCAAAATGTTGGTTTTCATTAACAGGGTTGAAGGAAGCCAGGAGACTGCAGCGAAGAGCAGGTTGGGAAATATTAGAAAATAAATCTCTGGTCATTCTTCCTCCTCCCTCCACATTCTTCTGTGCTCTTTTGCTACTGGGGTATTTCTCTTATTATATTATAGGTTGAACAGCTGTTGATTAACCAAGATTGATGCTACTCCCTCTAACCCAACTTGCATACAATGGAAGGTGAGTGGTACAAGTGTCAAAAGGCCTGCCTCTCACATGGAGGACCCTGGAAAGAGGTCATTAAGAGAGGTATAAAAATATGAGTTACCATCAGAAATTTTCGGGTATATGACGAACATTATATTCTACCCTACTGACCCTTTCTCTTTGTTCTGTGCCAGCTTCCATAGTTTTCTACATTTAATAATTTATTATCTATTTACTGAAACTGATAGGTTAAAAAATATTCCTGCTAAATAGAAATGCATACATTCAAGTGTGGCTGAAAACTATGATCTAAATCAATTCTAGGTCACACTAATTTCAATGGGAGTGTTAAGTACTTGTTTAAATGTCACCTGATAAAATTAACAGGACTTAATTTTGGATAAACCATTCCTTAATTTTCTTTCTTCAGTATTGATTTGTCTTTTGGGAACACGTGCTTGCAAAGGCTAATGTTCTTGCACATGTCTAATGTCTAATGTCTAGCTGTGCTATACACTTGGGGCACAGCTGAAGTACAAAATCAACACGTGCTGCTCTTTCCCTCTCTGTAAAGCCAAGGGGACACCTCCCTGGTAGAGGTGCCTCTTCCCCAAAGCTTTCAGCCAGCATCTATCTTGCAGCTTCTCTCTGCAACTACATCAATGGAGGTTCCAGAAGGTCAGTGTTCACCCCAGGTAACTGGCTCAGGTATGTCTATTCACAGCCAAATCCTGCAAGAAGACTGTAGCAAATGATAGGTTAGGAAATATTAGAAAATAAATCTCTGGATTGGTCATTCCTCTCCCCCACCCACAGAGAGGTCATATTAATGAATCAATGGGACTCACATGCTCCCTTAATCCTGTCAAGATTCTTGCAGTTTCAGGTTTCTGTATGAGGCTTCCCCTTTTCAAGCATCGAATCTCAGTCCATTTCCCATCTGGATATTGATCACGGGCCAGCAAGGGAATTGTCATTTTTAATAATCTATTCAGGGACCATCTGGTCTCCCCAATCACGCTGCTGTGACTCATTGTCACCTGCCAGGAAACTCTAAATTGCTCCACTTACCCCCCCCCACAGTCTTTGTCTCATGCTCAGCCAAGGTATTGTTGCTTAATGGGCATCCATGACAACAATTCCTACAATTGGATCCTGGTATACACAGGTTATAGGATCTTGCCTCTCACTCCTGTCACTTCAGACATTAATTCCCCATCATAATTTGCCACCTATATGCGGATGACACCCAGCTCTATCTCCAGATGGATGACCGTCCTGACTCTCTCCCAGAACCCTTAGCCAGATGTCTGTAAGCAGTGAAAAAATCAATCATGCAGAATCACCTGAAGCTCAACCCTGCAAAGATGGAGGTCCTGTGGTTGGGTAGGAAGGGATCTTGGGAGGAAGTGTGTCTACCCACCCTGGACAGTGCGCAGCCCTCACCAACGCACTCTGCCAGGAACCTGGGAGTGACCCTGGATGCTTCCTGCCACACCCTCACTGCTTCCTCCCGGCTCCCCGGGGTTGCCGGAGCAACCAGGGTCAACAGCCCAGCCAGATCTGAGTGATGAGATGGACCCGGGGGAGGGATGTTCCCAGCAGCTGGCAGATAACAGACCTCAACAGGAGTCTAATTCAGACTCAGACTCAGAGGAAGTGGCTGTACGTCTCAGACGAAGCCAAAGGGTGGGGCTGACAGAACTCAGAAGGAGCCAGAGATTGCAGGCGAGCTAACAGAAGCGATGGGGTTCAGCGGGAGAGGAGCGCTGAGTCATCCTGCAGGTGCAGCTCATTAGATGGGCTGCATTTAGGGAGACAGAAACAGCTAGCCAGCGTGGAAGCAATTTATGCGACTACCCCCTGGACCGGCTCTGCTATCATGACCTGCTGCTTAATCCTTGACCCCCTGGCTTTTGGACCTGACGACGGCTTTTGGTAAAGTGCTTTGGCTTGGTTGACTCTTGGATTTTCTGGACTCAGACCTTTGGACTGTTTGACTACTCTTTGCCTGGCTCTACGTTGTCCTTATTAACTCCTGGTGACTTGGACTGAACTTTATCTCCATCTGGGCTGGCCGCCGAGGCAGCTGCTACCGGGTGTGGCCAGCTAGGGCAGCATACTTCCCTTACAATGGAAGCCCAGGTCACAAAGGCTGGCATTCTACCACCTCCGCTGTCATGGCCCCGTCTCCAGAGGGTGCCTCTGTACCAGCTCCCACGGAGGAAGAAGTGGAGGAACTGGAACAAAGCAGCAGGGTGCTGCTTAGAGTGGCAAGTCCCGATAGGGAGCCACAACCAGGTCCCAGCCAGACAAGCACCATGCCCTCTGCACCAGCATTACCTCAGCCTGCAGCAACACCCCTGAACAGCCCAGACTCATCTCCAGAGCGCAGGAGGGAATGCAGGAGGACAACGTTGGCAACATGCAGGCAAAGTGCTCGGCTTAGACTAAAGCAACAGGCTAGGTTGGGCTCAGGTAGGGCTCATTCATTGGAGGAAGGCTGAGTGCTAGGTGCAGCCACTTGGTATGACAGCTCAGCTTAAGCACAGCAGAAGTGCTTCTTAGTGTGGGTACAACCTTGTGCACATGTCCACCCGTTGCCTTGACTAGTTTCCTGCTCACCGATGCTTCGGCGAAGCTCTGCTTGACTGACTCCCGGCTTGACCCTTGCTTTACCCGACTAGACTATGCTTTGATTGAATGCTCCACAGATTCCCGGCTTGACCTTGGTAAAGATAAACGACAACTCTTTCGGTTCTCCTTTGGACTTCATCAGCTAACAATGCCTGATAACACCCGGACTGGACTTTTGACTAATCTCTGGTACGCGCTTTGAACTTGCTGGACTCAGTAACCGTGCTTGCCCTTGCACTAACCCTGCGTGTGCCTGGCTAGGGCAGCACATCCACCAAGCCAAGCTACTAGTACCCTACCTGCACACAGAGCACCTAGCCACAGTGATCCATGTAATGGTCACCTCTAGGCTGGACTTCTGCAACTCGCTCTATGCAAGCCTACTCTTATCCTTGATCTGGAAACTACAATTGGTGCAGAATGCTGCGGCCAGGATTCTCACTAAAACATAATGGAGATCCCACATCCGGCCGGCACTCCAACAACTTGGCTGGCTCCCAGTTGAATTCCGGATCAAGCTTAAGATCTGGTAATCACCCCTTCATCAGGGTATTGATACAGGGCCAAAACTCATACTGTTCTATAAGAAATGTTTAATGTTAAGCATCTAACTTAAACCTAGAAATATCTGCCAGGATAGCTCTTAGATTGTATCAAGCAGTTAACGTGAGGTCTACGATCTCTCAAGTAAGTTGATTAATAATAACTTTTCTTTTGTATATCTAAACAGGCCTTTTTTTTAATGTAGTGGAAATGTGGATGGCTCTTAGACTCATGGCTCTTAGAGTTTTGGGCAAAAGTTTATATCACTGTGGAGTCAATGTGGGGTCGTATATTTTCAAATGATGATTATATTTTATTTACTGCTTTTTGTATCAATAACTCGTGTTGCATCCTATATTTCTATGTTTATGAAAATAAAAAAAAAACATTACAATAAAAAAAAAAAGATCTGGTAATCACCTTTAAGACCATATGCCGATTGGGCCCAGTGTATTTGAGAGACCGCCTCCCTGCCTATACCCCCAGAAGAGTCCTACGATCCGCCACCTCCAACTGGCTGGGGATCTCTGGCCCCAAAGAAGCGCGTTGGACCTCAACAAGGGTCACAGCCTTCTCGGTCCTGGCCCCCATCTGGTGGGATGAGCTCCCTGAGGAGATCAGACCCCTGCCCAAACTTCCACAGTTCTGCAGGGTCTGCAAGAGGGAGCTCTTCCACCAGGCATTTGCTTGAGGCTGACTGACTTAGAACAGCTGCTGAACCCCCAGACACCCCCTCCATGACTGAAAGAACCAACCCCCAATGTTACTGTTAATTTTTATTTTATATTATAATGTGGTTTTGCAGTGTTTTGATGCCTTATTTGAAAGTTGATGCTACAGTCTATATATCGTTCCATGTAAGTTGTATTATATAATGTTCTATGTAAACCGCCCAGAGCTGCAAAGAAATGGGCGGTATGTATGTATGTATGTATGTATGTATGTATGTATGTATGTATGTATGTATGTATGTATGTATGTATGTATGTATGCATAAATAATAAACAAACAAACAAATAAATTGTGACAGGCTATTCCTGGCAACATGTCTGGTTCCAGGCTTTCAGACTGGAGACGTAAAAGAAATTCTGTAAGGAACGCATCATGGCTTAGAAAGCTTGTATGTGTAGGCCATTGCAATAGTTCAGCATCCTCTTGGAGAAGAGTGACAAGTGGAGTATCCCAAGGATCTGTCCTGGGGCCTGTGTTGTTCAACATATTTATAAATGATTTGGATGAGGGATTAGAGGAGATACTTATTAAATTTGCAGACGATACTAAACTGGGAGGGGTAGCAAACAAAACCGAAAGAATCAGAATACAGGATGATCTTGATAGGCTCGAGAACTGGGCTAAACTGAATAAAATGAAGGTCAATAAGGGCAAATGTAAAGTTCTGCATTTCGGTAGGAAAAACCAAATACACCAATATAGGATGGGGGAGACTTGTCTTGGCAGTAGCATGTGCGAAAAGGATCTAGGAGTCTTAGTAGACCATACATTGAACATGAGTCAGCAGTGTGACTCAGTGGCTAAAAAGGCAAATGGGATTTGGGGCTGTATCAAACGGAGTATCGTGTCCAGATCACGGGAGCACTTTACTCTGCTCTGGTTCGCACTTACTTGGAGTACTGTGTGCAGTTTTGGGCACCCCAATTGAAGAGGAATGTTGACAAATTGGAACGTGTCCAGAGGAGGGCAACGAAGATGGTAAGGGGTTTGGAGACCAAGACGTATGAAGAAAGGTTGGGAGAGCTTGGTCTGTTTAGCTTGGAGAGGAAATGACTGAGAGGGGATTTGATAACCATCTTCAAGTATTTAAAAGGGTGCCATATGGAATAGAATCATAGAATCATAGAATCATAGAGTTGGAAGGGGCCATACAGGCCATCTAGTCCAACCCCCTGCTCAACGCAGGATTAGCCCTAAGCATCCTAAAGCATCCAAGAAAAGTGTGTATCCAACCTTTGCTTGAAGACTTCCAGTGAGGGGGCGCTCACCACCTCCTTAGGCAGCCTATTCCACTGCTGAACTACTCTGACTGTGAAAAACTTTTTCCTGATATCTAGCCTATATTGTTGTACTTGAAATTTAAACCCATTACTGCGTGTCCTCTCCTCTTCAGCCAGCAGAAACAGCATCCTGCCCTTCTCCAAGTGACAACCTTTCAAATACTTAAAGAGGGCTATCATGTCCCCTCTCAACCTCCTTTTCTCCAGGCTGAACATTCCCAAGTCCCTCAACCTATCTTCATAGGGCTTGGTCCCTTGGCCCCAGATCATCTTTGTCGCTCTCCTCTGTACCCTTTCAATTTTATCGATGTCCTTCTTGAAGTGAGGCCTCCAGAACTGCACACAGTACTCCAGGTGTGGTCTGACCAGTGCCGTATACAATGGGACTATGACATCTTGTGATTTTGATGTGATGCCTCTGTTGATACAGCCCAAAATGGCATTTGCCTTTTTTACCGCTGCATCACACTGCCTGCTCATGTTTAGTTTACAATCCACAAGTACCCCAAGGTCTCGTTCTCACACAGTGCTACCTAGAAGCGTATCCCCCATCCAGTAGGCATGCTTTTCATTTTTCTGACCCAGATGCAGAACTTTACACTTATCTTTATTAAATTGCATCTTGTTCTCATTTGCCCATTTTTCCATTGTGTTCAGATCTCGTTGAACTCTGTCTCTATCTTCCGGAGTATTTGCCAGTCCTCCTAATTTGTGTCATCTGCAAACTTGATGAGTCCCTCCACCCCCTCATCTAGATCATTAATAAATATGTTAAAAAGTCAATTTAACTGTTAACTGTCAATTTATGAGCCAGTTAACAGCCTAATTTTAAGGCAGAGCGCAGAATTTAGAATCATAGAATTATAGAGTTGGAAGGGGCCATACAGGCCATCTAGTCCAACCTCCTGCTCAACGCAGGATCAGCCCTAAGCATCCTAAAGCATCCAAGAAAAGTGTGTATCCAACCTTTGCTTGAAGACTGCCAGTGAGGGGGAGCCCACCACCTCCTTAGGCAGCCTATTCCGCTGCTGAACTACTCTGACTGTGAAAACACATTCTTCCCCAACTTCGATAAGTGCAGTCCATCAGTTGCTAGTAGGCCTTCCATGGTCCCAGAAACCAAATCTCTCCTGCCGGCACCAAATACGCAGCCAGTGATTCACCTCCATTATCTTCCTCTCCCGACGCATTCCTCTTCCCTTGACAGGCAAGATTGAAGAGAATACCACTTGTGCCCCCATTTGCTTGAGCTTCCTCCCTAGATTTTAATAGTCTGTTTTAATAGGAGCGATGGTATTCAGGGACATGTCATTCGTTCCCACATGGACCATCACAAATGGGTAGCGATCCGTAGATTTGAGGAGTTTGGGCAGCCGTTCTGAAACGTCTTTAATTTTTGCCCCTGGCAAGCAACACACCTCTCGGGTTAGGGGGTCGGGCCCAGCCACATGGCGATCCATTCCACTTAGCAGGGAGTCTCCAATTACCAGTACTCTCCTTTTTCTTTTCTTCTCAACACCATTTCCTTCTAACTCCGTGGCCTCTTCACTTTGTGTTAGACTTTGTTTTGGGACCTCTTCCCTCGTTGACACTTGCACCTCCTCTGCAAGGGCCTGAAATCTATTCTGGAGTTCCAAAGGCCCCGAGAACCATCTCAACTCTTTTGAGTTGAGTCTTTTTCCTGTCTGCAGAGGCTCCTTAAGGAGGTCAATCCCCATATCCTCTTCAGGACTGGTTGTATCCTCTTTATTTCGAGTTGCACAGCTCCGGTCTATGAACTTCTCCCCTTTCTTAATTTCTGACAGAGTAATAGTCGTCTCTTCTAAGCCCCTAATCCTTTCCTCCAAAAGTTTTAGCAGCTTACACTTGGGGCAGATGTAGTCCATCTTATCTTCAGGGAGGAAGGCAATCAGGGAGGAAGGAAATCTATGGCACTGTGATCCCACCTTGTGACATTTGCATTTATAGAAATAGCTGTAACCCAACTTCAACAGATATCATCTTTCGAACAATTTAGCACATCCAGCGACAACCAAAGGTGGACCTCTGGCAAGGAGCAGCCCTTTTTAATCCTCCCAGCAATCACCTCACTCAGCACCACAATAGCGTCACCTGGTCAGCAGCAGCAGCACTCCCCAGCAGCTTTCTCCACGTGCTCCCAGTTGTCTGAGCTGGGATAAGGAAGTATGATTACCTGAATGGGGTGCAACTGACACCTGTACCCTTGTCCAGGAATTTGGGCGTGATCTTTAATGACTCACTATCCATGGAGGCTCAGATCACAAAGGTAGCCTAGATGGCATTTTTTTCATCTGCACCAGGCATGGCTACTAGCGCCCTGCCTGTCCTCAGAACACTTGGCCACTGTGATCCACTTCCAGGTTAGACTTCTGTAACTCGCTCTATACAGGTCTACTCTTGTCCTTGATCTAGAGATGACAGCCGGTACAGAATGCAGCTGCACGGGTCCTTACTAAATTTTGGAGAACTTATGTCCAGCCACTGCTGAGGGAATTGCATTGGTTGCCAGTGTGTTTCTGGATCAAGTTCAAGATTCTGTTTAGCCTTTAAGGCTATATGCAGCTTGGCTTTTACTTACCTACAGGACCACTTACTTCCTTATGCCCCCCCCCCCCCCGCAGGGCACTTTGATCTGCAGGTATGAATTTGCTGATAGTCCTGGGCCCCCAGGAAGCATATTTGGCCTCAACTAGGGCCAGGGCCTTTTTGGAATGAGCTCCCAGAAGAGCTGCAGGCCCTGAAAGAACTGTCTATGTTCTGCAGAGCCTGCAATACGAAGCTCTTCCACCAAGCATTTGGTTGAGGCTGAGTGCGATAAGTACCGGGGGAAACAAGACCTCCCCTAGTTGCCATGCTAGACTGGCAGGAACTACCCCAAAGTGGTTTCCATCCTCAGTTGTTACAACTATAGATTCAACAGCCTTAGAGGTCTGGGAGACTTGAATTTGTTAACTGCCATCTTGGGAATCTGCAATATTAGGATGTTTTATTGGGTTTGATGTTTTTATGAATTAAGTTTTTACTGTTTTATTATACATGTTGTAAACCACCATGAGCCAGAATTTCTGAGAATGGCAGTATATAAATCAAATTATAAATAAACAAACAAACACAAAAATAAATACATGATTGAGGTGGTCTCCTGGGCAGTTGGAATGCCCACACATGGAACACGTGAGCCATTTTTGTAAAGGAGTCAACCACCAGCAGGGTGGTGGTGTCCATCTGGACTTTTGGAAGATCTATGATAAAGTCCAAAGAGATGTGTTCATGATGGGGTCAGTGTCAACTTTTAAAAACTTGTACAGTTTTAACTAGATTAGAGGGAATTACAGCTGATATTTATATTGGAAGACAGAAAACCAATAACATGCAGATGATACAGCTTTGTTGGAACTCCTCAGGAAATTAAAATGGAAAAGTTTAAAATTTGACTCAATATTGACAATATTAACACTCAATATTAACACTCTTGGGGCGCATAGTGGTAAGGCAGCAGATATGCAGTCTGAAAGCTCTGCCCATGAGGCTGGGAGTTCATTCCCAGCAGCCGGCTCAAAGTCGACTCAGCCTTCCATCCTTCCAAGGTCGGTAAAAAAAAAAGCTTGCTGGGGGGTAAACGGTAATGACTGGGGAAGGCACTGGCAAACCACCCCGTATTGAGTCTGCCATGAAAACGCTAGAGGGCGTCACCCCAAGGGTCAGACATGACTTGGTGCTTGCACAGGGGATATCTTTACCTTTACCTTTAATACTCAATAATATGAAGACAAAAGTAGTGTCAAATTCACCTCTGAGACCATTTACGCACTGGAGGTTTCATGCCGGGCTGCAGGCTGAAGTCATGGCAGGTTGCCCCACCTCTTCCAGCATTTGGCCTGGTGCTCCTCATTCGCCCCTGGTTTGTGATCCTGCACAGGAGCTGGGGCAGTGAATTTCCCAGTGTGTAAATGGTTGGAGAGATTTTACAGTTGATGGAGAAGGACTGGCAATAGTCATCAATTTTATATACTTGGTATCTAGAATAGACAAAGATGGACAGTGTGCTGAAGAAGTAAATATTGTGCCCCTTGCCAGTAATTTAGGGGTGATTCTTGATGCCTTCCTTTATATGGAGGCATAGTTCATGAACGTAGCCCACCAGGCTTTTTACCAGCTTTTTACTAATGTCTCCAGAGCAGCTGGCCATGGTGATCCAGGCAACGTTCACCTCCAGAAGTGAATTCTGTAACTCGCTCTGTGCTGGCTTACCCTTGTCCATGACCCAGAAATTGCAGCTGGTACAAAATGCAGCTACTTAGAGTCCTTACAGGAACACCTTAGCCTGGGTTCATATCCAGCTGAGGCAGCTGCACTGGTTGCCAGTTGTGGTCTGGATCAGTTTCAAGGGTTTGGTTTTGACTTTTAAGGCCAGATGCGGTCTGGGACCCTTCTATCTGAGGGACCATCTGCTGCCTTAGGCAGTGTTACGCTCTGTGGATACCAACTTGCGTGTTGGTAATGGTACACAAAGAATACAAACTGGATTTGTGGGCGGAGACATGGCACTTGGATAGCTCGAATACTTCGAGCTCCTGTTCCACTGAGGGTCAATCGCTGCTGTGATTGACAGAATCGGGTTTTGGGTACGCTAACCCACCCACCATCTACTCAGGAATTCCTTGTGAATCTCTGGGGCCTCTCTGTTCCACAGGGAAATTAATATCCCATGGAACGCAAGCTCAGTGTGCACAGAGTCCAGCAAGTGCCGCACGCCATTTTAAAACTTTTTTCTTTCTTTTCAACTCTGTAATCTAAAAAGCTCTTTATTTTAATCTACAAAGCTAATTGGATATTTCCCTGCAAGACTTTCGACTCATCACAACTCCGGAGTGAAAACAACTGGCAGACATCAGATCGAGCCTACAAACAGTGAGTGGGGTTTTCCCCCGGCACCTTCTCCCTCTGGAACAAACTCTCGGCGTGGAAAGCTGCTTTCTTTAATTTAAGCAAGCTAGAGTGACAGGAAGATGAGAGAAGGTAGGAAAAGGGGCTAATACAACCAGAACATCCCCTCGCCACTGTTTATAAACCGGAGATTGAAAAGCAGATACAAGGGTCTCGCGAGAGCTGCTTGCCAGAACGAGAACTCAGGCTTGGAAAAGCTTCAACAGGTCATTAAAGCGACGGACGACAGCTGGTGAAGAAAATAGTTTCGGTTTCCCATTGATAGCTACAGGGACTAGAGTGTGCAAAGAGGCAAAATTCTATCTGAAGTGCCATTTTTATCTTTGGTCTTTTTTTTTTTTTGTTCTGTTTCGTTCCGTATTTCTTTTTCTCTGGCTGATCCCTCAGGACTCTGAGTTTTATAAGGAGAGACTGATAGACTATCAAGACTCTGCTGCCATCTGGTGGACTAAAGCACATACTCCTTTTTCTTTTCTCCCTCGAATTGCTGGTATTTCTAGCATATTGAAAAACCATGGGTAACAGTTTCCATGAAAGACTATGGCCAGCAGGAAAACAAAAACAAAAAGCAGTAGCAAACACCTGGATTAGTGGGCTCTTGAACGTATGGTCAAGATATAATAAGAGACTATCCCTAGCACCATCAATATTGAAATCGCCAATTGAGGCATATTTTGGGAAAGCTCAACAGAAAAGGCTGACTTGTCTCCAGTACAAAGACTTAATATCAAAGACCCTCAAGTTCAAGGATATACAAACAATAAAGAAAGAAGGCGTAGAAATTCAATGGTTAGAGTATAACCAACTAATATCTAGATTTAAAGCAGAGTTTTAGCAACCGTTAAATCTAGAGGCTCCAATACCAGAGTTTGAAAACTTAGTAATCCAAGACAAACCACATTTACAGGGCCAAATATATAAATTGTTATTAAGGTATGAGACAGAAATGGAATGGGTTAAGCCATGTATGATCAAATGGATGCAAAATATTGAGACTAATGTGACAATGGAACAATGGGAGCTAGTATGGTCTAGAATACCAAAGTATACTAATAGTCAAATACTTAAAGAAAATTGGTATAAAATGTTTTACAGGTGGTATGTAACACCAAAAGTGATCGCTAAAATTGCCAAAAATTGTAACAACAAATGTTGGAAATGTAATGATAAAATATACTTCTATGCGACGATGGCAGCAAGACTAGAATTGGCCAAAAAATGGAAAACGCAAGAACTACCCTCGATAGAAGACTGGCTGAATAAATTAGCTGATTTTGCCAAGATGGCTAAACTGACACTGATAGTCAATGGAAGAACAGAAGAGGCCTTTCGAGAACAATGGGGCCCTTACCTGAACTATTTAAGAAAATAATACAAAAGGGGATTGAAACGGGGAACTAAATGTATTAAATGAAGAGCATAACCTTTCTTTTTTCTGTACTAACAATGTAGATTGCATGTATTTCATTATCTTTAATCCTGGAAAATAAAAATAAAAATCTTATTAAAAAAAAAAGGAATACAAACTGGATTAATCTGCAACCCCCCTTTTGACCTCAGTGCTGCTAATCAAATAACAGATCTGCAATGACAGCAGATAAGGATTCTTTATCAAGTTGGAGTTTGTTAGCTGATTTTCGTATTTTAATAGGTGATACACTTTGGATTCTATCTCACCAACTACAAGATACTTCAAAGAAATTGGACTGCATATTGAACTCCACTAAGCTTTTAGAGGTGGGAATTAATCATGATGTCCCCAGAATTTCTACTCATATGGAAATCGGCCCACCTAAAGTAGAAAATCAAAATCTCTATGCATGCCAATTAAGCAGCTACTAGGTAGCTCTAACAGTAGCTCCCATATTTTGCACCAGGAGATGCACACATGCAGGTGCAGAATTCTGTGCCTCCGTGTGTGTGTTGCTCGGCGTGCCCGGCCCATGCCTCCCCCCCTCCCCTGCGGCGCAACGCTGGCTGCTACGGGTGGGAATGGCTGCTTTGGCGGCCAAATCTCACAACCCTAGGTCCAATGGTCTTGCCTAGTGCAGGGGGGCCCTGGAGATCCCTTTCAACTCTATGATTCTTTGATTCTAAGAGTATTCTGACCTCGCTTGCCACCCTCCTAAAAGTCAGCCATACAAAGATTGACCCAAAATCATTCAATTTTTTTACCATTACAATTAAAGGTAAAGGTAAAGTTATCCCCTGTGCAAGCACCGATGGCAGACTCAATATGGGGTGGTTTGCCAGTGCCTTCCCCAGTCATTACCGTTTACCCCCCAGCAAGCTGGGTACTCATTTTACCGACCTCGGAAGGCTGGAAGGCTGAGTCGACCTTGAGCCGGCTGCTGGGATCAAACTCCCAACCTCATGGGCAGAGCTTCAGACTGCATTTCTGCCACTTACTACTCTGCGCCACAAGATGCTCTAATTCAACTATTAGAATTCTTTTAATCTTCAAAAGCCATTTTATACCACAAAGACTCCAAAGAGATTTGATATTAATTCATTCAAGATACTATATGCAAACCACTACTATCAAAAGAATTATGCCAACGATTTAAAGAAATCACCCCAGTTTGTCCTGATGAGCACCCTAAGGATGGAGTGCAGACACAACAAAGGGGCCTCTCTACCCTACCCACATCCCAAGGCATCACCCCTCATTTGAACATGGGTTCTTTGAAAGAAACTGAAGTTGCAACTATTCCTCCCAGTTTGAAGGAGCCCAAAAACACACACACTAGAACTCTCAGTGCAACTTGGAACAGGTCTCATTGTTCCATATGAGGCGAGACTTTTGGCTGGACGAGGCCCTAGGCAACAGACTTCATTCTCCCCTGAAACTCAAAGGACAGAAAACCTAGAAGGGATATGGTTATGATCTTCACAAACTGAGCCTCAAAGAAATTCTGATTTGTACAATGAACGTCTGATAGATTTAGTCTCCGAGGATCTGGAACAGCCATTGAAAGGCGTATGACAAGAAACTTGGCTTGCCGTCTTCCAAGAACCTCTACCAATGGGCGTATCTGCACTGAATCTCAAGATATTTTGAATCAAATTGTCAAAGTAGACTGCCTATCTTCCTCCTATCTCAGGATATTAAACTCTTATCGTGGAATATCTCAGGCTGGGGGAACAAGAGATCCCAACATAATAATTATTAAAATCAAAATAAATTGCAGCAGTAGCGAAGTGCAGTTGGCACCCTCTGTCTCCCATCACCCCTCTAGAATGGGTTATCTTGGGGTAGTATAGATGAGACTGGAGTTTTTTGCCACATCTGTTTTACTGTTTTATTCTATTTACTAGATTTAAACCCATTTTATTTTTTAATAAAATGGGCGCTAGGTCCCCTCCCCAGGGAAGCCTTCGAAGGCTTCCCGGGGCCTCGCGTGGGGCGGCGGGAGGCTTTGGGCAGCGTGGGCGCTGTCCCCCGCGAAGCCTTTGGGCCCTTCACCCAGAGATGCGCCGGCCCTGGCTCTTCCTGTGCCTCGAAGCTTCTTGGTCGCAGCCCTCCGATTATCAGTCCGGGGGAAGGAGCCAATGGGCACCCTTCCTCATCCCGGACAGGGCCTGCCCTCGGGCCCCTTACTGCTTTATTTTATCTGCTCTGCAGGAGCCTCCAGGGAGAGGCGAGTAAAAAATCGAATGAATGAATGAATGAATTAAATCTTTTAATTGGGGGCCAGTTCCCCTGATGGCTCAGCTAATTAACTGTGGTTGAATTTAAAATAAGGTGGCGGTGAGGACGGACGCCAGAGCTCTTGCTCTGTCCCTGGCTTCTTTTAGCTAGGGAGAGGGAATATTCCCCCCCCCCCCCGTTTTTATCCTGCCGCCTAAGGGAGCCTGTTGTTATCTAGACCCCCAGTGGACCTTCCTAACTCAGACTGCGAGAAACATGCAAGGAGGAGGAGAGATGAGCGGACTGCCTTCCTGGCCCACCGGGACGTGGAGGCCATGGGCTTGCATCTTCACTCCCGGCTGACCAACATAATTGCAGGGAGACTTTGGTGTGGCCCGTGGGAGAAGGCCATCAACCCGCCTGGGAAGTGCCATCGGACAGTTCCTGGAGGCAAATTCCGGCTCTGAGGTATCGCAGTGTCCTCCCTTCCGCCCATCTCTTTGTGCCAGTTTCCTCCCAGGAAGGGAGAAGGTTATGGCGGCTCAGATAGAATGAGGAGCGCAAACTCCCCTCCTTCAATCTCGGGGGGAGTCTATGGAGCTCTGAGAGAGACGGTTTCTCTGCAAGGGGCTCAGGAGGGCTTTGAGAATAACCCTGCCCAGGGCCTGAAGGGGGACTCATTCAACCCGGCAGCACCAGGCAGAGCAGAGACAAAGGACATCACACTGCTCGACTTGATCCTGGGACGGAAGGGATCTTTGGCGGCCATCTGGAGGGGAAAAGGAGCTGCAAGAGCCAAAGGGGGCCCTTGGATCAACCCTCCTCCCCCTTCCAGATCCTCCGGCTGGCTGGATCCACTCTACCCAAGGTATTGCAGTAATTAGATAAGGTTTTGGGGCCAACATGCAAGGCTCTACTGGCTGTGTCTTAGATATGGCATGGTCTGCCAGACAGGAGCGACAGAATGGGCATGGAAGGGGGGAGGAGGTTATAACCCAACCTGGGAGAATTATTCCAGCACTTCTGGGCCAAGGGAGGAATGGCGGTGGGAGGAGGTTCAATAATAGGGGGAGAGCGGTATGGAGTTAAGGGCTAGGGTGTCACCAGTATGAGGATAACACCCAGCCCTGTCTCCTGATGAACAGCCAGCCAGATCTTCCCCCAGAGATATTTGCCAGTTGTTTGGAAGCAGTGGCTGGATGGATCAGGCAGCGTTGCCTGAAACTCAAACCCTCCAAGACAGAGGTCCTTTGGCTAGGCCAAAGGGAGCAGGAACAGGAAGCGCGCCTCCCATGCCTGGATGGGGTGCAATTGTCACCTGTGCCCCAAGCAAGGAATCTGGGAGTGATTCTGGATGCCTCACTTTCCATGGAGGTCCAGGTCACTAGGGTAGCCTGGACAGCGTTTCTCCATCTATGCCAAGCTCGGCTACTAGCGCCCTACCTGCCCCCAGAACACCTGGCCACAGTGATCCATGCAACGGTCACTTCTAGATTAGACTTCTGTAACTCGCTCTATGCGGGCCTACCCTTATCCCTAACCTGGAAGTTACAGCTGGTACAGAACGCAGCTGCACAGGTCCTCACTAAATCATCTTGGAGGTCCCATGTTCAGCCTCTGCTGAAGCAGCTGCACTGAATCATAGAATAATAGAGTTGGAAGGGACCTCATGGGTCATCTAGTCCTACCGTGTGTACTATGCAGGACACTCACATCCCAATTGCTCATCCACTGTAACCTGCCACCCCTTTGCCTTCACTGGTTGCCAGTTTGTTTCCAGATTCGGTTCAAGGTTTTGGTATTAACCTTCAAGGCTATACGTGGCTTGGGTCCTGCATACTTGAGGGACCACCTATTTCCTTATGTCCCCCGCAAGGCATTTCGCTTTGCAGGTAAGAATCTGCTGATGATCCCAGGACCCTGGGAGGCATGCCTGGCCTCAAGAAGGGCCAGGGCCTTTTTGGTCCTGGCCCCTATGTGGTGGAATGAGCTCCCTGCAAAAGCATGGGCAATAAAAAGGAAGAGCTGGAACTTCTCATGCTGATGGAAAGGTATGATCTAGTGGGCATCACAGAAACTTGGTGGAATGATTCTCATGACTGGAATGTAATAGTGGATGGATATGAACTCTTCAGAAAAAACAGAATAGATCAAAGAGGTGGAGGAGTGGTACTGGATGTGAGGAAAGGGTTTACCTGTCAGGAAATTCTAGTGAAGGAGAGTATATCTACAGTGGAAAGCATCTGGGTGAAAATAAGCGCGGGGAAAACAAACAGCGTGGTGGTTGGTGTCTGCTACCGACCGCCTGACCAACGAAAGGATGTGGATGCTGCACTTTGTGAGCAGCTTGAGAAAATATCCAAGTGGCAGGACCTTGTCATCATGGGTGACTTCAATTTCCCAGATGTGTGCTGGGAAACAAACTCTGCGAAGCGTCCTCAGTCATGCAACTTTCTGACCTGCCTGGCTGACAATTTCATTTATCAAATGGTAGATGACCCCACAAGAGGTTCAGCCATACTGGACTTAATACTGACCAACAAGAAAGAGTTGGTGGATGAGGTGAAGGAGGTGGGGACCCTAGGGGGAAGTGACCATTTCCTCATAGAATTCCTTTTGAGATGGGGAGGCAAGGAAGCTTGTAGCCAGACGCGGATGTTGGATTTTCGTAGGGCAAATTTTAATAAACTCAGAGTCATGATGAGTGTCATACCATGGACGAGAATGGTGGAAGGGAAGGGAGCATGTGAAGGGTGGGTGCTACTCAAACAAGAGTTATTGCATGCTCAATCAATGTCTATCCCAGAAAGAAGAAAACACTGCAGGAGCTCTAAGTAGCCTATTTGGATGAACAGAGAACTTCAAGAGAAAGAAAAGGAAAATGTTCAGGAAATGGCGGGAAGGACAGAGCTCTAAAGAAGAGTACCTACAGGTTACTAGGCACTGTAGATCATGAAGTGCCTAGTACTGTAGATCAGAAAGGCCAAAGCTGAGAGTGAGCTAAGATTGGCCAGGGAAGCCCATTGTAACAAGAAAAGATTTTTCAGTTATGTGAGGAGCAAATGTAAAGTAAAGGAGGCAATAGGCCCACTGTTGGGTGCAGATGGACAAACTCTAATGGAAGATGCAGAGAAAGCAGAAAGGCTTAGTCCCTATTTTACATCTGTTTTTTCCCCATTAGGTCAAAGAGTTTAGGCACATCTAGAGATGGCAGTAGCAAAAGGATAGTGTCTGGGTGGCAGGTTGACATGGATAGAGAGGTTGTTGAGAGGCATTTAGCTGCACTGGATGAGTTCAAATCCCCTGGGCCAGATGAAATGCACCCGAGAGAGCTCAAAGAACTTTCTGGAGAACTTGCACAACCCTTGTCCATCATCTTCGGGACCTCTTTAAGGAATAGAGATGTCCCAGAGGGCTGGAAGAGAGCAAATGTTATTCTGATCTTCAAAAAAGGGAGGAAGGATGACCCGGGAAACTACAGACCAGTGAGTCTGACCTCTGTTGTGGGGAAGATAATGGAGCAGATATTAAAGTGAGCAATCTGCAAACATCTGGAAGACAATTTGGTGATCCAAGGAAGTCAGCATGGATTTGTCTCCAACAGGTCCTGTCAGACCAACCTGGTTTCCTTTTCTAACCAGGTTTGCTGGATCGGGGAAATTCGGTTGATGTCATTTACTTGGATTTTAGTAAAGCTTTTGATAAGGTTCCCCATGATGTTCTGATGGATAAATTGAAGGACTGCAATCTGGATTTTCAGATAGTTAGGTGGATAGGGTATTGCTTAGAGAACCGCACTCAAAGAGTTGTTGTCAATGGTGTTTCATCAGATTGGAAGGAAGTGAGTAGCGGGGTTCCTCAGGGCTTGGAGGGTGGAGGGACTACTCAATGATATAGATATCAGGAAAAAAATTTTCACAGTCAGAGTAGTTCAGCAGTGGAATAGGCTGCCTAAGGAAGTGGTGAACTCCCCCCCCACTGGCAGTCTTCAAGCAAAGGTTGGATACAGACTTTTCTTGGATGCTTTAAGATGCTTAGGGCTGATCCTGCATTGAGCAGGTTGTTGGACTAGATGTCCTGTTCCCACTCTATGATTCTATGATTCTAGTTTGCCCAAAACAATTATATAAATTAATTAGTTAGTTGTTTGGTTAAGCAAATTGACCAAAATGTTCCCAAACCAGAAAAATCACAATATATAGTCAATAACAATAACCATAAATCATAAATCAATTCAGCAATACAAACAATAAAGACAATAATTTCAGTAGCAGAGGCATGCAGTAACTGGAGATTCTGTGCTAACCAGAGAGCTCGTTTGGTGTAGTGGTTAGGAGTGCGGACTTCTAATCTGGCATGCCGGGTTCGATTCTGCACTCCCCCACGTGCAACCAGTTGGGTGACCTTGGGCTTGCCATGGCACTGATAAAACTGTTCTGATCGAGCAGTGCCCTCTCAGCCTCACCCACCCTACAGGGTGTCTGTTGTGGGGAGAGGAAAGGGAAGGCGACTTTAAGCCGCTTTGAGCCTCCTTCGGGTAGGGAAAAGCGGCAAATAAGAACCAACTCTTCTTCTTCTTAGGGGTTCTTTCCATGACACCTGCTGACACTTTTTCTAGCACTTCCCTTTAGAAAGGAAGGGGCAGGTGGGTCTTTTGCCTAGGAGGGCTTCTGACTGGCATCTCAATATCTGATTCACTGTGACTGATTCCGCACAGGTGGAAAAGGCTGAAAGGGTCATCATATGGAAGCAGGGCTAATCCCCGCTTCCACATGATGCAGCTGCTGGGCAGGCCCCCTCCCAGGCCTGCTGCGGACTGGGCCTTCAGTTGCCCCAGGGTAAGGGAACGCGGATTCTTCCGAGTTCCCTTAGCCTGCTGTGAGGGCCAACAAGGCTTGTCCTGTGGAAGGCCCCTGTGGACAATTTGAGGGGTGGCCTATAGGGGGCAAAGAATGCCCTGGTCAACTTCTCAGCACTTTGCTGGGCCATGGGATCGGTCCATGGGATCGGGCATTCTTTTTTATCTTGCAGGAAGGTGGGATTGCGTGGAATATAATCCCATCTTTTTGCAAACTAAAAAAACAAAAACCCACAGCCCCCAGACATAGTGGAACCATTCCACCACTGAATTGTTTCCTGGGGGGACACATTTCACCCCTGGAGAGGATCTGGTGCTGGAATGCATCCCATGTAGGGAAACAATAAACAATAAACTGCACAGCTTTATGCTTTGCAGCACTGCACAGCCGGCAGCCTGGTACTGCCACCGCCATGTGGAATCAGCCAGTGCAGAGTTTTTTTTTAAGTCACTTCAGCAGTACCCTCCATCACAGCACAAAGATTTTACTTCAGTCATGCAATGAAGCTGCATGCATGCCAAAAGAGAGAGAGAGAGAGAGAGAGAAAGAGAAAGAGAAAGAGAAAGAGAAAGAGAAAGAGAAAGAGAAAGAGAAAGAGAAAGAGAAAGAGAAAGAGAGAGAGCCAGCATGGTGTTGTGGTTAAGAATGGCAGACCCTAATCTGGGGATCTGAGCTTGATTCCCTACTCTTCCACAGGCAGCCACAGCTCATTACACTTCTAGGAATAGACTGCCTAAGGAGGTGGTGAGCTCCCCATCACTGGCAGTCTTCAAGCAAAGGTTGGATACACACTTTTCTTGGATGCTTTAGGATGCTTTGGGCTGATCCTGCGTAGAGCAGGGGGTTGGACGAGATGGCTTATATGGCCCCTTCCAACTCTATGGTTCTATGATTCTATTTCAAGGCTGTGCCCTGTATCCCCATGTCAGCAAGGCGTTGGGTGACTAGTCCATGTTCTACTGTGTTGAATGCTAGAAATATCAGCAGTGCTGAGGGTGACCAGAGCTGTCTCCATGACCAGGCCTGAAGCTGGATTATGGTCCAACTTTCACAGCCATACACTGCAACTGGGAATACCATAGCCTTGATTAAACGCACTTTTGTTGGCAGGGTGATGTCTCTGCTTTTTAGGATGCTGTCTAGATTTGCCATCACTTTCCTCCACAGGAGCAAGCGTCTTTTAATTTCTTTACTGCAGTCCCCATCTGCAGTGATCTTGGAACAAAATTAATTTGTTATTTTTCTTGGATGCTTTAGGATGCTTTGGGCTGATCCTGTGTTGAGCAGAGGGTTGGACTAGATGGCCTGTATGGCCCCTTCCAACTCTATGATTCTATGATTCTATGAAAATAAAATGTCACTACCTCCATTTCTTCCTCATCTATTTGCCAGGAATTGAGAGGGCCAGATGCTATGATCTTTGTTTTCTTGATGTTGAGTTTCAAGCCAGCTTTTGCACTCTCCTCCTTTACCCGCATAAAAAGGCTCTTTAGTTCCTCTTCACTTTCTGCCATTAGAGTGGTATCATCTGCATATCTGAGGTTGTTGATATTTCTCCCTGCAATGCTACAAGGTACCTGGTATTTAACTTTCCTACAGCAACTATGCTGCCATCTTCGGGAAGCCATCATGTTGCCAGCCCCCCTGCAGATGAGATGGACTTGGAAATCAGAGTAGTGATATGTCACCTTTTGTGGTGGAGCACGGGATAGAGGCAAAGCCCTTGCCTGCTCTAGATCTGAGCCTGGAGAGCCCCACAAATATAAAATTAATTAAGGCCTCAAGGCCTAAACTGGTGGCCACCCTGAATAAGGCTAAGGAAGCCTATACCCAACAACGGCCCTAGAGTTGACTGTGGCAGTGGGGAATCAGGTGTGGGGAATCCCCCAAGCATTTGAAATGCCACCAGCCCTGCAAAAAACTGGGACAGAAAAATGTGGGACCTTTTTCTATTATTCGAGTGGTGAATAAGGTGGCTGGGGAACTTAACCTTCCTAAGACCTATAGAAGTGTGCAAATTGTGTCACATGTTCTTGCCATGATGATTCAATGATCTGTGTTGCGTCTATCTGTATTGCATCCAACCATGATGTTGTGTGCTTGACCGAAGAATGGGGCCTGCTGGAAAATATCTTGTGAAATTTGTTATTTTAACTTTCCAAACCTGGGGAGGCTTGCAGTAAATTTCCAAAGAGCCTTCGTTGAGTCTCCTGCTTATCTCTTGACCTTGGGCAGCACAGACTGCATTCTTGGTATGTCTTGGGCAGTCTGTTTTATTGCTTTCGCTTTGGCAGACTAGTGCTATAAGCACCTGTCACTTTATGTACCAAAGGGTAGGCTTGTGCTAACTTTAGTTTAGGGAGGTAGGCTTGTGCTAACTTTAGATTCAGCACAGAATAATGAGCCTGTTTTACTAATCCTTTCAATAAAGAGATTTCTTCAACCAAGAGTGCTTATGGGGAAGTTGATCAGTCACTGACAATAGTTCAGTATAACAATATAAGGATCCTATATCCTTTACATCCTAAGGTTTATTTTACAAAAAATGTCTTCCTAAGTTCTCATGTCCTTTTTCCTTTGGGAATGCAGGTGTAGGCTTTTGATGGGAATCCTTTCAGTTGGTTAATGCTTGGTTTGTGTCCATATCATTGTTCATATGGCATCTTTCTGGCATCTTTGGTAACCTGTTCTGTATGTAGATATCAGTGTTAATCACTGTTCGGCAGTGTTTTTCAGGGAACTGTGCTTCCAGAAGCATGCACGTGTACATCTTAATTAAGGAGTATTTCTTTCTTTCTGCTATATGGAACAGTGAGCTCCTGTTCTATTCTTTCTTTAGTCAAGCAGGCATTCATGTCATGACTCATCTATTCTCCTCCATTGTCTGTCTAAAGGGCCAATGGTTTTCTCTGGAACCTCTTGCATAACATTGCAACATATGTCTTGAGCTTCTCCAGGACTTGTTTTTTCTCCTTGATTAAGTAGGTAAGTGCATACTTTGAGAAATCATCTATAAAAATTAGAATGTATTTGTTCCCACTAGGGATCTTAGTCTTCATTGGGCGATATACATTGTTATGAATTAGCTCTAGAGTAGGCTTTCTCAACAGTGGTTTCGTGAAACCCTGGGATTTCTAAAAGGCCCTGGAAGGGTTTCTCTGATTTAGTGGGAGTTAATATTTTATATTTTTAATTAAAAAAAAATCATCAGGTGATATAACCATATATGATTATATTGACTTGCTCCCCTCTCCAAATGACCAATGATGGACCTTGAGGGGGTGGAAAGGTCATAAAAATCTTTGCTGGCCAAGGCTTATCACACATGGTAGTGACTGGAGTCCAGAGGAGAAAGTACTCTCATTTTAACTTAACTGCATGGGGGTTGCAGGGGGCTATGAGGTGATGGATGTCTGCCCCAGCCCTGTTCCCATCTCAGCAGAGTTAGCCCCTGGGCTGTTTCTGGCATTGTGGGGTGGGGGCAAGGGAGCATGATCTGGTGGGAGTGTCTGGGTGATGTCACTTCTGGTGACATGTGACTTCCAGGGGCATGGCAGGGAAATGTAGTATATTTCAGGGGTCTCTTAATGGAAAAAAGTTTGAGAAAGGTTGCTATAGAGGTTGCTGTGTCTGGCTTGCCTCATGGTTCTAAAGGTAAGTATTGTTTCTTTTCCTTGAATGCTCTACATAGAGTCTCTTTCAGTATTGCATTTTGCTATCTGTACATCCTTGGTCAGGTTCTGACTCTCCACTTGGGCAATGGCATTATTATCTCTATGTCCAACATGTCTATGACAAAGCCAGGAACACTCTTTAGATTGCAACATCTGTTCAGGTTTGTACTCTGCATGTATCTGTCTAAGTAATACAAATCTTCCCACACTGTCGCGGTTGCAATCAATTTCCCTCTTCATGTGATGAAAATATCTTTCTTGGTTGATGAACCATCTTTCTCCAAATGATGTCACCATCTTTTAGCAAATATACTCTTACTGCAATCAAAATATTTGCCTGTTGTGGCATATTTAATTATTCCACTTAGAAGCTTGCATTTTACAACTCCAGAGCCTACCATTTCTCAACCACATACCTTCTGTCTGCCACACTTAGGCTGATTCTACACGGGTGGAAAAGGCCAAGAGGGGAACCATATGGAAGTAGGGCAAATCCCCGCTTCCATATGATGCTGCAACCAGGCCACTGCCCTCCTGGGCCTGGTGCAATTCCATATGTAAATATGGAATTCTCCAAGTTCTCCAAGAGACTATGGAATTCTACAAATTCTCCATGTTTAGCCCACTGCAGGGGCCAACAGGGCTTGTCCTATGGCAAGCCCGAGTGGAGAGGGAAGAGCCAAGCTTTCCAGGCCTGGCTTTTCCCTGTCCTATGGTGGCCCAGAGGGGGAAAAGGATGACTCGGTCAGCTTTGCAGTGCTTTGCCATTTATTTTGATTTTCCTGGAAGGTGAGATTGTGTTCCATGCAATCCCACCTTCCTGCAAAATAACGCCCCCACGGCCCTCCCACGTGGCGGAACCTATCTGCTGCTGCTTTGTTTCCCAGGGGTACTCATTTCAGCGGGACAGTAGGTGTCCCACTGAAATGTGTCCCCCATGTGGACACAGATTGCTGTGGAGCATGAAGCTGCCCAAGAAGGTGGGGAGCTCCCCCTCTCTGGCAGTCTTCAAGCAGTGTCTGGACAGAGCCTTCTCCTGTATGCCTGAGGCTGATCCTGCATTGAGCAGGGGGTTGAACTAGATGGCCTGGTTGGCCCCTTCCCACTCTAGGGTTCTATGAGTCCAGTTCAGCAGTGGAATGGGCTGCCTAAGGAGGTGGGGAGCTCCCCCTCACTGGCGGTCTTCAAGCAGCAGCTGGATGGATCCTTCTCCTGGATGCCTGAGGCTGATCCTGCATTGAGCAGGGGGTTGGACTAGATGGCCCCTTCCAACTCTATGATTCTAAAACCCAGGCCTTTCCTGAAGGTTGACAACCCTGGTCTATTTAGGATTGTAGTGGTTAACCTTGACTGACACTTGGATCTCCTTCCACTTTGATGATCCTTAGAATTAGGAATATTTGGCAGCTTTTATGTAAAGGAGAACATGATCTCTACTTAAACAGCAACCCATGAGTATTTGACATTTTTGGTTGGTAGGTCATCAGCAGTAACTTTATTCTTTAAATCTTCCTGAAAACATTAGAAATGGCAGATTGAAATTATGGTAATTAGATGGAAATAAGATCTTCTGGGATGATTTTTCTAATGTCATGGACATACTGGTCAGTTCTAAAAAATTGATTTTATTTTATTGTGGGATTTCAGTGTCAGAAATGGCATTGCTAATTGAACAAAGTAATTCATTCAACTACCTGGGTATAACATTTAAAGAGGCATTAAGATGGAAAGTACAAATAGATACTCCAAGAGCTACTGTCCTAAAAACAATTGGGGCTATTTAACTGAACTTGCATTGTATTTAAGAGTAAGGTGATCCCCCATTTGCTATACGGGTTGACTATTTGGGGCTGGAATAATACCCAAAGTACAAGATTGGAGACAATTGATGAAAATGGATTGATTTATCTTAATATCTTTTGGGCATAGTATGATATACCTGATAGTCTGTTAGAATATCTTGTACCTGGGATTGTGTGCCTGGGATTGCTATTCATGAATGGGTTTTAGTCATGATGCTGTGAAAGAGAATAATTATAAATCTAAATAAATTTTCTGCATGGTATAAGAAATTTAAACATTTTGATTGCTCTGCATGTTTAAGTAACATCAGTAGCCCTAAACTTAGAATGGCATCTGCTGCCCTGCAATTCCAGACCATGCCAAGGACCTACTGAGAAGGTGGAGATGCCCAGGCACCAGCTGAATCAAGGATCTGTGCTTGTGGAGAACCAGCTGTAGAAGACACAATCCATTATGTACTTCACTGCCCCTTCTACTCAGAGCCAAGATCTTAAGTCTAATGGGGACACAAAGTCTGATGTACTATTCCTGTTATTGATGACACCCAGCTCTCCCTCCTGATGGATGTCCACCCTGACTCTCCCCCAGAACCCTTAGCCAGATGACTGGAAGCAGTGACAAAATGGATCAAGCAGAGTCGCCTGAAGCTCAACCCATCAAACCCATCCTGTGGTTGGGTAGGAAGGGACCATGGGAGGAAGCACGTCTGCCCACCCTGGACGGTGTGCAGCTCTCAGCAATGCACTCTGCCAGGAACCTGGGCATGATCCTGGATGATTCTCTTACAATGGAAGCCCAGGTCACAAAGGTAGTGCAGCTGACATTTTACTACCTCCGCCAAGCCAAGCTACTAGCACCCTACCTGGACCCAGAGCACCAAGCCACAGTGATTCACGTGATGGTTACCTCCAGACTAGATTTCTGCAACTCGCTCTACGCAGGCCTACCCTTATCCTTGATCAGGAAACTACAACTACTGCAGAATGCTGCGGCCAGGATCCTCACCAAAACATCATGGAAATCCCACATCCGGCCAGTACGCCAACAACTCGGCTGGCTCCCAGTTGAATTCCGGATTAAGCTTAAGGTTTTGGCCATATGCCTTTAAGGCCATATGCAGTTTGGGCCCAGTGTACTTGAGAGACCGCTTCCCTGTCTATACCCCCAAAAGAGCCTTGTGCTCCGCCATTTCCAACTGGCTGGGGATCCCTGACCCCAGAGAAGCACATCGGTTCTCAACAAGGGCCAGAGCCTTCTCTGGCCGCCAACTGGTGGAACAAGCTCCCTGAGGAGATCAGAGCCCTCCCCGAACTTCCTCAGTTCCGCAGGACCTGCAAAAGGGAGCTCCTCCACAAGGCATTCGCGTGAGGCGACTCAGAACATCTTCTGGGTCCCCACCTCAGATGCCCTTCCATGAGTGAACAATCTCCCCAGTGTTGTGCTATTTATGTTGTGTTGTGAATTGTTACTTGAGGTCTTCGGGACCTCTTTAAGGACTGGAGATGTCCTGGAGGACTGGAAGAGAGCAAATGTTATTCCGATCTTCAAAAAAGGGAGGAAGGATGACCCGGGAAATTACAGACCAGTGAGTCTGACCTCTGTTGTGGCGAAGATAATGGAGCAGTTATTAAAGGGGGCGATCTGCAAACATCTGGAGGACAATTTGGTGATCCAAGGAAGTCAGCATGGATTTGTCTCCAACAGGTCCTGTCAGACCAACCAGGTTTCATTTTTTGACCAAGTAACAGGTTTGCTGGATCGTGGAAACTCGGTTGATTTCGTTTACTTGGATTTTAGTAAAGCTTTTGATAAGGTTCCCCATGATGTTCTGATGGATAAGTTGAAGGACTGCAATCTGGATTTTCAGATAGGTGGATAGGGAATTGGTTAGAGAACCACACTCAAAGAGTTGTTGTCAATGGTGTTTCATCAGACTGGAGGGAGGTGAGTAGTGGGGTACCTCAGGGCTTGGTGCTTGGCCCGGTACTTTTTAACATATTTATTAATGATCTAGATGAGGGAGTGAAGGGACTACTCATCAAGTTTGCAGATGACACCAAATTGGGAGGACTGGCAAATACTCCGGAAGATAGAGACAGAGTTCAACGAGATCTGAACACAATGGAAAAATGGGCAAATGAGAACAAGATGCAATTTAATAAAGATAAGTGTAAAGTTCTGCATCTGGGTCAGAAAAATGAAAAGCATGCCTACTGGATGGGGGATACGCTTCTAGGTAACACTGTGTGTGAACGAGACCTTGGGGTACTTGTGGACTGTAAACTAAACATGAGCAGGCAGTGTGATGCAGCGGTAAAAAAGGCGAATGCCATTTTGGTCTATATCAACAGGGGCATCACATCAAAATCACAAGACATCATAGTCCCATTGTATACGGCACTGGTCAGACCACACCTGGAGTACTGTGTGCAGTTCTGGAGGCCTCACTTCAAGAAGGACGTAGATAAAATTGAAAGGGTACAGAGGAGAGCGACGAAGATGATCTGGTGCCAAGGGACCAAGCCCTATGAAGATAGGTTGAGGGACTTGGGAATGTTCAGCCTGGAGAAAAGGAGGTTGAGAGGGGACATGATAGCCCTCTTTAAATATTTGAAAGGTTGTCACTTGGAGGAGGGCAGGATGCTGTTTCTGTTGGCTGCAGAGGACAGGACACGCAGTAATGGGCTTAAACTACAAGTATAACGATATAGGCTAGATATCAGGAAAAAAAATTTCACAGTCAGAGTAGTTCAGCAGTGGAATAGGCTGCTTAAGGAGGTGGTGAGCTCCCCCTCACTGGCAGTCTTCAAGCAAAGGTTGGATACACACTTTTCTTGGATGCTTTAGGATGCTTTGGGCTGATCCTGCGTTGAGCAGGGGGTTGGACTAGATGGCTTGTATTGCCCCTTCCAACTCTATGATTCTATGATTCTATGATTGTTGTGATGTGATGTTGTATTGAAACTTGTATAATGTTATAGATTATTATAATATTCCATGTAAAGTTACATAATGTTCCATGTAAACTGCCCAGAGCTGTAAAAAATGGGCAGTATAAAAATCCAAATAAATAAATATATAAATAAACAAACAAACAAATAAATAAATAGATTATCAGATGCATTTAGACCCCTGCATTGTCAGTGTTAGACTTTATTTGCTTTGGCTGCAAAAAAACCGAGGGATAATTGTGTGTAACATGATTTTATTTGATTAGGTTAAATTTAAACCTACTTTGTGATAATGAATTTTTGTTGTTTTGAAACTGTATAGTTACGTTATGATTGTTGTAAGGTTTGCAATGGCCTTTGGCTACATGAATAAACTTAACTTGCACTATTTTGGGTAGGCTGTTTGGATAGGCAGCCTCCAGCCTAATAATGATACCTCTATGTCACAAATCCTTTACTTCAGATTAAAGGTAAAGGTAAAGGTATCCCCTGTGCAAGCACCGAGTCATGTCTGACCCTTGGGGTGACGCCCTCCAGCGTTTTCATGGCAGACTCAATACGGGGTGGTTTGCCAGTGCCTTCCCCAGTCATTACCGTTTACCCCCCAGCAAGCTGGGTACTCATTTTACCGACCTCGGAAGGATGGAAGGCTGAGTCAACCTTGAGCCGGCTGCTGGGATTGAACCCCCAGCCTCATGGGCAAAGCTTTCAGATGGCTGCCTTACCACTCTGCGCCACAAGAGGCTCATTACTTCAGATTAGGGTTGGGCAATTCAGCCGCCGAAGCACCCAACCTACTTCAGATCTGTAAGGTAGGCTACTGTTATTCTCTCCATACTGGAATGGCTGAAATCACGAGACAGCAGCTTGCCTAAGGTCCAATTTAGTGTGACCCCTTATGGGGTTTCAAAGCAAGAGGTGGTTTGCAATTGTCCACCAATTGTGTAGCAACCCTGGAACCTCCCATCCAAGTCCAAACCAGGGTTCACCCTGCATAGTCTCTGAGATCTGATGAGATGGGTCATCCAGGTTAGGGCTCAGGATACATTATCCAAATAAAGTGTTTACCATCTTTCTGTTCTGATGAAGTGTAGACCACAATGTACCACGTATAAAAGGAAGCACATGGTTAAAGAATCTTCTTGGCCAGCTAAAAGGACCAAATTTCTCATAATAGAAATCTAGCACTGAAATAACAAACTGTTATTTTGTTTAAAGAAGAATTGAATAAACCAAACATAAAAGTCCCCTTTGTGTTATATTTCTTCAGTGTAAAATTCACCTTTCATTAAACAGTAGCACAAGGGTGTCAAATTCCATTAACCAAAAAGATTGACTGACAAAGCAACTGATGTTCCAATCAGTTCTACATATCTCTTTTGGCAATTGTCTCTTTCATAATCTGAATATTTAAAGAAACTCTTAAATGCTTGTCACAGATGCACATTTAACAATTCATTAAACATTATTTCACATTTAAATTTAAATGTGTTAATGTTTGGTTATCCACTATGAGAGCTACTGTTGGCTAGAAGGTGGCATATAAATGTTAGAATAAAGAAGTAAGTAAAAGAGAGAAAGAAAAAAAACAAATCAAGACTGGTCATCTGATAACCAGAATACCTGGGTGTGGGAATAGAGGCTGGCCTCTTGGCTCTGGGAGTGGGCTTGCTGAGCATGCCACGACTCAGAATGATGGGTGGGTGAAATCCCTCTGTCCTCAGCCACTCTGGAGTCTGGGGCCGCCCGCTGCCATAAATCAATCAGTCAGTCAGTCAGTCAGTCAGTCAGTCAATAAATCAGATAATTTCAATGAGGCTGTATTTTATTTTACAATGATATAGAAATACGGGATCATATTTTTGTTGTTGTTGAATGATAACAGTTTTATATGGCAAGCAGAAATAGATCCTGCAGATTCACTCCTGTTCCAAAGCAGCCCTAAGGATCTCAAATGAACAATATATGCCTTGAACAACTCATAGTCTTAGCAAGAGGAGACCTTTTGGAAAGAAATTATTTCCTTTCTAGAGAGCTAGGCTCCCTTTACCTGCATTTCTAGCCTCATGGTTGCTGGCAGCGAGGGGGCTGCTCTCACACCACTAAGAGGCCCATGCAAAATCTTCCGTTCTCCTAGTCCTAGTGGTTCAATGGTGGTACCTGCCAGGGTAGACAAGGTCATGTGACAGCCAAGTATTTCTTACGCAGCAAAGTATGTAGCCCTCAGACACTACTATCCAAGACTCCGGGTCTAACTGGGTGCTGGCTTCTTGCTTATCTAGTCTTATTTCATCTAAATTTAGATGGGCCTTCTCTAGATCTCTGTTCGATGCCCTGCCCTCTGCCATTCTTTTCAGTGGATTTCAACATCAACCCAATGTGTTGCGCGAATGTCTGTAGTTTGCCAATGTGGTAGAAAAGCTCCCATGCTGAAGATAGGAATCATTTAATGCTGGGGATAGGAATCATATAATTGTTAGCCTTCTCTTAAACATTTAAAGCACTCAGCAACTTCTGAGAGCTTTCTGATTAAAGTTTTGCTAGAAGACAAAAAGTCTTATCAGTTCATTTGCTGTTGCAAAATTTTGCTTTATAGAAACAAAATATTCTATTGAAGAATCGGCTAAATAGCTTGAATTGGGTTATCTACTTTTTTTTTTAAGTTACTGCATTATGACCTAAAGATTGTCTGTAAGTACTGTGACTACTTGATTTTATTTTATTATACATTTTATTTATGCTGGTCAAAGTCTGTAACAAACTAACTAACCACACTCACAGAGGCGATAAATGAAAGGGAAGATTTTCTGCACACCTGTAGCTCGACCACTAAAAGTACAGGTAAAGGAGAATTGTAGCCAATTTTTCTAGGTGGCGCTTCCTTAGTGTGAATGGCAATTAAGTGATCTCTGCATAACCAAAAAATATCTAGCCCTTGGCACAAAGCACTGCAGGATCTCTAAGCAGCATCTTTAAACGTCCCGCGGTGCGGGGCGCCGCGGACTAAATAAAACAGTAAGGCCAGGTTGGGAGGAGTTAGGGCGGGCTCTGTCCGGGATAAAAACTCAGAGGGGCGAATCAGGAGCCGCAAAGCGGCTCCTGATTCGCCCCTCCGAGTGTCAATCCTGGACCAAGGAGGCAATTTGCGCGCCTCCCCATTGCCTCCTTGGCTGCCAGAGACTGCTCGTCAATGCAGGGAAAGGAGCAGGGACGCCGCATTGACGATGTGGCGGCCCTGATCCTTTCCAGCCGCACATCCTCCCAACTTGGCCCGGGAAGTGGCCCGAAAACGACCACCTACGCGGGGGCCGCTCTGCCTCACGATTGTTCCTGGGGAAGGTGCCGCGGCACCTATTCCCGCCCGCTCCACCGGCCGGGAGCCCCCTCAAGATACCTGCCGTTAGGGAGGGGGGCCCCTGCCGCCTTCTACCGCCCGCAGCAGCAGAAGCCTCGCCATTGCTCCCCGTGTGGCGGGGGAGCCGCGCCGCCTTCTCCCGGCCGCTCTAACGGCCGGGAGCCCGCTGAAGATGGCTGCCGTTGCTGGAGGGGGCTCTGCCGCCTTCTCACCGCCGCTGTGCAACAAGCCTTGCCATGGCTCGCCGTTTGAGGGGGGTGCTGCGCCGCCTTCTCCCGGCTGCTCCAACGGCCGGGAGATGGATGAAGATGGCTGCCGTAGGGGAGCCGGGGCCCTGCCGCCTTCTCCCGCCCGCTGGAGCGGCCTCCCAGCCTCAGGATTGTTGCCCCGATGCCACTGCGCTGCAACACAAGCCCGGACGCGGACCACCTCGCCCGGACGCTAGGCCACCACCCTGCACTGCCTACCGCCCCGACGATGACCGCAGCCACTCCCGCAGAACCGCCACAAGGTCAGTCTAGCGCCCTCTAGTCAGAAATACAGTAAGATGCATCAGAACAGCTGTTTTAAGCTTGTGAAGCTTTTACACGCTTGCAATGAACACCTGTCTTACATGAATATCATTCTTATGTCCTTTGTGCCCTCTATCAATAACCCAAAAGTATGTTCAGGATAGTGATTTTGGAATTAGAGTTGTGCACTTCAGCCACCGAAGCACACAACCCTACTTGGAATAGTCTACCAGTCTGGGCTGTACAGTAAAAATGGTGTGACTGGAAGGGCCCTCAGGCAAATCAGATACTTTCCTGTTCAAAAAGGGAAATAATTTAAATGTCACAAATTAAAATTTTATTTTTCAAAGCACTGCTAGGTAGAGTTAGCCAAGTCATTCTAGCAGGTAGTGCACCAACAAGCACCCCCATCAGTGGCCTCATTTAAAGGGAGACCCACGTGGAACCATTCTGCGTTGGAAGGGGCCGTTTAGGCTATCGTCCAGCCCCCTGCTCCAGAAAGGAGGTCATGCCTGCACCAGCCCCGCAGCAGTTGCCACTGCCAGAGGACTCACTGGCGCCTGTGCTGTCAGCACACCAGCTACCACTGCTGTCAGAGCCTGTGGCAATTGAAGCAATTGGGCCGGCTGGAAAGGATCTGGGGCGCAATTGGGCAATTGGGAGGATCCGAGCCCTCCTGAGCTGGATGAGCAGCCCCACCTGCCCCTATCACCCCATCATCTGCAGCCCCCCCCCACTCTAGCCAGGATATTTTGCTGGAATGCAGATGGAAAAATGCCAGCTCAATGCAGATGGGGCCCAGGTGGGGGCATTTCGGCAGATGGTGCCTGAAGCCTCCAGGTGTGGCCATTTAGCTGGTTACTAGAAATTGCACTTAAGCAAGGCAATGCCTGCGCTTGCTTATGTCTGCAACTGCCCATTAACCTGCCCACTGCCTTGAACTCCGGTTCCTGCCTTGACCCCACTTAGGTAGATAGATCTTAGATAAATAGACTTTTATTGGCATAACAAACCACAATCCAGAGAGAACAAAAATCAGATACCAAAGAAAACTAATAAAAAGTCATGTTTCTGCCTCAACAAATACTGGCTATTTATTTTCAGCATATTCCCAAGAGTCACCACAACCCTGGGAAGTCTGGAAGGATCTTGTTGAGATCACAATCACAATGATTTTATAATGAGGGGTTGGGAACTGCATTTGGAGTACCGATCTACCAAACAGCAAAGAGTAGCATCTCGCTGTAGCAGCCAAGATGGACAGGGAGCAAGGGGGAAAGTGGTCACCCTCACTGACCCCAGCAACTTGTCCGCTTTCAATTTCAACATGTCAATACACCATTGACATTTTATTTATTTATTTCTTTAGATTTCTTTAAAGTGATTCATTTATTAAAATCATTTCCCCCCTAATGATGAGTCATTTTTAAAGTAAAAGTGGTTCAGAATAAAATCTATATTCACTCCAGAAGAAACTCCAACATTCAAGAGAGTAGCATTAAGGGACTTGAAAGGGATGGAAACTAAACTTAAACGTATTCCCTTCAGCCTTAAGCGGGAGGGGTAAGGCCCTAGGCACCCTGAGACATGATACCTCCATAGTAATAAAACAAGCTGATAAAGGGCGAGGAATAGTAATGCAGGATAAGATTACCATAAGGAGGTTTTGAGACAGTTAACTGATCACACCATTTATAAACCATCCCCTTGGAGCTCTTTAGAAGATCAAAAGAAAGTGATTAGAATTCATGGACTACTGTCCATGAGGGACTAAGACAGAATTTCATTAATGAACATGAAACACTATATTTGATTAATAAAATCCCAATCACCCCTCATTAGTACACTTTACCCAAAAAATCATAAAAACTTAATACATCCTCCAGGGAAATCAGCTGTCCCAATGGGGGTCCACTTTGGAACCCTTGGCTAAAATGTTAGGTTTCCTTTTGCAAAGAGCGGTTCCTAAATGTCTGGAATTATTAAAGGATTCAAAACATTTTATTAATTTCACTGATGGAAAAGTGTTTCCTAAGGAGGCAGTCTTAGTGACTCTTGACATGGGGGCATTATATACATATACCCCAAGAATAAGTTCGTAGTGATTTTTTTTGAGTTCCCGAACGTCAGACTTGCCTCCTATTCAGTTTCTTTTGAAGCCAGCTTGGTGAAGAGGTTAGGCGTGTGGACCTCTAATCTGGTGAGCTGGGTTTGATTCCCTGCTCCCCCACATGCAGCCAGCTGGGTGATCTTGGGCTCGCCACAGCACTGATAAAGCTGTTCTCACCGAGCAGGAATCTCAGAGCTCTCTCAGCCTCACTGGCCTCACAGGGGGTCTGTTGTGGGGAGAGGAAAGGGAAGGTGACTGGAAGCCACTTTGAGCCTCCCTCGGGTAGAGAAAAGCAGCATATAAGAACCAACTCTTCTTCTTCTTCTTCTTCTTCTTCTTCTTCTTCTTCTTCTTCTTCTTCTTCTTCTTCTTCTTCTTCTTCTTCTTCGACCGCTTAAGGCATACAGGGAGCCAACTGAACAACAGCAGGACCAGCCACAAGCACAACTCAGTCCGGCAGTCCCACTCACAGAGTGTGTGAGTCCGTCCGTCTGTCCCTCTGGGCTCAGACCATTCTGCATGCCACGGCCACACCAGGCTTCCATGGCTTCTTTGAAAGGGGGCAGATGGCACAGTCACTTTCAGAGTCCCCACGGGGGACCGTTTTCACCGGCACCCCCTATCCGCCCTGGATTTCTGCCTCCAGGGCGGAAAGGTTCTGCTGTGCTTGGGGGTGGGGTGCCAGGGGCTGTTTTCTTTTGTCCTGTTTAGTAATGCAGGAGTAGTACCGAATTCCTAAATAGAAAAAAAAATGTCCCAGGTAGCTTGGTGGTGCTGTGGAGCCACTCGGGGAATTTTGTGTTCCTCATTGGACATCGTAGTCAGCCCAGGGCAGGGAGAGGAATCGGGGCTGGAAGGCCAACCTGTTCCCTGCCAGAAGGGCCAGGGCTGGAAGAATCTGCACTCCCTTGCAAAGGGACTAATTCAGGCTGGTGCCACTGTCATCTGGATGCAGGCATTCATTAGCCCCACTGCCAGACCAGTGCTGGCCTGGCCAGCTCTCAATGATACTTACTTCTGAGTAAACAAACATAGATCACACAGTTAGAAAAGACGAAACCTAAATCTCTGCACTTCACACAAAGTTTTAATTATTACTTCATCCGTCCCAACATCCAGAAGAAGTTCCTGACAGTTAGAGCGATTCCTCAGTGGAACAGGCTTCCTCGGGAGGTAGTGGGTTCTCCATCTTTGGAAAATTTTAAACAGACGCTGGAGAGCCATCTGACAGAGAGGCTGATTCTGTGAAGACTTAAGGGGGTGGCAGGTTACAGTCGATGAGGGATGGGGATGTGAGTGTCCTGCATAGTGCAGTGGGTTGGACTAGATGAGCCAGGAGGTCCCTTCCAACTCTATGATGCTATGATTCTATGTTTCTATTCCTCTCACATCATCCACAATGATTTAGGTCTCTAGAAGTTAACAGAAGTTATAGAAGACATGCTACCACACACTCTCTGAGCCAAGCAAATATTGCACAATGCTCTTGCCTTCATCTCAGTGCATCTCTCATGGCTGCTTCCACTGCTTGACCAAGTAGCACCTGTGCCCTCCTGAGCCATCTCCCAATTCTATGTGCATAAGGACTCCTCCTCCTCTTCTTGCTGTGCTAAAATTAACAGACTGACTAAAATCAGTGGGACTCCCCACCCCTGCACAACACTGGGGAAGGGGGGAGAGCCCAATCACCATTCCACAGGATGTGTTTTGCTACTGGCAAGTGGACTTGGGGATCAATGCATAAAACTTCCAGGGTGGAAATTTGTTTGCTATTTGCATCTCCATACAATGCCTCAATGCAGATGGTACACCAGCATAGTTAATATGTGCACAATAACAGCAAAAGTAATTCAACTGGAAGGAAACTCTTCTGACATCATCATCAACATCAACATCATCATCATCACCATCACCATCATAATCTTTTTATTTTATTTTATTTTATTTTATTTTATTTTATTTTATTTTATTTTATTTTATTTTATTTTATTTTATTTTATTTTATTTTATTTTATTTTATTTTATTTTATTTTATTTTACTTTACTTTTTATTTTATTTTATTTTTAGACCCATTGCCCACCACTCCCAGCAAACCGGCTCTGGATCTATGCTGGCTCTGGGCTCATCCCTGATGGACACAGCCCTAGTCTACTGGAGAAAAATGACCAGAAAATGGCCTCCATGGCAAGCCAGGGGTCCCCAACCATTTGGCACATGGGGGCCATATTAGCGTGCCCAGTGCCTAAAGAGGGCTACATCTTAAACCAAAATGTAACAAAATAATTAACCTACTTATTTAGATCAAAAGTCAACATTCAAAGATAAATGAAGAAATGTTAACTTTAATGCAATCCATTTTGGAACAATATTTTACCGTGGAATCCTTTTATTTAGCTACACATGTTTATCTAGTCAATGTGATTTTGGTAGCTGTTTTCTGTTAGCCAAGGCATTGATGTCCAAGTGAAGGTTTGGGAAACTCTAAAAACGTCATGTAAATGTTCATCTGTAAGCCTTGACCTACACTTCAATTTCACAGTTTTCATTTTCAATTTCACAAACGTTTGTATGTGTTGCCAAAGACTTTGAACATGCCTGCAGCATGTTCTTTAGGTTTCTTTAGGTTGATTTCTTTAGTTTGATAAATATATTAGGTTGATAAATATATAAATATATTAGGTAGACCAGAATAGAAATCATAGAATCATAGAAACGTAGAGTAGGAAGGTTCCTCATGGGTTATCTTGTCCAACCCCCTGCACGATGCAGGACACTCACATCCCAATCAGTCATCTACTATAACCTGCCACCCCTTTGCCTTCACAGAATTAGCCTCTCCGTCAGATGGCTATCCAGCATCTGCTTAAAAATTCCCAAAGATGGAGAACCCACCACCTCCCGAGGAAGCTTGTTCCACTGAGAAACCGCTCTAACTGGCAGGAACTTCTTCCAGATGTTTAGATGGACTTTCTTTTGAAATAATTTCATCCCATTCGTTCTGTCCCGTCCCTCTGGGGCAAGAGAGAACAATTCTGCTCCATCCTCTACACGGCACCCTTTTAAATACTTGAAGATGGTTATCAGATCCCATCTCAGTTGTTTCCTCTCTAGGCTAAACAGACAAAGCTCCTCCAACCTTTCTTCATACATGTTGGTCTCCAAACCCCTCACCATCTTTGTTGCCCTCCTCTGGACATGTTCCAGTTTGTCAACATCCCTCTTCAACTGGAGTGCCCAAAACTGAACACAGTACTCCAAGTGAGGCCGAACCAGAGCAGAGTAAAGCAGTACCATCACCTGCCGTTATCTGGCCATGATACTCCGTTTGATACAGCCCAAAATCCCTTTTGCCTTTTTAGCCACTGAGTCACACTGCTGACTCATGTTCAATGTATGGTCTACTAAGACTCCTAGATCCTTTTCTACTGCCAAGACAAGTCTCCCCCTTCTTATATTGGTGTATTTGGTTTTTCCTACCTAAATGCAGAACTTTACATTTGTCCCAATTGAACTTCATTTTATTCAGTTTAGCCCACTTCTCTAGCCTATCAAGATAATCTTGTATTCTGTTGCTGTCTTCAGTTGTGTTTGCTACCCCTCCCAGTTTAGTATGATCTGCAAATTTAATAAGTATCCCCTCTAATCCCTCATCCAAATCATTTATAAATATGTTGAACAACACAGGCCCCAGGACAGATCCTCTGTCACCCTATTCCAAGAAGATGCTGAACAATTAACCATACCTCCCGGGTATGATTTGTCAACCAGTTATTGATCCACCTGACAGAATTAGGATCCATACCACATTTTACCAACTTGTGAACAAGAATATAATGTGGAACCTTATCAAATCTAACAGACTATTTTCTCTGAGATGGTCACTGACTAACAAGTCAATTAGTTCCATCTGATAAAAGTTACTTGCATCTTCTGGTGCTACTTCAAATGGATTCTGAAACATTCTTATTTCCTTTCCATGCTTATGACAATCAGCGAAACTGTTCTGTTTCCACCTGCAATAGGTTCAGTACTTTGATTTGTCTTTCAACATTGAATTGTAAATTCCCATCCTTCTCAAATTTTAGTCTATTGCAGCAAGAGAAGTTTGAAAAGTTACCGTCAATAACTTGTTTCACAAAAATGTTTAATTTTGCATCAGTATACATGTTACACAAAAGCTTTCCTTTCCCCTACAACCTTAGATTCAATGTGTTCAGATGCTTTGTGATATCCATTAAGAAAGGAACCTGGCAGGAACCTGGGGAGATTCATCAAGAGAGCTTTAAACTAAAGCCACTAGGGGAAGGAGACGATCAACATAGGGAGTGTATGGAAGGAAAACGATCGGAGGCAGCCCAACCGGCAAGGCCACCTCATAGGGAACCAAAAGTAAAAGGATTCAGATGTCTTTATACTAACGCCCGAAGCATGGGCAATAAAAAGGAAGAGCTGGAACTTCTCATGCTGATGGAAAGGTATGATCTAGTAGGCATCACAGAAACTTGGTGGAATGATTCTCATGACTGGAATGTAATGGTGGATGGATATGAACTGTTCAAAAAAAACAGAATAGATCGAAGAGGTGGAGGAGTGGCACTGTATGTGAAGAAGGGGCTTACCTGTCAGGAAATTCTAGTGAAGGAGAGCATATCTACAGTGGAAAGCATCTGGGTGAAAATAAGCGAGGGGAAAACAAACAGTGTGGTGGTTGGTGTCTGCTACCGACCGTCTGACCAACGAGAGGATGTGGATGCTGCACTTTGTAAGCAGCTTGAGAAAATATCCAAGCGGCAGGACCTTGTCATCATGGGTGACTTCAATTTCCCAGATGTGTGCTGGGAAACAAACTCTGCGAAGCGTCCTCAGTCATGCAACTTTCTGACCTGCCTGGCTGACAATTTCATTTATCAAATGGTAGATGAACCCACAAGAGGTTCAGCCATACTGGACTTAATACTGACCAACAGGCAAGAGTTGGTGGATGAGGTGAAGGAGGTGGGGACCCTAGGGGGAAGTGACCATGTCCTCATAGAATTCCTTTTGAGATGGGGAGCCAAGGAAGCTTGTAGCCAGACGCGGATGTTGGATTTTTGTAGGGCAAACTTAATAAACTCAGAGACATGATGAGTGTCATACCATGGATGAGAATGCTGGAAGGGAAGGGAGCATGTGAAGGGTGGACGCTACTCAAACAAGAGCTATTGCATGCTCAATCAATGACTATTCCAGAAATACGAAAACACTGCAGGAGCTCTAAGAAGCCTATTTGGATGAACAGAGAACTTCAAGAGGAACTAAGAAAGAAAAGGAAAATGTTCAGGAAATGGAGGGAAGGACAGAGCTCTAAAGAAGAGTACCTACAGGTTACTAGGCACTGTAGATCAATCATCAGAAAGGCCAAAGCTGAGAGTGAGCTAAGATTGGCCAGGGAAACCCATTGTAACAAGAAAAGATTTTTCAGTTACGTGAGGAGCAAATGTAAAGTAAAGGAGGCAATAGGCCCGCTGTTGGGTGCGGATGGACAAACTCTAACGAAAGATGCAGAGAAAGCAGAAAGGCTTAGTGCCTATTTTACATCTGTTTTTTCCCACAGGTCCCACAATGGGTTTAGGCACATCTAGAAATGGCTGTAGCCAAAGGATAGTGTCTGGGTGGCAGGTTAACATGGATAGAGAGGTTGTCAAGAGGCATTTAGCTGCACTGGATGAGTTCAAATCCCCTGGTCCAGATGAAATGCACCCGAGAGTACTCAAAGAACTTTCCAGAGAACTTGCACAGCCCTTGTCCATCATCTTCGGAACCTCTTTAAGGACTGGAGATGTCCCGGAGGACTGGAAAAGAGCAAACGTTATTCCGATCTTCAAAAAAGGGAGGAAGGATGACCCGGGAAACTACAGACCAGTGAGTCTGACCTCTGTTGTGGGGAAGATAATGGAGCAGATATTAAAGGGAGCGATCTGCCAACATCTGGAGGACAATTTGGTGATCCAAGGAAGTCAGCATGGATTTGTCTCCAACAGGTCCTGCCAGACCAACCTCGTTTCCTTTTTTGACCAAGTAATAGGTTTGCTGGATCGGGGAAATTCGGTTGAAGTCATTTACTTGGATTTTAGTAAATCTTTTGACAAGGTTCCCCATGATGTTCTGATGGATAAGTTGAAGGACTGCAATCTGGATTTTCAGATTGTTAGGTGGATAGGGAATTGGTTAGAGAACCGCACTCAAAGAGTTGTTGTCAATGGTGTTTCATCAGACTGGAGAGAGGTGAGTAGCGGGGTACCTAAGGGTTCGGTGCTCGGACCGGTACTTTTTAACATATTTATTAATGATCTAGATGAGGGGGTGGAGGGACTACTAATCAAGTTTGCAGATGACACCAAATTGGGAGGACTGGCAAATACTCCGGAAGATAGAGACAGAGTTCAACGAGATCTGAACACAATGGAAAAATGGGCAAATGAGAACAAGATGTAATTTAATAAAGATAAGTGTAAAGTTCTGCATCTGGGTCAGAAAAATGAAAAGCATGCCTACTGGATGGGGGATACGCTTCTAGGTAGCACTGTGTGTGAACGAGACCTTGGGGTACTTGTGGATTGTAAACTAAACATGAGCAGGCAGTGTGATGCAGCGGTAAAAAAGGCAAATGCCATTTTGGGCTGTATCAACAGAGGCATCACATCAAAATCACAAGATGTCATAGTCCCATTGTATACGGCGCTGGTCAGACCACATCTGGAGTACTGTGTGCAGTTCTGGAGGACTCACTTCAAGAAGGACATCGATAAAATTGAAAGGGTACAGAGGAGAGTGACGAAGATGATCTGGGGCCAAGGGACCAAGCCCTATGAAGATAGGTTGAGGGACTTGGGAATGTTCAGCCTGGAGAAAAGGAGGTTGAGAGGGGACATGATAGCCCTCTTTAAGTATTTGAAAGGTTGTCACTTGGAGGAGGGCAGGATGCTGTTTCTGCTGGCTGCAGAGGAGAGGACACGCAGTAATGGGTTTAAACTTCAAGTACAACGATATAGGCTAGATATCAGGAAAAAGTTTTTCACAGTCAGAGTAGTTCAGCAGTGGAATAGGCTGCCTAAGGAGGTGGTGAGCGCCCCCTCACTGGAAGTCTTCAAGCAAAGGTTGGATACACACTTTTCTTGGATGCTTTAGGATGCTTAGGGCTAATCCTGCGTTGAGCAGGGGGTTGGACTAGATGGCCTGTATGGCCCCTTCCAACTCTATGATTCTATGATTCTATGATTCTAAAGCTGAATCAAAAATCCATTCAGGGTCAGAATGTGCTTCTTGAACTTTACTTTTCTCCTTAAGAAACATCGATTTCATGATGAAGACTAAATAATCATTTGGTGTCTTTCAAACTCTGCAGTTCACATCACTCTTCTGTAAAAGGTAGGAGCCTCTTGTGGCGCAGAATGGTAAGGCAGCAGACACGCAGTCTGAAAGCTCTGGCCATGAGGCTGGGAGTTCAATCCCAGCAGCCGGCTCAAGGTTGACTCAGCCGTCCATCCTTCTGAGGTTGGTAAAATGAGTACCCAGCTTGCTGGGGGGTAAAACAGCAATGACTGGGGAAGGCACTGGCAAACCACCCTGTATTGAGTCTGCCATGGAAACGCTGGAGGACATCACCCCAAGGGTCAGACATGACTCGATGCTTTCACAGGGGATACCTTTACCTTTTTAAAGTAGCTGTATGAATCAGTTCAGAAGGTGTCAGGTCTGCTTTTGCAAAAAAATGTGTTTATTGTGAAATAAATCTCATAGTATTCAATGTACTTATGGTTGCAATTCTACCATATGGAAGGCCAAATTCACAACGATTTTTAAAAAATTGTTCCTAGCCTGTGTATACAGCCCAGTGCTTCTGAGAACTGGTGTCGCTGGGGAGAGCAGGGCTCTTCTTTGCCATGGTCAATTTGAAAATCCCCAGCTACTAGCAGCTAGAGTGGAGTGGATTTAATGGGAAAGGGAGCAGTTAGGCCCCTAAAATTATACTACTCATATTTTTATTTATTCAGGGATAACTTTGAAATTCTGCAACTGCTGCTCTGCTAAAACCTCTGTAAGATGTCTGCAAAAGGAAGTATTGTTTCAAAGAAACGAAAATTGCACATTGACACCATGACTTTAATGAGAAATGGACTACTGAGTACTTTGTTTTAAACAAGGATAAAGCAGTTTCCCTGATACACCTTGAAACTGTCAATTCCCTGGTATGCAAGGAAAGGCCACAAGAGTGAAACACTGGCACATCCCTTCCTGTCTACCCACTCACAATCTGCTTAAGTTAATAAAATCAGCACTTCTGTCAGATGACTATCTAGCCTTAAAAACATCCAGAGAAAGAGAACTCACCACCTCCTGCGGAACCGCTCTAAGTGTCAGGAACTTCTTCCTGATGTTTAGCCAAAAGTTCTTTTGAATCAATTTCAACCCACTGATTCTGGTCCGACCCTCTGGGGCAACAGAAAACAACTCTGCTCCATCTTCTATATGACAGCCCTTCAAGTATTTGAAGATGGTTATCTTATCACTTCTTAGTCATCTTCTCTCCAGGCTAAACAGAACAAGCTCCCTCAACTTTTCCTCATATGACTTGGTCTCCAAACCCCTCACCATCTTCATTGCCCTCCTCTGGACATGACCTTGTTGTAATTTGTGTTGTTTAAATATTTTATTTCTCTGCTACATTTTCCTCCTCCACCTTCTTTGCCCTGACTGTATGCAGTCTTGTTTGCCCTCATTGTCAGAGCAAATCAGTATGACCCATTATGCATGGCAGCAGCCACACTGGGCTGCTGCTGGGCATTGCGCTGGGGCAACATGCCCTGGCATTTCCCGCGTAATCACAGGGGAGGGAATCCCATGTGCAAAATGCCAGGGCTGGAAAGTGCTTTTATTCACACCTTGAATCAATCTTTGCTGGTCTTAAAGGTGCTATTGGAGTCTAATTTTGTTGTGCTGCTTCAGACCAATATGGGTATCCACTTGAATCTATTAACATTTTAGGTAGGAAAGATTATTACACTAATTACCAGAGGGGAGGGATTGTGTTTATATCAATTGTCTGTTATTCTGGATTTTGATAGTTGTTGGAATTATTTAAAATGAATGTTATATGCCATTTCCCCAGAAGGATTGGAGGCCTGAAGCTGCAGGGCGAAGCCCTCTCCCTTCAGAAGCAGCAGCACTCCTTTGAAAAAAAACTACACCTACTAACATTTTAGGTAAGGAATTCTGCTGCTAATTGTGCATGATGCCTTCCATCTGGAAAATGAAAAGAGACCATGTTTCCCTGAAAACGAGACAGTGTCTTATATTAATTTTAGGTTAAAAATGCACTAGGGCTTATTTTCGGGTAGGTCTTATATTTATTGATGTCCCCAAAAATGTCCCTAGCCATCTTTTCCCTAGACTGGTCCACCCCCCTCTCCAGAATCCCGTTAAATGGTACCTTAAGTGCAGGGCACAGCTTCTGTCCAGCCGGGGGATTCTGCGGCTGTAGGCGGAGATGACAGAGGCTGAGTGAGCAAGGGCAGGGCTCTGCAGTGCGTATCGCTGCCAGCGGGGGTGGGGGGGGACGAGCGGCACAGCTGCACAGCATACATGTGTGCTGCAGATTTGGATGTCAGCTGGCCCAGTGCCCTGTATGACCGCAAACACCCCTACAGGAACACTCCTAAGGCCGGCCCTGGCTGTAAGGACCAATTAGAGGCCGGTCTTATTTTCAGGGGAGGGCTTATACTAGCGGTACATGAAAAAGTGCCACTAGGTCTTACTTTCGGAGTAGGTCTTATTGTTGGGGAAGCAGCGTACCAGAGACTTCTGTGAAGAACAGCGGATCTTCCAAGGCAGCCCAGCTGCCAGTTGGTGCTTCTTCAAGGGACTGTCTGGCCAGAAGTCAGAAAGATGGAGGCCCTGCAGGTCTGCCCAAAGGCAACGGGCCTAAATGGTCCACTCTTGGTTGCTGCTGGATATGTTAAATTGTTCGAAAGATGATATCTGTTGAAGTTGGGTTACAGCTATTTCTATAAATGCAAATCTCACAAGGTGGGATCACAGTGCCATAGATTTCCTTCCTCCCTGATTGTCTTCCTCCCTGAAGACAAGATGGACTACATATGCCCCAAGTGTAAGCTGGTAAGACTTTTGGAGGAAAGGATTAGGGGCTTAGAAGAGAGGATTATTACTCTGACAGAAATTAAGAAAGGGGAGAAGTTCATAGACCGGAGCTGTGCAACTCGGAATAAAGAGGATACAACCAGTCCTGAAGAGGATATGGGGATTAACCTCCTTAAAGAGCCTCTGCAGTTAGGAAAAAGACTCAACGGCGTAGAGCGAGACGGTTCTCGGGGCTTTTGGAGCTCCAGAATAGATTTCAGGCCCTTGCAGAGGAGGTGCAAGTGTCAATGAAGAAAGAGACCACAAAACAAAGTCTAAGACAAAGTGAAGAGGCCACGGGGATAGAAGGAAATGGTGTTCAGAAGCAAAAAAAAAAAAAAAAAAAGGAGAGTATTGGTAATTGGAGACTCCATGCTAAGAGGAATGGATCGCCCTGTGGCTGGGCCCGACCCCTTAAGCAAGGTTTGTTGCTTGACAGGGGCAAAAATTAAAGACATTTCAGAACGGCTGCCCAAACTCCTCAAATCTACGGATCGCTACCCATTTGTGATGGTCCACGTGGGAACGAATGACATGTCCATGAATACCATCGCTCCTATTAAAACAGACTATCAAGATCTGGGGAGGAAGCTCAAGCAAATGGGGGCACAAGTGGTATTCTCTTCAGTCTTGCCTGTCAAGGGAAGAGGAATGCGTCGGGAGAGGAAAATAATGAAGGTGAATCAGTGGCTGCGTAGTTGGTGCCGGCAGGAGAGATTTGGTTTCTGGGACCATGGGATAGGCTTTCTTGAGGAAGGCCTACTAGCACCTAATGGACTGCACTTATCGAAGCTGGGGAAGAATGTGTTTGGCAGGAACCTGGGGAGATTCATCAGGAGAGCTTTAAACTGAAGCCACAAGGGGAAGGAGATGATCAACATAAGAAGTGTAAGGAAGGAGACTGATCGGGGGCAGCCCAACAGGCAAGGCCAGCTCATAGGTAACCAAAAGTGAAAGGATTCAGATGCCTTTATACTAACGCCCGAAGCATGGACATTAAGAAGGAAGAGCTGGAACTTCTCATGCTGATGGAAAGGTATGATCTAGAAGGCATCACAGAAACCTGGTGGAATGATTCTCATGACTGGAATGTAATAGTGGATGGATATCAACTGTTCAGAAAAAACAGAATAGATTGAAGAGGTGGAGGAGTGGCACTGGATGTGAGGAAAGCGTCCTCAGTCAAGCAACTTTCTGACCTGCCAGGCTGACAATTTCATTTATCAAATGGTAGATGAACCCACAAGAGGTTCAGCCATACTGGACTTAATACTGACCAACAGGCAAGAGTTGGTGGATGAGGTGAAGGAGATGGGGACCCTAGGGGGAAGTGCCCATGTCCTCATAGAACTCCTTTTGAGATGGGGAGGCAAAGAAGCTTGTGGCCAGACGCGGATGTTGGATTTTCGTAGGGCAAACTTTAATAAACTCAGAGACATGATGAATGTCATACCATGGACGAGAATGCTGGAAGGGAAGGGAGCATGTGAAAGGTGGGCGCTACTCAAACAAGAGCTATTGCATGCTCAATCCATGACTATCCCAGAAAGAAGAAAACACTGCAGGAGCTCTAAGAAGCCTATTTGGATGAACAGAGAACTTCAAGAGGAACTAAGAAAGAAAAGGGAAATGTTCAGGAAATGGAGGGAAGGACAGAGCTCTAAAGAAGAGTACCTACAGGTTACTAGGCACTGTAGATCAATCATCAGAAAGGCCAAAGCTGAGACTGAGCTAAGATTGGCAGGGGAAGCCCATTGTAACAAGAAAAGATTTTTCAGTTATGTGAGGAGCAAACGTAAAATAAAGGAGGCAATAGGCCCACTGTTGGGTGCAGATGGACAAACTCTAATGGAAGATGCAGAGAAAGCAGAAAGGCTTAGCGCCTATTTTACATCTGTTTTTCCCCACAGGTCAAAGGGTTTAGGCACATCTAGAGATGACAGTAGCTGAAGGATAGTGTCTGGGTGGCAGGTTGACATGGATAGAGAGGTTGTCGAGAGGCATTTAGCTTCACAGGATGAGTTCCAATCCCCTGGGCCAGATGAAATGCACCCGAGAGTGCTCAAAGAACTTTCTGGAGAACTTGCACAACCCTTGTCCATCATCTTCGGGACCTCTTCAAGGACTGGAGAGGTCCCGGAGGACTGGAAGAGAGCAAATGTTATTCCGATCTTCAAAAAAGGGAGGAAGGATGACCCGGGAAACTACAGACCAGTGAGTCTGACCTCTGTTGTGGGGAAGATAATGGAGCAGATATTAAAGGGAGCGATCTGCAAACAATTTGGTGATCCAAGGAAGTCAGCATGGATTTGTCTCCAACAGGTCCTGTCAGACCAACCTGGTTTCCTTTTTTGACCAAGTGACAGGTTTGCTGGATCGTGGAAATTCGGTTGATGTCGTTTACTTGGATTTTAGTAAATCTTTTGATAAGGTTCCCCATGATATTATGATGGATAAATTGAAGGACTGCAATCTGGATTTTCAGATAGTTAGGTGGATAGGGAATTGGTTAGAGAACCGCACTCAAAGAGTTGTTGTCAATGGTGTTTCATCAGACTGGAGGGAGGTGAGAAGCGGGGTACCTCAGGGCTCGTTGCTCAGCCCGGTACTTTTTAACATATTTATTAATGATCTAGATGAGGGGGTGGAGGGACTACTCATCAAGTTTGCAGATGACACCAAGTTTGCAGATGACTGGCAAATACTCCGGAAGATAGAGACAGAGTTCAACGAGATCTGAACACAATGGAAAACTGGGCAACTGAGAACAAGATGCAATTTAATAAAGTTAAGTGTAAAGTTAAGAGGGGACATGATAGCCCTCTTTAAGTATTTGAAAGGTTGTCACTTGGAAGAGGGCAGGATGCTGTTTCCGTTGGCTGCAGAGGAGAGGACACGCAGTAATAGGTTTAAACTTCAAGTACAACGATATAGGCTAGATATCAGGAATAAGTTTTTCTCTGTCAGAGTAGTTCAGCAGTGGAATAGGCTGCCTATGGAGGTGGTGAGCTCCCCCGCACTGGCAGTCTTCAAGCCAAGGTTGGATATACACTTTTCTTGGATGTTTTAGGATGCTTAGGGCTGATCCTGCGTTGAGCGGGGGTTGGACTAGATGGCCTGTATGGCCCCTTCCAACTCTATGATTCTATCTCCATTAAACCATCATATATACTACGAAGATAGTAGTATATAGTAGTTTCAAAGCATCCATCCGACTCTCCGATCTTGTTTGACTCAATGGCTTAACAGTTATGCTTGATACGTAGCTAGTTAGAATTTGTCGATTCTGAGTCAATGCAGAGAAATAATTATAGATCTATTGAACCAAACTGAAGAATTTAGTAGCTTTGGGCTGATCCTCCGTTGAGCAGGGGGTTGGTCTAGATGGCCTGTGTTGCCCCTTCCAACTTTATGATTCTATGATTCTATTCCTGACAACACTTAGCAGCTTCAATGACTATTGAGTTTAAAGAACGTGCATTGCAGGGCACAAGAAAGGCATTTAGATTAATGTCAAGGACTCGTGTGTATGCCATTTTCTTTGACCTTTATGTTACTACCATTCATGAAAGAACAAAGGGCTAAATATTTCAGAAAATTTCCATTATTTGTACTGTTCCGCTTTTCACTTATACCGCAGAATGCCAAATTTTGTTTATCTAAAACTGTGACCAAAACAGTCAAACATTCCAAGATTTGTTGCCAATTTTGTCCTTCTTGCCTGATTTTGAGCTGGTTATTATAATGGTTTTTCCTTTAGATAAGCGCAGTCCAAATTCTCTCCAGGTCTGTTAGGTATGTAAATGGAGAGCATGTCACAATTGTAAAGACTGAAATGCTCCATTTTCTTCCTGTTTTTTAAACCTGGTTGTTGTAGAATTGATGCATTATTTCCGTTGCTGTGCAATTCACAGCAAAAATAGAAAGCCGCATCTTTTGAGGTGGAATATAACAACCGTTGACGGCACACTTCTTCACCATTTGCCAGGCTCCTGTTGTAGAGTATCAGATAAAATCTTCTGTTTCTTAAATCTCTGGGGATATCATAGGATGCAACCTGCTGTTGGCCTATGTTGTACTATAAGGTGGTGCAAATTATCACGGCAATAGATAGGCCAGTTAGCAGAGTCCCTATAATTCACACTATAATGCACACCACCTTCTTTTGCAGTCTTTGCAGTACCCACATTTTCCTTGACATCTACTTTTTCCTTTCTGGATTTTACTGAAACATCTCCAAATTGTCAAACTTCTGTCTTAGAATTTATGTCAGCCTGTATTGGAAAAAGTGCTTGAGGCCTAGGACTGATTTTGGATCTAGGTAAGATTAACAGAGTGCAGAGTGCACTTAGACAGGCCCTCAGGCAAGATCAAGCTGACAGCTGATATGTAAATGAGCTTGTACAAATTTGCATGTTTAGCAAAGGCTCATGGGTAGGCTTTTGACAAGGCTCTCCATAACCTCAAGGGATATTGTAAAGCCAGGCTAGGCCAGCTAAAAGGAAAAGAGTTGATATTGGAAAAGTTACTAAGAAAAAGAGTTGATATTCCCTTTCTGAAAGGAAAGGCTTGTTTTGTGAAGTTTTGGTCCCAGCAAAAATTGAGGAAAACTGCTGTTTGGGAAGAGCTGCAGTACAGGATTTGGTTGAGGGTGAACTCTGCTTTGACTGGCTTGGAAAGGGAGCACCTGAGTGGAGACCTGCACCCCTTCCATCATGCCAGGAGGCCTGCTGCAAGGAAGCTCACCTCCAGCATCTCTACCAAAAGAGTTCCTGCTGTTCAGCATCTTCCCCAGATATATTTTGCTACTGCAGAAGGCCTTTTTGACATCTGGGACTCTGCTGTGCTTTCCACAAAAGGGATTGTGAGTAAGACTCTGCTCTGGGGCAACTGGTGAATCTGTAGTCACATCTTTGGGACATTTCTCCCCCAACAGAAACTGTTCCATTGTGTTTAAAGAAACTGGATTTAATTTTACCTGAGTGTCTCAATCCGGCCCTGGAGACTCAGGGGCTACATTTCTATTATTTGTAATTGGACTACCGTGTTCAGCTTCCTCAGAGGTAGTTTTGTTTGCATTGTGTGTACAGAGGCATTTCTGAGGGAACCCCTCTTGGATAGCTTGCTCCTTAGTTCTTTTGGCCTTCTGTTGGCAGAGCTGAGCTCCAGCTGGTCATTCTTCATCAGCCATAGCTCCACAGAAAAATGGTTATATCTTCCAAATAGGTTTAAGACCAGTCTAGGGAAAAGATGTCTAGGGACACATTGCTAACCTCTTTTTCAACTTAATAATTGCTCCAACTAGTCCAGATTCAAATGGGTAGCTGTGTTGGTCTGAAGTAGCACAATAAAATCAGAGTCTAGTAGCACTTTTAAGACCAACAGAGATTTATTCAAGGCGTGAGCTTTCGAGTGCAAGACTCTACTTTTATTGTCCCAACTAGTCCATTTATGGTAGTTTTCTGGCATTTGTCTTACCTATTGGGAAATGTCTTCTTAAAAATGTTAGGATGAGGTTTTGAACTGCTTGATTGTCCATTAAGAGGATCCCATTCCCCTTCTCTGTTTATTATTTTATTTATTCCTTATAGTTTTATATCGCCACTCTCCGGGGACTCATGGCAAGGTACAATATAACCCCACTATAAAACATGATAAAACCCCATCCCATAACAAAACATAGATAGAAGAGGATAAAACAAAATTGGTGGTATAATTCCTCTTCCCCCACCCCATCCCTGCAGCCGTCCACCCTGCAGGGTGGGATATGCTGGATCTTATTGCGTAACCTGAGTAGGGTCCCCCCCATTGTTCCTGACTCTGACCTGAACCAAAGACCTGGCAGAAGAGCTCTGTTTTGCAGGCCCTGCGGAACTCTGATAGCTCCGTTAGGGCCTTCAGCTCTCCCCCCGCAGTGTAAAGGCACCCAGGGCAGTAAAGGAGCAGGGACTCTTTGACGCGGCGTCCCTGCTCCTTTCCCTAGGGCGAGGAGAAGCCGGCCAGAGGACTCACTGTGTCAAAAGGGCTCCTTCTGCGCAGTGACTCCCTGGCTGGCCCAGGTGAGGCCGGGCCAAGCAGCCAAATGGGCCACTTGGCCCTGGATTGACATTCGGAGGGCCCTCCAAGTTTTTATCCTGGACACGGCCCGCACTTTCTCCTCCACTTTAGCCCTTACCCTTTTATTCCTACTGGTCCACAGGAGCGATTTACAGATATTAATCATATTTCGGTTCCCAAAGGCTGAATGCAAAACAAAAGAAATTCATCCCAATGTCTGATTGCCTATATCTTAAAGAACAGCCTGGACACTTGAAGTAGCTATGGAGCTTTAGCTTCGGTGCTCTCACTTCTAGTAGAGATTTGGAAGGTCATAAATGAGCAGTATGGAAAGCTTACATGACATTATTACAAACAAAAATCCTAGATCTGGGGCAATTTCCCGATCTCATATATTCCTCAGAGGCACCCATCAGATCTGATGGAAGATCTGATTGTGGCTCCCCTATTATGAGGCAACATTAAGACCACCTGTTAATTATGGCCCCCTCTTCCCACTCCCCTTGTTAGATGTTTTGTGTGTGTGTGGAGGGGGGGGTTGGGTGATTGAGGACTACCACCATGTTGTTGGGTTTGTTGTTGTACGTCTTTGTGTCCTTGGAGTGTTTTAATGGGATTTTAATTGTAACGCGCCACGAGCCGGTCTCAGGAGTGGCAGGTAATAAATTTTAACAACAACAACACAATAATATAATCTCTTGGTCTCTATATACTGGATGATGCATTTCTATTAAATTGGTTTCACTTTGACCATTTATGCACTGGAGGTTTCGTGCCGTGCTGTAGGCTAGAGTTTTAGTTGTGGCAGGTTGCCCCACCTCTTTCTGCACCCACATGGGGGAGCATTTGGCCCTGGGCACCTCATCCGTCTCTGATTTGTGCTCCTGCACGGGAGCTGGGGCAGTGAAGTTCCCTGTGCATAAATGGTCTTTGTGATGAAATCCCCCTCCCTGCTTGCTATTTCAAAAGGGCACAGGTTTTTCCTTTGTGCTGTGGAGAGAAGGGAGGGGCAGCTAATCCCTTACTCGTCTCCTTTCAGATGCTAATTGACCTAGCCAAGAAATAGGCACCTGGGGTGGAGGGAAGCCACTTTTCCCCAGACTTCTCTAAGAGAAAGGAGCTTCCCATGGGAGCGGGCAGTGAAGTATTTCTGATGTTGACCAAAGAAAGGTCTCTCTTTTACCTGCCGATCATCAAAGTAGACACATGCTCTTAGGGGAAGAGGTGAGCAGCCATCATGGACCATGTGGCTGCAAGCTGAGCTGAGGAACATGCAATGAGAACTGGGAACTCCTGTATTTAAAATTAGATAAGGGATGTTTTAGCAGAGGAACAGACGGATTGTGTTTCATCCAACTTATTATGATTCTTCTGCTTAACTCTGTGGTGTGCTAAAATAACCTTATTATTTTAATAAATCTTTTATAAATTTGAAATTTGGGCCAGGGGAGGTATCTTGGCAAGCAGCTACTCCTCTGAGTGTGTGCCCTGCAGTAAATTGTCCCCATGGCACTCTTGCTGGGGCTGTGGAACACATGGAAGTGAGGCCTCAGGACTGAAAGGGGTGGCTAGGGTGGCCTTGGACTATGATCAGGTGGTGTTGGTGGTTGCTCTTCTAGAGTTGGGAACCAGCTGAGAAAGGAGGTGGGTGAGGTACAACAGGGCTTGCAAGTCAAAAGTGGACCTGTTTTGTCACACATATTAGATACTCCTACTAAATATGCTGAAATTTTTGCCTTTATGTTTTAAATTAAGATGATTTCATCCATCTTATTAACTTTGCTGAAGGGGGGTAGAAACACAAAATCATACAATAACAGAGTTGGAAGGAACCTCCTGAGTCATCTAGTCCAACTCCCTGCCTTATGCAGGACACTCCCAACCCTATCGCTCATCCACTGTAACCTGCCACCCCCTTAAGCTTTCACAGAACCAGCCTCTCTGTCAGATGGCTTTCTTGAAGTCCAGTCTATACGTACGACTACATAAAGGTTTTCTCTTTCCCACAATTGAAAATTCCAAAAGCACACGGTCACTACTACCAAGTGTACCCACTACTTCCACCTCATCTACCAGTTTTTCCCTATTGATGAGAATCAAGTCTAAAATAGCAGAGCCCCTGGTTCCCCTCTCTACTTTCTGGGAAATGAAGCTGTCGGCAAGACAAGTTAAGAATTTAATGGAGTTTGCATTTTTAGCAGAGTTGGTCTTCCAACAGATATCTGGGTAATTGAAGTCACCCATGTTTCCCCCTTTTTTGAAAATTATGAAATTTGGTCTAGCAGTATCTCATTCAAGTCCTCTGACTGGCTTGGTGGTCTATAGCAGACCCACACAATAATACTACTTTCATTTCCTACTCCTTTTATATTTACCCAAATACACTCAACTGAACTTTCATGCTCAGGTACCTGTATTTCTTCACAAGTATAAAGATTCTTAACATATATTGCTACATCTCCCCTCTTCTTTTCTTGCCTGTCCCTTTTGAATAGATTGTACCCCTTGATTCAATTGTGAGTGGTGGTGGTTTATGAGACATAAAAAAGTCAATCAGAACAAAAGTAGTTTTAAAATATACTTTTAAATATAATTTATCTCTGAATGAATTTAAAATCCCTTTTCCCACATGCCAAATAAAACCTGAACTGCAATGTCTGAACCCACAACCCAAGTGTGGTGCCTCTGACCACACATCCTGGATGACAGAACCAGGATTTGGGCTTCTATTGGAAATAGGAGATCCATTCATAATTTTTTCCTTTATAGCTCTTCATTTCTACTTTGAGAGATGCTAATTTTATGCATAGCAAACATAACTACACAACTCTTACCTTCTTGTAGAGACTTCTCAGGTCCCTGTACTGCCACATGCTATTTAAGACCTGAGATGCTGCCTTCACTACTTTTGGTGAGTGCCTATTTAAGAAAGGAAAAAGGTTACACTTATGAGTAACTGAAGACCTCAAGGAAGCTGGTCTGAGATTCCCCCTGTAGATTTCAGCCCGTAGCTTGTGAGATGTGCTCTGTTCATTCATGGTAGCTGAACATTGGAATTGTCTTGGCCAACATCATCTCAATATTTACTATGTGTTAGATAAAGGGGGAAAGATCTCCAAATTCACAAGATTTGGATTGACAAGCAAGTGGGCTTGCTGAGAGAACAAGAACAGTTGTTATCTATAAACGAACAATTGACAAAGTAGTCAGAAGAAAGTGTAACATTTAAAATAACAGCAAAAATCGTCTTTGAAAGGCTTAGTGCTAAACAAAAACTTTACACCCCGTTAAAATAAAATTCACATAGGATGACTTTGGGAGGCTGGTATACATTTGTATATATTTTTAAAAAATTAAATATTTCCCTTCTTCCTTTTCACCTGCCACATAACTCATGGCAGCTCCTAATAATTTTAAAGAGCTTGCAATAATTTAAAATGCATTCAAAAATATACTGTATACTTTATAATCTAGTCCAGTTTCAACTACCTGGCATCTCTTTCATTAACAATGCACAAGCTTTTGATTAATTAAAACCACACGCATAGAGATCTCGGTGTCAGAAAAAGATCCTGAAAGCTTGGCTCTGGGATGGAGTTTCATCATCAAAGAGTCAGAGAACATCAAACAGAGTGCTTGGATGACCCAATTTTTCTTCTCTTACTTGTGCAGGGCTCATGCTGTTGGTTGCCTACAGTTGGCAAACCAAGAAATGTGTCCAGATCATATTGTGTTCAGCACAGGGTATTGGATGGCTCATAGCATTCTGCTCCAGCTGAAGCTCCTGGATGCTCTCCTCACATACAGGACATGACAGTCATCAAGCCTTGAAGATACAAGGTCATGAATGGCTAGCGGTGGGATGTTTCCAGACAGAAAAGGCTCACAAGTATCATGCATGGGAGGCATTCATGCCCAACAGGACCACCTGCAAATATCCAAGCATGTGTTTCCTGATCCTGGAGAAATAGGCCCCTCTGTTAACAAGTACAGTTCTTGCTTTCTGGGCCCTGTTAGTGGATGTGGGCTAATCCAAGAGTCCCTTGATGAATATTATGAGACCGACATCATTCAGGATTGAGTGTGTCAGATGCATTGCTATGTGAATTTTCACTGACACCTTCCCCAACTCCTCCATCATCTGTCAAGCTTACTAATAAATGATAAACTGCAACTCTCTGGGAAACAATCAGAGCAGACAAACACTAATGAAATTAAGAGCTAATAAGTGAGAGGGATTGTGAAACATACTTGTCTCCTTTACTCTTGGAAATTCCAACAAGCTTCTCGATTCCTCCGGCATCCCGTAAGGCCTTGGCATTCTCCATGTTTTTTGTGATGACTTCATGCAAGGTGCAACAAATGGCAGTCACGGTATCGTCAGACATGGCCTTGCTTGTCGAACTGTTACTGTTGTTACCTCCGGGAAGCCGGTGTACCAAGTCCCGCATGGCATATTTGCCTTTTGAGAAGAAAACGAACATGCAGGAGAGAGTCATACAGTACAAGCAAAAAGCAAAAAAGGAAGGTCTAGGAGAACAACCACCACTAAACAGCCCATCTGTAATGGGCTGTAAATAACAGCAGCTGGCCTTACAGGGTTGCTACAAGGTTTACAAGATTATGGGTTGGATCCCACTATAAACTTTAACTAAAAGAGCGGTCAATTTTTTTCAGTTCTTTCCTTCCATTGGAGATACCCAATTCATTTCTCATAATGTTCCTTTGGCCCCCTGTGTTCAGAAGCAGCACACATTTGTACTTGAAGGGTGGAGGCAAGAAAGTCTCCCTCTGGCAGAAGGAATTACTGCTGGGCCCGACCTCATGTACGGAAAACGGTTTGAACATTCAAAAGTAGTATATTACAACTGCACTCGAAACAGAGACCTCTGTTAAGGCCCTGCTAATCTGTCAGAATTCACTTCCAGGACAAATATGTACCACATTCATATTATGCCTCTCTCCTGTTCTTCATAGAAGCTTATAATTTAAAGCAGTGGCCCCCAACCTTTTTATCACCGGGGACCGGTCAACGCTTGACAATTTTACTGAAGCCTGGGGGGGGGTAGTATTTTGCAGAGAGACATCGCTGCCGCCTGAGCTCCTGCTCCACTTGCTTTCCCGCCAGCACCCCTGACTTCCCACCACCCACTGGGGGGCGCTGCTAGCAGCAGCTGTGCAGTGCCAGGCCGAGGGGGAGCCCCAGCCATGGTGGCCGCTGGAGAGCACCAAAGGTGAGCCAGCGGCAGAGTGGCGGGGCAGCCCCCAAGGCAGCAGCCGGGGAAGAGGATGAGGAGGAGCCACGGCCCTGTACCGACTGATCCACGGACCGGTACCGGTTCCCATACCGGGGGTTGGGGACCACTGATTTAAAGCACAAACAAAAGCTAAGATACATAAACATAAAATAACATAATATGCTCCTCCCCTACACTTCCATGAAAACATCATTGTTTTAAAATGTTATTAATTTTAATGTATACTATTATTAGAGCCTCTTGTGGCGCAGAGTGGTAAGGCAGCAGAAATACAGTCTGAAGCTTTGCCCATGAGGCTGGGAGTTCAATCCCAGCAGCCGGCTTTACTTTATACTATTGTTATTGTTTATTTTATTATATTATCAGCACCAGATATTCCTAATCAGTCAAAACATTTTCTTGATTCATACACACACACACACACACAGCTGCACTTTGGTTGGAGTTGCAATGGGAAGACTGGTCAAAATAAAGGACCAGAGAAAAGTGTCATATAAGAACCAACTCTCCTTCAGTAATATCAGGGCTCTCTCAGCCTCACCTCCTTCACAGGGTGTCTGTTGTGGGGAGGGGAAAGGGAAGGCGACTGTAAGCCGCTTTGAGACTCCTTCGGGTAGAGAAAAGCAGCATCTAAGAACCAAGTTTTCTTCTTTGTCTGTGCCTCAGATTGGGCATTAATGCAGGTAATAAGGTAAAGGTAAAGGTATCCCCTGTGCAAGTACCAGGTCATGTCTGACCCTTGGGGTGACGCCCTCTAGCATTTTCATGGCAGACTCAATACGGGGTGGTTTGCCAGTGCCTTCCCCAGTCATTACTGGTTACCCCCCCAGCAGCAAGCTGGGTACTCATTTTACCGACCTCGGAAGGATGGAAGGCTGAGTCAACCTTGAGCCGGCTGCTGGGACTGAACTCCCAGCCTCATGGGCAAAGCTTTCAGACGGCTGCCTTACCACTCTGCACCACAAGAGGCTCAATACCTTAGCTAAAATCTGAAAAAAGGTGTTGGAAAAAGACTCCGGAAGATAGAGAAGAGTTCAATAAAAAAGGTATTACCCTGAAATGCGATGATGCTTTATAGCAGTGGTCCCCAACCTTTTTATCACCGGGGACCACTCAACACCTTTTACTGAGGCCCGGTGGGGGGGGGTAGTTTACTCCTCTACTCTCAACCACTGCCCCAACACTCTCTGTTCGCTATGGTAATGTTTAAACATCCCTTAAAAATAAGATACAGACATGCCACAACAATGAAGTGTGTTGTAAAGGGCTGGGGGGGATGAAGTAAAGGGCCGGGGGGGGGGGGAGAAGGCGTCCTTCGGGGCCCACCACCAATTAGTCGAAGGACCACATGTGGTCCATGGCCCATAGGTTGGGGATCGCTACTTTATAGTATCCCATAATTGGCCCCACAAAGCTTGCTGCAGGCTGCTCTGAGAGGAAGGGGCTCTTCAGGGTCCCAGTTGGGTCTCTTGCCCGGCTACCTGAAATCCTTTTTAATTGGGGCTGCCTGGGGACTGAAGCTATGGTCTGTTCCTCCATTATGGCTCTTCCCTATTATGTTTCATCTCACAGCAGAGAACACTATTTATTTAATTTAAAACATTTATCAACTACCATTATACCTCATGAAACTCAAAACACCTTACAATCTAAATCAACAGTTCTCAAACTGGGTGTAGTGACCGCCTGGGGCGGGGGGTCGATCGACTTTTCCCAGGAGTTGCCAAGGCTGCTGCCATGGCCCAAAAAGGGATCGTGGCATTAAGAAGGTTGGGAACCACTGATCTAAATAAAACAGTATTGTGCTTACCTGAAACTGTTCATCAAATTGTGTTCTATGCAGGCAAACAATGGGCTAGGCATTCTGAAAAATCTTTATAGCTGCTTCTAGCCCTTTAGAGCCTAATTGAGGAGGCCACTGCCCTTTGGAGCATGCTGAAGCCATTTTCCCACCTAAACAGTGTCTGAAGTACTAGGCTTCTGCCATGAATTTTAGCAACTGTTAGAAGTGTATATATTAAGAATGCATGCCTATGTTAATTGCCCCCATAGCCTGTTCTATTTCCTTTAGCACCCCCCTCCCCCCCGCAGATTAATCTCTGCTTGGCTCCGGGAATGTGGATTGCCTTGCTATCAAGACGGCCTGGACTTTTGAGTTATATGTTGAACCTGCTTTGCTGTACCTCAGTTCCAACAAGGTATTGTTTAGTTTCACTTGCTTGCTTTCAATAAACTTGATCTTTTGCATCAAGTCAAGGATTCATATATTAGGCAATCTGCAGAAGTCTGACAGATTGTCTAAACTCTCTATTCCTGGAACTGAGGATGACTCGATGTCAGAAACCCCATGTTGCTCTGGGTTATGGGAATCTCTGGCACACTGAGGTGCAATTGGGAAGAGGGATCTGGATTTTTACCACTTCTTGTAATATGGGATTTTAATGTTTTAATGTTTTAATGGGATTTTAATGTTTTAATAAATAAATTTTGATGAGGCCAACCACTTGCTCCCTGGACCCCAGTTCCTTATGGCTCATCAAAATGTCAGACATGAGGATAGGCACCCTCTCTGGGAGATAATCAGCCTTTCCCTTTTAACTGGAGAATTCCTGGTGGGTCTGAAGGAGGCAGTGGTATAGCCTCTGATGAAGAAATCATTCCTGGCTTCCTGAGAGCTCACCAACTACTGCCTTGTCTCTCATCTAAAGTTTCTAGGGAAGGTGCTGGAAAGAGGTGCTGCAGACCAACAGATGACGTTTCAGTCCTAGATCCAGCCTAATCAGGCTTCCAGACTGGCCAGGGGGTTGAGACAGCACTGGTCACCCTGATGGAAGACTTCCATTGTCAGCTGGAACAAGGGAAGTCAGCATTGTTAATACTACTTGACATCTCAGCAGTGTTTGACACATTAGACCATGAGCTACCAGATCACTGCCCTGCCTACACCAGGATATGAGGGGCAGCCCTTCAATGGCTGATCTCTTTTCTCCAGGGTTGTTGACAGAGGTTAGGAATAGGAGAGAACCAATCACATAACTAACAACTCCCATGTGGGGTGCCACAAGGAGCAGTTCTCTCCCCAATCCTATTTAACATCTTTATGCATCCTCTTGCCCAGCTGTTATAGAGCTTCAGACTGGGATGTCATCAATATGTGGATGACACTCAGCTCTTCCTCATGATGAAGGGCCATCTTGACTCTCCAAGATTCATTAGCCAGCTGTTTAGAAGAATTTATGGGCTGGCTCAAGCAGAGCCTTCTGACAATGCTTCAAAGATGTGGTTTGGTAGGAAAGGTCCAAGCAAGAAGCACAATTGCTCTACCTGGATGGGGTGCAGCTATCTGTAGAGTACTTAGCCAGGAACTTTGGTGTGATCCTTGACACTTCCCTCTCCATGGAAGAATTCTTCCACCTGCATCAAGCCAAACTACTAGTGTCCTACCTGTCTCCAGAACACCTAACCACAGTGATCCAAGCTACAGTCATCTCTAGGCTGGATTTCTGTAACTCACCTTCCCTTATCCCTGATCTGGAAACTTCAACTGGTGAAGAATACAGCAGCCAGGGTTCTTATAGGAACACAATGGACTCCAACAACTGCACTGGCTACCAGTTGACTACTGGATCAAGCTTAAGGTTCTGGTAATCATCTTTAAGGCCATACACGGCCTGTGTACCTGAGAAACAGCCTTTCTACCTATACCTCACAGAGAACATAGCACTTCACCACCATCAATAAATTGGTGATCCCTGGTTTCAGGAAAGCTTGCCTGAATTTGACCAGAGTCGGGGATTGTCCAGGCTCCCACCTGGTGGAATGGGCACTCAGATGACATCAGGGCCATGCCGGGCCTGTCTTCAGTCACAGGCTCTGTGGATATGTTGCCCTGTCACGAGTCAGACCTTTCACAGACCTTCAGGGTCCATGTTGCCCCTGGACCACAGCAGGGCATGCTCCTCCCTCAATCGGACCTCATTGTGACAAAGAATGCCATCTACCATGAGATCCTCCTCTGATAGAGACACACAACATCCACGCCATGCTTCCCACAGGTAGGGCTGCCCGATTTCCCCTTGACCACCAGCAAGGGTTGGGGGAGGGTTGCCAAATCCAGGGTGGGGCTGTAGACTGTAGAATATGTAGAATCTGTGGACTGTAGAATCCATCCTCCCACAAGCACCAGGTTTATCCAGGAGAACTGTTGTCTGTAGGTTGGAGTTGAACTGTAATTTTGAGGTATCCCCAGTTCCTACCTGGAGACTGGCATTCCTAGCTGTGGCCATACACTTCTGATGAAGCTTGTTTGAACTGTGACTGCAGTTTTAAAATATGGTATGTTTTATTAGGGTATATTTTGGGTGTATTCCACAAGCCCCCATCATGACCATCCCAACCATTTGCAGCTCAAGGCAACATGTTACTTTGTTGGGAAGTGCGGGCTGGCCCTCCAAAAGTTAATAGAGGACCTACAGACCAGTGAGTCTGACCTCTGTTGTGGGGAAGATAATGGAGCAGATATTCAAGGGAGCGATCTGCAAACATCTGGAGGACAATTTGGGGATCCAAGGAAGTCAGCATGGATTTGTCTCCAACAGGTCCTGCCAGACCAACCTGGTTTCCTTTTTTGACCAAGTAACAGGTTTGCTGGATCGGGGAAATTCGGTTGATGTCATTTACTTGGATTTTAGTAAATCTTTTGACAAGGTTCCCCATGATGTTCTGATGGATAAGTTGAAGGACTGCAATCTGGATTTTCAGATAGTCAGGTGGATAGGGAATTGGTTAGAGAACCGCACTCAAAGAGTTGTTGTCAATGGTGTTTCATCAGACTGGAGAGAGGTGAGTAGCGGGGTACCTCAGGGCTCGGTGCTTGGCCCGGTACTTTTTAACATATTTATTAATGATCTAGATGAGGGGGTGGAGGGACTACTCATCAAGTTTGCAGATGACACCAAATTGGGAGGACTGGCAAATACTCCGGAAGATAGAGACAGAGTTCAACGAGATCTGAACACAATGGAAAAATGGGCAAATGAGAACAAGATGCAATTTAATAAAGATAAGTGTAAAGTTCTGCATCTGGGTCAAAAAAATGAAAAGCATGCCTCCTGGATGGGGGATACGCTTCTAGGTAACACTGTGTGTGAACGAGACCTTGGGGTACTTGTGGATTGTAAACTAAACATGAGCAGGCAGTGTGATGCAGCGGTAAAAAAGGCAAATGCCATTTTGGGCTGTATCAACAGAGGCATCACATCAAAATCACAAGATGTCATAGTCCCATTGTATACGGCACTGGTCAGACCACACTTGGAGTACCTTGTGCAGTTCTGGAGGCCTCACTTCAAGAAGGACGTAGATAAAATTGAAAGGGTACAGAGGAGAGTGATGAAGATGATCTGGGGCCAAGGGACCAGGCCCTATGAAGATAGGTTGAGGGACTTGGGAATGTTCAGCCTGGAGAAAAGGAGGTTGAGAGGGGACATGATAGCCCTCTTTAAGTATTTGAAAGGTTGTCACTTGGAGGAGGGCAGGATGCTGTTTCTGCTGGCTGCAGAGGAGAGGACTCTGTAATGGGTTTAAACTTCAAGTACAACAATATAGGCTAGATATCAGGAAAAATTTTTTCACAGTCAGAGTCGTTCAGCAGTGGAATAGGCTGCCTAAGGAGGTGGTGAGCTCCCCCTCACTGGCAGTCTTCAAGCAAAGGTTGGATACACACTTTTCTTGGATGCTTTAGGATTCTTAGGGCTAATCCTGTGTTGAGCGGGGGGTTGGACTAGATGGCCTGTATGGCCCCTTCCAACTCTATGATTCTATGATTCTATGACCTGAGCTGGGGGTTCATCCCCAGCTGAAGCAATGAGCACATTTGTTGCTACGTCAATGCAACCTAATAAAGATATTTTACTTTACAATCACAAATCTTATTCAAGAAAATGGCAATGTGTGTGTGTGTGTGTGTGGTAGACAAAACAACTTACTGCAATTGCACACAATTGGCTAGATCAAGTGTGATTGATTTAAACTGATTGGATCCAGCAGAAGGGATCCAAAGTACTGCAAGTAGTGGGATGCCATAACAGTTCGTGTAAACTGGCACAGCTCTGTGGCAGGAGCCAGTGGATCAATGTCCTGAGTAATGACAGGGGCTACAGGAACGCTCGGCCCTGGCTCAGCCAGCAGTGGTGCAGGCAGATAGTGCTGTGACAGACTGTAGAGGTGACCTGCCAGTGATGGTTGTGTCTGTGGGCACTGGGCTCTACCTTACTGTTGCTGCTGAACTGGAATTGCATTGATGTACCTGGTTGATGTGCCAGGTCTGGACACTGCAGGAGACTGGGTCTGTGGCTTGAGTGATGGGGGCCAGAATTCATTTGGGGCCATCACCGTAATGCCAGAAGTAGACAGGGTCATCCAGGATGCAGGTGCAGGGCGCAGTCGAGACCTCTTGGCACAGAGATTGGGTTGCATCATGCAGGCAGTCAAGGAGAGTGTGGCGTCTCCAGCCCATGAACAATTCTGCCAGGTTCTTGCCAGTGTCCACAGTGTCATCTGTTGGCGAACCAGGAAATGGGTCAGTTGCTGTTTCCAGTCTTCTTGTTTCAGCTTGGAAAGCACATCTTTGGTTTTGCAGACCATGTGCTTGGCCTATTCATTCATTGAAGGATGGAACGGTGTGGAGGTGACTTGACCAATCAGGTGCTCCTCTAAGAAATTCTGCAAATGTGAATTCTGCCAATGTGAATTGAGTCCCATTATCTGAGATGGTCATGTCTGGCAATTAGTTGCAAAAAGGCATTCCAGTGTCCTGATGACCATGGTAGATGTCATGGCTGAGACTGACACTACCTCTAGCCATGTGGAAAATGGGTCCACAACAACCAGGAGCATGTGTCCTTGGCTAGCAAAATCAAGGTGTAACTGGCAGCAGGGATTCTTAGCCCTCTGGTTACACTGGCATTTGTGGCATCTTGGGGAGGTGTTCTTCACAGGTCGAATAGCAGTGGACACTAGACTCAACACCCTTGTCGATCCCAGGCCATAAAACAAAGCTGTGTGCTAGCACTTCCATGTGCAAAATGCCAGGGTGGCTATCAGGCAGTGCTTCAAGGACTGACAGCTACAACTTGAGGGGTATCACAAACTGGTGACCCCACAGCAAGCATCCCTTGAGGCCTGACACCTCAGTTGTGAGGCAATGAAGGGGGTGAAGTCTGAGTCTTGCTTGTTGCTAGGCCCCCTCAGCATCAAGTTGAGAGTGCAAGAGAGTAGGCAGCAATGTCCACAGAGTGCAGCAGTGAATTGAACAGCAGGACCTCCATATTAGGGCTAGGGTCTGCATCGACTTGAGGCAGTGGCAGAGAGCATCTGACAGAGAGTGGATTTCCTGGGTCAATGTTCAAGGCAGAAGTCATATCCATGGAGAAAAATGGACCAGCACAGCATCTGTGGAGAGGATCTGTGGTGTTTGGCAGTCCATCATGAAGAGGCCAGGAAGAGGTTTGTGGTCCATAATGACTGTAAACCAACAGCTGTAGACGTATTCATGGATTTTTAAAAATTTCAATGACTATAACAGTGTCTCTTTTTTAATTTGCACATAATTGCACTCAGCTGAAGAGAAGGTCCAGGAATAGAAGGACACTGGAGCCTCCAGTAAGCCACTGCTAAAAACGGCACCTATTCCATGTTTGGAGGTGTTGCAGGCAAGAATCAACATGCTGTCCAAAGTGATGAGATGTTTGACAGCTTCAAAAGCATATTGTTGAGCAAGTCCCCAGACCCAGAAAATGATTTATGTAAGAGCCAATGTAGGGACTGTGACAGTGGCCTTGTTGGGCTGAGAGAAATGGGAAAAGCATGTTCCGGATGACCATCGCTTTGTCAGATGATCAGATGGTCTTCAGTGGCTTCAATGAGGAACCCGAGGAACCCCACCAATGGTATTCCAAGACAATATTTTTCTTGCTTTACCTTCAGGCCAGCTGAGTTGAAATGGTGGAGGACCTCTTGTATGGGGTCAGCGAGGTAGGGGATCACAAGCAAAACATTGGCAAAATATTGGCAATATAGGGAACCACCCCCAGAATTCCCTTAAGGAGATCTTCTATAAGGTTCCGGAAGATCTCTGTTGCAATGCTGACACTGAATTTGAGGCGCTTGACCCGGCACGCCCCCAGTGGGTGACGATCGTTTGGGCCTCAGCCAAGGCATTGTTGACTGGCCATTGTGGGTATACTTAAGTACGGTCGAGTTTGAAGAAAACCTTGCTCTCTGTCAGAGATGCCAAAAGGTGGATGACAACAAGCACTGGATAGGCGTGCTACTGCAGTACATTCATAGGGTTGAAAGGCACCTCCAGGGTAATCTAATCCAACCCCCTGCACAATGCAGGAACTCATGACTACCCGCCTATGCACAATGACCCCAATTTCGTGCCCAAATGACCCCCCCCCAAATCTCCAGAATCCAGCCTGGACATTCACCTCCCATCCCACAGTGGTGATCAGCCATTCCCTGGTCTGCAAGGAAGGGCCACAAGAGACAACCCCTGGCACATCCCTTCCTGCCCACCCACTCACAACCTGCCTAAGTTAATAAAATCAACTAAAGCTCAAAGTTCCTCACCCTGACTCATGCTAAAGCTAACCCTTACTGGAGAATTTACTCTGTAATAAATCTGCTTTTTAAAACATATATATACATGAACAGCAATGTCAAAAAATATTTATACATCTCATGCCCTTTCCTAGCCACGTCACTCAGTCTTCCCCAGCCTTGACATGCCCATTAAATCTACAAACTCCCCGGCCCAATATTGACCCTTTGCTGACCGGATTGCAGCATGAAGATCTCCAGAGGCCGCTGGGTAAATATGTTGATGTGTTTCCTTTTTTCTTTTAAAATAAATTTATTAAAACAAGATGTTATATTTACAAAAATAATTAAAAGTACACAATACAAAACTCTATTATAAGTATAATAAAAAAATCCTAAAATTACATCATATTTTAGGATGCTGATATGTTTTCTACGGTTCCCGAAATCACGCAGGTACTACAGCATCACAGAGATACAGGGGGTCACCAGCCTGTTAAATCCAGGCCCTGCCCTCTAAATGCTAAGCTCCAAAGGGTGGGTGGCTGAAGAGTTAAAGCAGCTGTTAGAAATGGGGGATTATCAGAGTCCATCTCAGAGTGGGGCTCCCGCACTGTGGTGATTCCTAAGAAGAAGGTTAAAGTAGAGGCACCCTTTGGAGTGTAGATTTTGTGTGGACGATAGGAAATTGAACCAGCTAATGATAACCAGGCCCCTACGCTGCACCTAAAATGGGGATTTTGTTGGAGGAATTGGTGAGTGCTTCTTTCGTTCAGCTCTATGGGCTTAACATCTGAATATTGGCAGATTCCTTTGAAAAAGGAGGCCTCTGAGCATAGAATTTTATTTGCCCCGGGGGTAGTATCAATTCCTGTTCCTTATAACCTTGGAAACAGTGCAACACACCTGAGGCTGGCAGGTCGAATATCATTTTGCCTGCAAGGATGGAGCTCAGTCATGTGGTGGAGGCAGGGGCCATAAAGGAGGGCCAGATTGCCAGTATTATCAAGCGGCCTGTGCCCCAGACAAAGGAGGAGGTACACTTAGTTAAGCATTACAGGCATTTCTGTAAGGATTTGGGGGAAAGAGCAGCTCCTTCGGATGAACTGTGGCGCAAGAAAGCTCCTGTGAGAGTGGTTTGGTCGGCTGAGTGCCAGAGGGCATTGGATCAGTTAAAGCAGTGCTTGGCCCAAGCCCCTATTCTTAGGGCCCCAAAGTATCAGGAAGTGTTCCATGTGCACACAGACGCTTCCGATTTACCATTCGGGGCAACTCTGATGCAAGAAGGTGGAGATGGCGAACTGCACCCGGTAGTCTACCGTATATACTCGCATATAAGCCGAGGCTAATTTTACCACAAAAACTGTGGGTGGGAAATGCTCCATCATCACAGGCTCTCCCATCCAACCTCCCCCCTCAAACAAAGACAGAAAAGTCAAGGGGATGAATAGCTTTTTGTACCCTGCTTTTCACTAACCAAAGGGGTCTAAAAGCAGCTTACGATTGCCTTCCCTTACTCTCTTGATGCTAGACACCCTGAGAGAGCTTTGATAGAACTGCTCTGTGAGAACAGCTCTGGCCAGAGAACCAAACAGTGCCCTCCCCAGGCCAGCAAACCAGAGCAGAACAACAATACCCAAAGTTGGAAACCTACTACAACAAGTACAACTCTAACTACAACTGTAGTGCCCCCCCCCAGAAAACACTGAAATAAAGAACTGTAAAAATCAACTTCTAAAAGAAACACAACCCCAAGAAGAAAAGGCAAACAATGCTGCCCCTCAGATAAAAGAAGAAACACTAGGAGAAAGAAAAAGGAAATCCCAAACCACCCCCAAAACCCACCCAACCACACCCACAGAAACCAAAAGAATAGTTTGGAAGAAGTGATTAAGAAGAGGAAGAAGTGAAAGCAAAAGGAAAGAGAAGATGAGAATTCCACAGTCAAAACGTTGATGTCCGACAAGCTGCCAGAGCAAGTTCAGCTTGCAGTACACATTTGATTGATGTCGGTTGATGTAGTTTACTTGGATTTTAGTCAAGCTTTTGATAAGGTTCCCCATGATGTTCTGATGGATAAATTGAAGGACTGCAATCTGGATTTTCAGATCGTTAGGTGGATAGGGAATTGGTTAGAGAACCACACTCAAAGAGTTGTTGTCAATGGTGTTTCATCAGACTGGAAGGAGGTGAGTAGCGGGGTACCTCAGGGCGCGGTGCTCGGTCCGGTAATTTTTAACATATTTATCAATAATCTAGATGAGGGGGTGGAAGGACTACTCATCAAGTTTGCAGATGACACCAAATTGGGAGGACTGGCAAATACTCCAGAAGATAAAGACAGAGTTCAATGAAATCTGAACAAAATGGAAAAATGGGCAAATGAGAACAAGATGCAATTTAATAAAGTTCTGCATCTGGGTCAGAAAAATTTAAAGCATGCCTACTGGATGGGGAATACGCTTCTAGGTAACACTGTGTGTGAACGAGACCTTGGGGTACTTTTGGATTGTAAACTAAACATGAACAGGCAGTGTGATGTAATGGTAAAAAAGGCAAATACCATTTTGGGCTGTATCAACAGGGGCATCACATCAAAATCACAAGAATAGAATCATAGAATCATAGAGTTGGAAGGGGCCATACAGGCCATCTAGTCCAACCCCCTGCTCAACGCAGGATTAGCCCTAAGCATCCTAAAGCATCCAAGAAAAGTGTGTATCCAACCTTTGCTTGAAGACTGCCAGTGAGGGGGAGCTCACCACCTCCTTAGGCAGCCTATTCCACTGCTGAACTACTCTGACTGTGAAAAACTTTTTCCTGATATCTAGCCTATATCGTTGTACTTGAAGTTTAAACCCATAACTGCGTGTCCTCTCCTCTGCAGCCAACAGAAACAGCATCTGCCCTCCTCCAAGTGACAACCTTTCAAATACTGAAAGAGGGCTATCATGTCCCCTCTCAACCTCCTTTTCTCCAGGCTGAACATTCCCAAGTCCCTCAACCTATCTTCATAGGGCTTGGTCCCTTGGCCCCAGATCATCTTCGTCGCTCTCCTCTGTACCCTTTCAATTTTATTTACGTCCTTCTTGAAGTGAGGCCTCCAGAACTGCACACAGTACTCCAAGTGTGGTCTGACCAGTGCCGTATACAATGGGACTATGACATCTTGTGATTTTGATGTGATGCCTCTGTTGATACAGCCCAAAATGGCATTTGCCTTTTTTACCGCTGCATCACACTGCCTGCTCATGTTTAGTTTACAATCCACAAGTACCCCAAGGTCTCGTTCACACACAGTGTTACCTAGAAGCGTATCCCCCATCCAGTAGGCATGCTTTTCATTTTTCTGACCCAGATGCAGAACTTATCTTTATTAAATTGCATCTTGTTCTCATTTGCCCATTTTTCCATTGTGTTCAGATCTCGTTGAACTCTGTCTCTATCTTCCGGAGTATTTGCCAGTCCTCCCAATTTGGTGTCATCTGCAAACTTGATTAGTAGTCCCTCCACCCCCTCATCTAGATCATTAATAAATATGTTAAAAAGTACCGGGCCAAGCACCGAGCCCTGAGGTACCCCGCTACTCACCTCTCTCCAGTCTGATGAAACACCATTGACAACAACTCTTTGAGTGCGGTTCTCTAACCAATTCCCTATCCACCTGACTATCTGAAAATCCAGATTGCAGTCCTTCAATATATCCATCAGAACATCATGGGGAACCTTGTCAAAAGCTTTACTAAAATCCAAGTAAACGACATCAACCGAATTTCCCTGATCCAGCAAACCTGTTACTTGGTCAAAAAAGGAAACCAGGTTGGTCTGGCAGGACCTGTTGGAGACAAATCCATGCTGACTTCCTTGGATCACCAAATTGTCCTCCAGATGTTTGCAGATCGCTCCCTTTAATATCTGCTCCATTATCTTCCCCGCAACAGAGGTCAGACTCACTGGTCTGTAGTTTCCCGGGTCATCCTTCCTCCCTTTTTTGAAGATCGGAATAACATTTCCTCTCTTCCAGTCCTCCGGGACATCTCCAGTCCTTAAAGAGGTTCCGAAGATGATGGACAAGTGCTGTGCAAGTTCTCTGGAAAGTTCTTTGAGTACTCTCGGGTGCATTTCATCCGGACCAGGGGATTTGAACTCATCCAGTGCAGCTAAATGTCTCTCGACAACCTCTCTATCCTTGTTAACCTGCCACCCAGACACTGTCCTTTGGCTATGGCCATCTCTAGATGTGCCTAAACCGTTTGACCTGTGGGAAAAAACAGATGTAAAATAGGCCTTTCTGCTTTCTCTGTATCTTCTGTTAGAGTTTGTCCATCCGCACCCAGCAGTGGGCCTATTGCCTCCTTTACTTTACGTTTGCTCCTCACATAACTGAAAAATCTTTTCTTGTTACAATGGGCTTCCCTGGCCAATCTTAGCTCACTCTCAGCTTTAGCCTTTCTGATGATTGATCTACAGTGCCTAGTAACCTGTAGGTACTCTTCTTTAGAGCTCTGTCCTTCCCTCCATTTCCTGAAGATTTTCCTTTTCTTTCTTAGTTCCTCTTGAAGTTCTCTGTTCATCCAAATAGGCTTCTTAGAGCTCCTGCAGTGTGTTTGTCTTTCTGGGATAGTCATTGATTGAGCATGCAATAGCTCCTGTTTGAGTAGCGCCCACCCTTCACATGCTCCCTTCCCTTCCAGCATTCTCGTCCATGGTATGACACTCTTCATGTCTCTGAGTTTATTAAAGTTTGCCCTACGAAAATCCAACATCCGCGTCTGGCTACAAGCTTCCCTGGCTCCCCATCTCAAAAGGAATTCTATGAGGACATGGTCACTTCCCCCTAGGGTCCCCACCTCCTTCACCTCATCCACCAACTCTTGCCTGTTGGTCAGTATTAAGTCCAGTATGGCTGAACCTCTTGTGGGTTCATCTACCATTTGATAAATGAAATTGTCAGCCAGGCAGGTCAGAAAGTTGCATGACTGAGGACGCTTCGCAGAGTTTGTTTCCCAGCACACATCTGGGAAATTGAAGTCACCCATGATGACAAGGTCCTGCCGCTTGGATACTTTCTCAAGCTGCTCACAAAGTGCAGCATCCACATCCTCTCGTTGGTCAGGCGGTCGGTAGCAGACACCAACCACCACACTGTTTGTTTTCCCCTCGCTGATTTTCACCCAGATGCTTTCCACTGTAGATATGCTCTCCTCCACTAGAATTTCCTGACAGGTAAGCCCTTTCCTCACATACAGTGCCACTCCTCCACCTCTTCGATCTATTCTGTTTTTTCTGAACAGTTCATATCCATCCACCATTACATTCCAGTCATGAGAATCATTCCACCAAGTGTCTGTGATGCCTACTAGATCATACCTTTCCATCAGCATGAGAAGTTCCAGCTCTTCCTTTTTATTGCCCATGCTTCGGGCGTTAGTATAAAGACATCTGAATCCTTTTACTTTTGGTTCCCTATGAGCTGGAGCTGGCCTTGCCGGTTGGGCTGCCTCCGATCGTTTTCCTTCCATACACTTCCTATGTTGATCGTCTCCCATTGATGTCATAGTCCCATTGTATATGGCACTGGTCAGACCGCACCTGGAGTACTGTGTGCAGTTCTGGAGGCCTCACTTCAAGAAGGATGTAGATAAAATTGAAAGGGTACAGAGGAGAGTGACGAGGATGATCTGGGGCCAAGGGATCAAGCCCTATGAAGATAGGTTGAGGGACTTGGGAATGTTCAGCCTGGAGAAAAAGAGGTTGAGAGGGGACATGATAGCCCTCTTTATTTGAAAGGTTGTCACTTGGAGGAGGGCAGGATGCTGTTCCCGTTGGCTGCAGAGGAAAGGACACGCAGTAATGGGTTTAAACTACAACAATATAGGCTAGATGTCCGGAAAAGATTTTTCACAGTCAGAGTAGTTCAGCAGTGGAATAGGCTGCCTAAGGAGGTGGTGAGCTCCCCCTCACTGGCAGTCTTCAAGCAAAAGTTGGATACACACTTTTCTTGGATGCTTTAGGATGCTAGGGCTTATCCTGCATTGAGCAGGGGGTTGGACTAGATCGTCTGTATGGCCCCTTCCAACTCTATGATTCTATGATTCTATGATTTGCAAAAGGCAATGCAACGATTGGCTGGCTGGAGCAGGCTTTTATTTCAATTACCATATATACCCGCATATAAACTGAGGAGGGCTTTTTCAGTGTGAAAAAGGGTGCTGGAAAACTAGGCTTATATGCGAGTATGAATGGTAATTTGTAAGTTGCTGCTCCAAGAATTAACATATTGTGTGATGGGAAAGGAGGGGCTAGCACTGATATGGGTCTTAAACAAGCTGAAAACCTATTTATGAAACAGATCAAACTGCCTTGGCCTTTTTACAGCAAATGAAAGAAAACAGAGCAATATGTGAATGAAGAATATTGGCTTTTATCATGATTGTTCAAAGGGAAGGAAGAATTGGTTGGACTCTTTTGGATTTAGGGGCACAGGATTCCACAAGGTGGGTATGGTTTTGACCCAAGTTTAATTTAACTTAGCACCTATCATACCATCACATTAATTTCTCATGCAATTAAAGTGATGCTCAAAATCTTACAACAAAGACTGTTAACATTTATGGAACAAAAATGCCAGATGTTTTACATCTGGGTCACTGAACTGAGAGGCATACACACTGGATGTGTGTGTGAGCAGGGGTCTGGAGACCAAACCCTATGAGGGAGGGAGAGAGACTTGGGAATGTTTAGCATGAAGAAGAGGAGGTTGAGAGGGTCCATGATTGCTCTCTTTCAATATTTGAAAGGTTGTCAGTTAGAGCAGTAGTCCCCAGCCTTTTTATCACTGGGGACCAGTCAACACTTGAAAATTTTACTGAGGCCTGGGGGGGGGGGTAGTCTTTTGTCGAGGGATGTCACCGCCGCCTGAGCTCCTGCTCCACTTGCTTTTCTGCCGGTACCCCTGACTTCCCGCCGCCTGCTGGGGGACGCTACCAGCAGCAGCTGCGCAGTGCCATGCCGAGGGGGAGCCTCAGCCATGGCAGCCGCTGGAGAGCACCAAAGGTGAGCCGGCAGCAGAGTGGCAGGGCAGCCCCTGAGACAGCAGCCGGGGAGGAGGACAAGGAGGAGCCGCGGCCCGGTACCAACTGATCCACAGACTGGTACTGGTCTCCAGACTGGGAGTTGGGGACCACTGACTTAGAGGATGGCAGGGATCGGTTCCTGTTGGCAGCACAGTATAGGACTCACAGTACTGGCTTTAAACTACATGTGGAACCGAACAGAAAACAATTTTTCACATCAGAGTAGTTCAGCAGTGGAATTGGCTGCCTAAAGAGGTAGTAAGCTCCCCCACACATCTTCCCATGGAGATGCCAGGGTTTGCAGAGGGCAGGGACCTCAGCAGAAGGTAAGGCCTTAGAATCCCCCCCCCCCAAAAGGAGCCATTTTCTTCAGAGGAATTGATTTCTGTAATCTGAAGATCATTTGTAATTCTGGGATATCTCTGGGCCCTGCCTGGAGGCTAGTAACTTTAGGTTCAACCTTGGTATCATGCAGTGGCCATCAACATAAGTTTTTTTACACTGAGCCAAACCATCAATGTTCCGTATTTAATTATTAGATTGATATGACTGCCACTCTCGGAGAACCGGCTCGCAGCGGTTTACAATACTTCATACAAAATCAATACATTAAAACATTAAAATTCCCCATTAAACATAAAGTAACTGCATCTCATTATTCCCAAGAGAAGCCACTATCTGAAGATGGAAAAGGCAACAACAGTTGTTAGCTGATTGAGGTTAAATTGCCTTAGGTCCCCATGTAACTTTTAAAAATGGAATTAAATATTTTCTGGAACATTCTAATGCTAAAAGACATTAAAAGTCTTGCAGAATTGCATCTAAGTACTGAGCAGTTAAAAAATCCAATGGAACCCTGCTCTGGGGAAATCGATTATACATGTGTGGGTGTGCACACGTGCATTTTCTTTGGGGAGCACTTACCTATTAGCTCTTTATTTCGGACATCTAAGGCCATGTTCCGTAAAGCTGTCGCAACGGCACATACGACCCGGTCATTGTCTATTCGAAGCAGCTCCACCAGGATTGGAAGGCCTTTCTCTTTCCGAACAGCAGCGCGGATGTATATTGACCACTGTGAAAATACAGGGCAGAAGGGAGAAGGAACACGAGGTTTCAGAAAATGGTATTTAATGCAAAAAGTAAAGGTAAAGGTATCCCCTGTGCAAGCACCGAGTCATGTCTGACCCTTGGGGTGACGCCCTCTAGCGTTTTCATGGCAGACTCAATACGGGGTGGTTTGCCAGTGCCTTCCCCAGTCATTACCGTTTACCCCCCAGCAAGCTGGGTACTCATTTTATCGACCTCGGAAGGATGGAAGGCTGAGTCGACCTTGAGCCGGCTGCTGGGATCGAACTCCCAGCCTCATGGGCAAAGCTTTCAGACGGCTGCCTTACCACCCTGCGCCACAAGAGGCTACATTGTTCTTAGTTTAAAAAGGTAAAGGTATCCCCTGTGCAAGCACCGAGTCATGTCTGACCCTTGGGGTGACGCCCTCCAGCGTTTTCATGGCAGACTCAATACGGGGTGGTTTGCCAATGCCTTCCCCAGTCATTACCGTTTACCTCCCAGCAAGCTGGGTGCTCATTTTACTGACCTTGGAAGGATGGAAGGCTGAGTCAACCTTGAGCCAGATTTATGATTTATTATGAGATTATGCAATTTATTTACTGCCCAACCCAGCATAGCTGGTTCAGGGTGCTTTCCAACATTCAGTTATACACATTACAAATTGGATTAATAAACATACAGTACAATTCCAATCTAACATTTTAATGTTATAATATTTATATGTTAATCTTTACACCGCCCGTGGCGCCGCGGGCGCCACGGACTAAATAAAACAGTAAGCCCTTGGAAGGCGGGCTGTGTCCGGGATGAGGAAGGGTGCCGATTGGCCCCTTCCTCATGACAGACTATCGGAGGGACCAATCGGCAGGCGCAAAGCGCCTGCCAATTGGTCCCTCCGATTCCTTGTCGGAGCAACTGCGAGCCGCGCATAGCGCAGCTCGCAGTTGCTCCAAGCCAGCCGGCCTCTAAGAACCTCTAAGCTGGGGACCGGCAAGGCATCGGGCCGCGCCCATGGGGGCCGCCCCCGCGGGGGCCGCAGCCACACATCGGGCCGCGCCCGCGAGCCGCGCCCGCGGATCGGGCCGCGCCCGCGGGCCGCGCAGCCTCTCGCCGATTCAAGCCGCCGCCCAGGGAGCCCCCGGCCTCTAAAAAGAAGATGGCCGCCGGCAAGAAGACCGCGCCAGGGAGCCGACCGCCGAAGGAGCTGCCCACCGCAAAGGAGCTGCCCGCCGAGAAGGAGCCACCCAAGGAGCTGCCCGCCGCGAAGGAGCTGCCCGACGTCGCTACAGCCCTCTCACCGGTAAGCTACCTTTCCTCACCCTGCCCTCGCCAGTCCCTCGCTCTCCCCCCCCCTGCTAGGGCCCATTGTATTTGGAATACAATGGGCTTTTTTACTAGTATTTATATATTATAATAAATATAATATCTATATATATAAAATATTTTTCAACCTTCATATTTCGCTAAGGGGTAAGTGGGCGGGGCCCATCACCAGGACAGACAGCAGTTCTAGCCAATCAGGTGAGAGCACAATCTAGGCCCACCCCAGCACAGGCCAGAAAGGCTTCTAGGCCCTCACCAGGACAGGCCAGAAAGCGACGGGGAAGTGTCAGGACACCATGAGTAAAGAAGGAGGCCTTCCCTTCAGGCCTAGAAGCACACCCGGAGTCTTGGGTGTGCTTCTAGGCCTGAGGGAAAGGCCACGCTGCCGCCAGGGTGGAGGGGGGAAGCAGGCCTACCCACCAGGCCCAAAAACACCGCACCCGGGGGCAATGCTACCTCTATGTGTCTGATGGGCGGCCGTGGCGGGGGGGGGGGGCTGTCAAAGCCTGTTCTCACGAAAGGGCTTTGAATCTAGTAATCATATCATATATCATATCATCATATCATATATAACCTATTAAAACAATCAAGCCATATATTAGTCAAATAAAGCTTCTTCAGTGCTGTTACCACAGCTAACATCTGTAATTTTTGATTCCATGGTTTTGGGGGAGGTTAATCATACAGAGGGTCAGGTGCTGGAAATCGTAGAGAGTCCCACACCTGGGGAAAAGGTTAGTGCTAATGCTGTGGAGGAAGAGTGCCCTGGCCTCCTGAAGGAATGCAGGGACTTAAAAAGGGTTCTTTTTGGGGGGGGAAGGGGGATGCAACATTAACTGTAAGAACTTTGAGGCTTTAAAGATTCATTGGTGTTTAAATGCCAAGCAACTCCAGTGGGCAGAGTTCTTCTCTAAGTTTGAATTCGTTCTAAATCATGCCCCAGGTAATCTCCTTGCATATGCCCTCTCCCGTCTCCCTCAACATGAGAGTCAGAGGGAAGAGAGTCATAGAGAGGGAAGAGAGTAATAGAGAGGGAAGAGAGTCCCCAACAGCTTATCTTGTTGGCCAGAGCCAAACCAGGAATCATAGAATCATAGAGTTGGAAGGGGCCATACAGGCCATCTAGACCAACCCCCTGCTCAATGCAGGATCAGCCCAAAGCATCCTAAAGCATCCAAGAAAAGTGTGTATCCAACCTTTGCTTGAAGACTGCCAGTGAGGGGGAGCTCACCACCTCCTTAGGCAGCCTATTCCACTGCTGAACTACTCTGACTGTGAAAATTTTTTTCCTGATATCTAGCCTATATCGTTGTACTTGTAGTTTAAACCCATTACTGCATGTCCTCTCCTCTGCAGCCAAAGGAAACAGCATCCTGCCCTCCTCCAAGTGACAACCTTTCAAATACTTAAAGAGTATTATGTCCCCTCTCAAACTCCTTTTCTCCAGGCTGTGTGGACGATAGGAAATTGAACCAGCTAATGATAACCAGGCCCCTACGCTGCACCTAAAATGGGGATTTTGTTGGAGGAATTGGTGAGTGCTTCTTTCGTTCAGCTCTATGGGCTTAACATCTGAATATTGGCAGATTCCTTTGAAAAAGGAGGCCTCTGAGCATAGAATTTTATTTGCCCCGGGGGTAGTATCAATTCCTGTTCCTTATAACCTTGGAAACAGTGCAACACACCTGAGGCTGGCAGGTCGAATATCATTTTGCCTGCAGATCGCTCCCTTTAATATCTGCTCCATTATCTTCCCCACAACAGAGGTCAGACTGAATGGTCTGTAGTTTCCTGGGTCATCCTTCCTCCCTTTTTTGAAGATCCAAATAACATTTGCTCTCTTCCAGTCCTCCGGGACATCTCCAGTCCTTAAAGACGTCCTGAAGATGATGGACAACAGAGCCTTGGGCAAGATAGGGGGGCCAAAACTCTGTCCTGGCTTCTGCCAGCTCAAAGAGAGGACATAGAGCTGGAGGCCTTGCGTGAAAGGCTCACAGAAAGCAATGGACTGTATAACAAAGGTGAACAAGAATATGTGCTAGCATTAAGACACAATAAAAAAGCAGCTGGTCTCTTTTGTTTCTGAAAACCTAACAAAGTCCAAAGGTAGTTCTGGTGACCCACAGTTAGGAAGGATATTGAACTGTATATGCAGGGCTGCACTGTGTGTATTATGGCAAAAAAGGCTGGAGGAAAGCCACATGGTTTGTTACAGTCTGTGTTACAGCCAAGTAGGCTCTGGCTTGTCCTGTCAATGGACTTTATCATGGACCTACCATGGGAATACTGCCATTTGGGTGGTGGTGGACTCGTTTTCCAAGCACCTGGCTGTGGGAGGGAGCTGAAGGGATGGGGCATTGTCGGAACCTGGGCACTTTCAGGGGGCGAGGTTATTGAACCATAAAAGATGCTAGTCTCTTTGTCTTTACTGTCCTAGCAAAGATTCCATCTCCTGTGACCTGTTGCTTGCTTCCCAATTAAAGGCTGTCTTTTCCCACAGAGTGCCTGGTTTTGTTTTGTTTGTTTTTTGCCTCAATGGGTTTCCTGACAGACAGTGAGAAGAACACTCCACTAGACAAATATTTTCTGCCTTATAGAAAGGCACCACAACTGACAAACAGCAAGAACTAAATGACATTGTTTAAGCAACAGATACAGGAGGATGGGCCATTTGCTTTTTCTCCTGGAAATGGTCTCTAGGAATGAAATGGGCGCTAGGACCTAGGGGACACTGGGAGGTGCAGATTTCTCTCTCTCTTTCTCTCCCTCTCCCTGTGTCTCTTGGTGTGCCGCACAGCAAGAGGCATAGCGGGTAATCAGGGCTCGTTCTTAGGAGAGAAGCAGGGCTGGTGTGCAGTTTGGGGCAGCTCTCTGTCTCTCTCCCTCTGTTGCAGCAGGGGTGGCTCTCTCTGTCTCTCTCTCCATGGCAGCAGGAGCCACAGCAAGTAATTAGGGCTCATGATTAGGAGGGAAGCAGGGCTGGTCAGCACCTGGGGTCAGCTCTCTTTGTGTCTCTCTCTGCTTCCCTCGCAGCAGGAGTGATAGGAGGGAAGAAGGGAATGAGGGCTTGTGCTCGGTCTGGCAGGGCTCTGTGTGTGTTTCTCTGTCTCTGACACATCTGAGAGGAGCTGTAGGGGCAGAGCCAATCACCCTGATTGTCCCATTCCAACTCAGACAGCTGGACACGTTCCACCCCCAGGCTGGTTCATAAATATATAGAGGAACCATGGAATAAGGATATGTTTTCTAGAAAGGCAGATAATTTCATTAACTGCTCAGCTGTACCATTTGAAGCAGTGATTGGACTTGACAAACCATGAATCTTCTTAGTATATGGACTATTATTGGCAAGCATCATCAGGATAAATCATGTGTTCTACCACCTGGTCTGTATAGATTACTACACTGTATTAACAGCTCCATTGCTTAAATGAAACATGCTGCCAGAGTACAGGAAACATGGATTCAATCACCTCAGCCTTACACAACCTGAGCCCATGCATTAAAGTCCAGGAAAACATTTCAGCAGAATCAATCCTTTGCTTCCAGTAAGTCAGTGAATCTACCTAGGTTGTTCTCATGCCCTGCAGAAGGAGCCCATGCCTGTGTTCTCTAATTTATTCATGGCTCTTCAATTGGAGCTATTAGCAAGGATGCTAATTAGTGCCAAGTAGTATACATGAATGTTCCTGCAAAGGGACTTCCCTGTTGATATTTTATTTACTTAATTTTAAGAAAATAAATTACATATAAAGCTAAAGACAATACAGCAAAAAGAACACAAGAAATATCTAACAGAATACAAATAATCTGAAATGTCATTCATTTCAGTTACCATTCAATTCCATTACTCATTATCTCATGTCTCCCATAACATTATTTTTATATAGAGAATCATAGGATCAAAGAATGTTTAAACCACTCCATGGGAGTGGTAAAAATAAAACAGTAAGAGCTTGGGGAGGGGAGCGCTGTCCGGGATGGGGGGCAAAGATTGGCCCCTGGCCCAGGACTGACAAGCGGAGGGACCAATCAGGAGGTGTGAAGCTTGCCAGTTCTGGGCCAGGGGACCAATTGGCCCCTTGCCCCAGACTTCACGCCTCCCAACCTGCCCACCCCCCAACGTGGGCCACCTTCACCCATGGCCGCCATTCCCACTCTGGCAGCCATGGGGGAAGGTTGGGCCCCAGGCCCCGGCATCCAGTGGGAACTGGCCACCTGGGGAGGTCTCGCCCCGACCATAGGGGCCTGGCCCTGACCCGAAGCCCCAATCTCGCCTGTGAGCTTCTCCCTGGGCCCACCAGAAGCCTGGAGGAATCTGTGTGGACAGCCGGGGGCTTCTGGCGGGCCCAGGGACAGCCCCGCCATATCTATGATGTGGTAGGGCTGTCCCTAAGCCTGGCAGAAGCCCCGAGGAACCTGCCGCCCACCCGCACATGCCGCTGCTCCTGAAGAGCCCACCTGAAGTAGCCTGGGATGCCTAAATCAGGTAAGCCGGGGTGGGGGGAAATCCCTCCTCCATCCCTTCCCCTTGCCCCTTCTCCCCTTTCAAAGCCCCATCTTCCAAGCCCCCCCATCCCCACTCATCACCACCGCCACTCTCCCCCTCCCCCTTCTCCCCCGCTCGATCTTCCAAGCCCCCCCCATTGCCACTCACCACCGCTGTTGCTTTCCCACCCACCCTTCTAAACCCCCACTCTTACCCACCCATCGCTACTTGCCCCTCTCCCAACGGAACCTTCCACCCCTTCCTCCCACCCCTGCCCTGTCCCCTTTCACGGCACCTTCCTTCCTTCCTTCCTTCCTTCCTTCCTTCCTTCCTTCCTTCCTTCCTTCCTTCCTTCCTTCCTTCCTTCCTTCCTTCCTTCCTTCCTTCCTTCCTTCCTTCCTTCCTTCAACCCACTCTGCAAGCGCCCGCTGTATTTCGGCTACAGTGGGCTTAATATCTAGTCATAGAATAATAGAGTTGGAAGGGACCTCATGGGTCATCTAGTCCATCCCTATAGACTAGAGCACTATGCAGGACACTCACATCCCAATCGCTCATCTACTGTAAACTGACACCCCTTTGCCTTCACAGAATCAGCCACTCTGTCAGATGGCTAACTAGCCTCTGTTTAAAAATTTCCAAAGATGGAGAACCCACCACCTCCCGAAGAAGCCTGTTCCACTGAGAAACCACTATGTCAGGAACTTCTTCTGGGTGTTTAGATAGAATTTCTTTTGAATTAATTTCACCCCATTCGTTCTGGTCCATCCTGGGGGAAGAGAGAGGCCATCTGCAGACTTCTTCCACCCTCCGCCAATCTAGTCTCTAGTTTGAAAATAAATTAAGGAGAACTAATTGAACTGAGAATTCTAATTTCTTATAATTTACTGACGATTTCTATAAAATTCTTTTTGCCAAAATTCCATTATTACTGGGCATTCTCATTATCATAGCCTCTTCAACATGTTTATATCCAGAATTTCTTTCCCTTGATAAGGACAAAAGGAACTTGCTTAAATATCATATTTCAATCCCTCGAATTATTAATAGTATTTAATTATAATACTAATGTCATTTTAATCGACTGGGTGGTTGATAGTTTATATAATTTTGATATTAATTTCTCTTCTATTTTACCTGCATTATCAATTAAATCCTCAAAGTCATTTAGTGATCTATTTATTAGCTCATGAATTTCTTTCTTTTGCAGAAAGGGATTGCCCTGTTGAAATCAAACAAGTTGTACAGAGCTACTTTAGGTAAAGTGAAATTTTAAGAATTAATCTGAAAGCACAGGCTACAGATAAATATTCTAGTTTCTAAACATTGACACCAACGAGAGCAAACATATACCTGCATAAATAATGGATAGTCACACATTTTACAGTGGGAACCTTTTAAAAGAGCCAAGTGTCCACCAAGAGAGCATCATCCCCACTGGAGTTTGGGTCTACCCCAGTCAGGAACTGGCTGCTTTGGGTCTACCCCAGTCAGGAACTGGCTGCTTCAAGTGGCTCTGAGTCGGAAGACAGACGGCCTACCTTCCAGCTTCCCGCGGCCAAGTTCTGTAGTGCACCTGCTGCCCCTTCCAATGTATCTGGATTGGAGCACTCGGAGAGAAGTGTGAGGTAGGGTTTGACTATGGATGGGTGCCACAGCATCTGGATTCCTTTTGGTTGTTCTGCACAGTCTGGGAGAGGTCCTACTCCATCCCACTAGAAAGAGGCAGAAAAGGAGATTATTACAAGCACAGGCAACATGAAACTGTTAGAAGAAAAATATATGACCTGACACAACAATCACCAACAGTTTAAGACAGATTCTATGGATTCTACCCTCATGGGTAGAATCATAGAATCATAGAGTTGGAAGGGGCCATACAGGCCATCTAGTCCAACCCCCTGCTCAACTCAGGATCAGCCCAAAGCATCCTAAAGCATCCAAGAAAATTGTGTATCCAACCTTTGCTTGAAGACTGCCAGTGAGGGGGAGCTCATCACCTCCTTAGGCCGCCTATTCCACTGCTGAACTACTTTGACTGTGAAAAATCTTTTCCTGACATCTAGCCTATATCGTTGTACTTGTAGTTTAAACCCATTACTGCATGTCCTTTCTTCTGCAGCCAATGGGAACAGCATCCTGCCCTCCTCCAAGTGACAACCTTTCAAATACTTAAAGAGGGCTATCATGTCCCCTCTCAACCTCCTTTTCTCCAGGCTGAACATTCCCAAGTCCCTCAACCTATCTTCATAGGGCTTGGTCCCTTGGCCCCAGATCATCTTCGTCGCTCTCCTCTGTACCCTTTCAATTTTATCTACGTCCTTCTTGAAGTGAGGCCTCCAGAACTGCACACAGTACTCCAGGTGTGGTCTGACTAGTGTCGTATACAATGGGCCGATGACATCTTGTGATTTTGATGTGATGCCCCTGTTGATACAGCCCAAAATGGCATTTGCCTTTTTTACCGCTGCATCACACTGCCTGCTCATGTTTAGTTTACAATCCACAAGTACCCCAAGGTCTCGTTCACACAGTGTTACCTAGAAGCGTATCCGCCATCCAGTAGGCATGCTTTTCATTTTTCTGACTCAGATGCAGAACTTTACACTTATCTTTATTAAATTGCATCTTGTTCTCATTTGCCCATTTTTCCATTGTGTTCAGATCTCGTTGAACTCTGTCTCTATCTTCTGGAGTATTTGCCAGTCCTCCCAATTTGGTGTCATCTGCAAACTTGATGAGTAGTCCCTCCACCCCCTCATCTAGATCATTAATAAATATGTTAAAAACTACCGGGCCGAGCACCGAGCCCTGAGGTACCCCGCTACTCACCTCTCTCCAGTCTGATGAAACACCATTGACAACAACTCTTTGAGTGCGGTTCTCTAACCAATTCCCTATCCACCTAACTATCTGAAAATCCAGATTGCAGTCCTTCAATTTATTAATCAGAACATCATGGGGAACCTTATCAAAAGCTTTACTAAAATCCAAGTAAACAACATCAACCGAATTTCCACGATCCAGCAAACCTGTTACTTGGTCAAAAAAGGAAACCAGGTTGGTCTGACAGGACCTGTTGGAGACAAATCCATGCTGACTTCCTTGAATCACCAATTTGTCCTCCAGATGCTTGCAGATCGCTCCCTTTACACGGAGTTTCTTTTGAATTATTTTCAACCCATTGGTTCTGGTTCATCCCTCTGGGGCAAGAGAGAACAATTCTGCTCCATCCTCTATATGGCACCCTTTTAAATATTTGAAGATGGTTATCAGATCCCCTCTTAGACATCTCCTCTCCAGGCTAAACAGACCAAGCTCCCCCAACCTTTCCTCTAACATCTTGGTCTCCAAACCCCTCACCTTCTTTGTTGCCCTCCTCTGGGCACACTCCAGTTTGTCTACATCCCTCTTCAACTGGGGTGCCCAATACTGAACACAGTACTCCAAGTACATTACTCTGCTCTAGTTGGGCCTCACTTGGAGTCTATGATTCTAAGTGAGGCTGAACCATAGCAGAGTAAAGCGATACCATCACCTCCCGTGATCTGGACATGACAAACCGTTTGATACAGCCCAAAACCCCATGTGACTTTTTAGCCATCAAGACATACTGTTGACTCATGTTCAGTGTATTGTCTACTCAGACTCCTAGACCTTTTTCGCACATGCTACTGCCAAGATGAGTCTCCCCTATCCTGTATTGGTGTAAATGCAGAACTTTACATTTGTCCCTATTGAATTTCATTTTATTCAGTTTAGACCAGTTCTCGAGCCTGTCAATATCATCCTGTATTCTGATTCTGTCTTCGGTGGTGTTTGTTACCCCTTCCAGTTTAGTATCATCTGCAAATTTAATAAGTATCCCTTCTAATCCCACATCCGAATCATTTATAAATATGCTGAACAACACAGGCAGGACAGATCCTATTACAAGATGTCATAGTCCCATTGTATACGGCACTGGTCAGACCACACCTGGAGTACTGTGTGCAGTTCTGGAGGCGTCAATTGAAGAAGGACGTAGATAAAATTGAAAGTGTACAGAGGAGAGCGACGAGGATGATCTGGGGCCAAGGGACCAAGCCCTATGAAGATAGGTTGAGGGACTTGGATGCTTTAGGATGCTTTGGGCTGATCCTGCGTTGAGCAGGGGGTTGGACTAGATGGCCTGTATGGCCCCTTCCAACTCTATGATTCTATGATTCTATTAGATCACGAATTTCCACGATCCAGCAAACCTGTTACTTGGTCAAAGAAGGAAACCAGGTTGGTCTGACAGGACCTGTTGGAGACAAATCCATGCTGATTTCCTTGGGTCAGCAAATTGTCCTCCAGATGTTTGCAGATCGCTCCCTTTAATATCTGCTCCATTATCTTCCCCACAACAGAGGTCAGACTCACTGGTCTATAGTTTCCCGGGTCATCCTTCCTCCCGTTTTTGAAGATCGGAATAACGTTTGCTCTCTTCCAGTCCTCTGGGACATCTGCAGTCCTTAAAGAGGTCCTGAAGATGATGGATAAGGGTTCTGCAAGTTCTCCAGAAAGTTCTTTAAGCACTCTTTGGTGCATTTCATCTGTCTCCGGGGATTTGAATTCCAGTGCAGCTATATGCCTCTCCACAACCTCTCTGTCCATGTCAACCTGCCACCCAAACACTATCCCTTGGCTACTGCCATCTCTAGATGTGCCTAAACCCTTTGACGTGTGCGAAAAAATAGATGTAAAATAGGCGCTGAGCCTTTCTGCTTTCTCTACATCCTCCGTTAGAGTTTGTCCATCTGCACCCAACAGTATTGCCTCCTTTACTTTACGTTTGATCCTCACATAAATGAAAAATCATTTTTTGTGAACTACAGCTGAACTCAACAGGACTGATTAGCTGTTTTAGCAAAGAATTATCATATGGCATCATATGGCTTAATTTGGATATTATGACACAGTTTACTAATTTGCCACAATTTGCTTTGGGCTGATATCTCCACAGTTATGATGGTCGTTCACAATCTGAGGAAGAGTGCATGCACAAGCTCATGCCATCAATAAATCTTTATCGGTCTTAAAGGTGCAATTGGACTCAGTTTTTGTTGTGCTACTTTGGACCAATATGGCTACCCACTTGAATCAGATTCTGGAATTGTTGCAGCTCTTTATTGGTGCCAGAAAATGGTGCAAGTTGTATCAAGACCACATTGAGAAACCTCACACAAACACCCAACATATAAAACAAAGCACACGATAGAGCTCTCTGCCCATGCGTGTGATTTGATAGATTGATTGGTTTAAACTGATAGGATCAGGCAGATCTTCACTGCATATTGGTCAGTTACGTGTTTGCTTGGATCCTGCCTCAGACCTCAAGCAGACCCACATACACAACACCATGATGGCTACACTGAAGAAGGTTTAGGCCATGTTATGAAAAGTTTGCAATCTGATAGTTGCAGAAAATACCTTCGCTGGAAGATTCTAAATGTGCTTGATAACTGAAAGTATTGGTCTTGATTTTTCATCACTTCTCAGCTAGGGTAGGAAGCTTGGCTATCAAGCATACAAAAAGTGCTAAATCCCAGAGAGGTGAAACTGCCCTGGCCTTTTCTGCCGTGGCACCAGACTGGCGGATCAGTCCTCTGAGTAAGTCTTGTGAGACTTAAAAAGTTCTGCAGGGCCTGCAAGACAGAGTTGTCCCGCTGGGCCTTTGGCTGAGGCCTACAGAGAGGCATGTGGTTTGCCTCACAGAGACCCATTATGCACGGGGGCAATAACGCACATTCGGGCTGCCACCGAAAAAGCCGCGTCAGAAACGCGGAAGAAAGCGCAGCTTCCGGGTGACCAGGGCGCAACCAGAAGCGGCACTGGGATCGCCACGTGCATAATCAGTTACTCTGGGTTTTGCCGCCGTCGCGCCCCCTCCCGTGCATAATCGGTGTGCTTCGCGTCTTCACCCTCCGCATTTTCCATGTGACCCGAAATTGCTGTTTCGGCGGCCATGCATAATGGGCCAGATGCTAGCAACCTATCCACTTCTTCAGTCAGCATGATCTGCCTGTAAGCATCAAATCCTCCAAAACCAAGGGGCTTCCAGTTCCCTTCCTGCATCAATAGTTGTGGAGGGATCATGGCAGAATATCAAGATCTGATTCCAAAAAAGCTCACAAATGCTTTGCAGCTGATAACTGATTTTTTTGGCACCCTTCCTCAACAGCAGTTAAAAACTGAACTAGCCTAAATAAGTGTGCTGGGCATGAGCTAGCGGACATGATGAAGACTGTGTAGAATTCACGTTTCACAGTTTTCACTCCCACCTCTCAGGCTTTGATCAATGTCCTATAAGATGTTCTTAAAGCTGCAGTGCAAGTGTTTTTCCAAAATGGCTCTAGCTGTCTCAGCTCCCATTTCCTCTCACGTAGCTTCTCCGGAGTGCCACCATCTCCTTGGGACTCATGGAGAACAAGCATGCCTTGGGCAAGGGCTCCCCTGGTTTCAACTCAATTGTGCAGTCAGTTTGGTGGTGGGTAGGGGCAACATATTGTAGTCCTTCTCCATAATCACCTCTCTCGAATTCCAGTAGTCCTCGGGAAGGTGTTCCAACTCCTCCATTGCCACTCCTACCCCAGCCTCTGTTTGGAAACCCCCAATGGGGTTTTCACACTGGATCAGGGAATGAATAGATCCACTTTTCCCAGTCAAAAGTAGAATTGAGACCCTCCAGCCAGTTTGTAAGGAGTGCAAGAGATGCAACTCTGCAAAACAGAGCAGCAAACTATCGTTTGCCGCAGCATGGCTTGGGATGTTCCTCCTTCAAAGGCATGTGTTGTTTTAACTTAACTTAAAGTAAAGATTAAGAAACTTCAAGAGATGGTAGATGATATTCAGATGTCTGGTGGACTCAATCTGTCTTGGAGAACCAGCTGGCTGCCTGGAGTAACTTGGTCAAAATCTTTGTTTTTGCTCCTGTTATTACTCATAACGATAGGTGTCATGATTTGTTGCGCATTGCAATGCTTGCCTGTTATCTTTCAGTCAATTAAAGGTTGCTGTTCACAGAAAACAAGCCCCAATGTCATGGTCCTGACAGCCGTGATGCTGCCTACACCCCCAGGGTAACCCTTTTTAATCAACCCTTAGGAGTAAGAGGAGTGTGGGATATTTTCTTTGTCCCAACGGGACAGAAAGTCCCAGAAGGGGGACTGATGGGGTGAGGGGTGAAATAATATAGTCTCTTTAGCTTTTGCTATGCTGTGAAATGCTAAGACATCTAAAGTGTTTAAGACATTGTATGTGAAAATGCAAATTCTGTAATTTTTTGTCTCTGTAACTTGGCTTCTGGAACTATTTCTTAATCAGAAGGCCTTGCTTGTGAGAAGGATGTACTTTGCTATGTCTTGTAATATTGCCAATGCTGATATGGTGGCCTGACCTATCCTCACAGCCAAAGGAAGAAACTGGAATTGTTTATATTAGCCATGAGGGTGGGCAAAGAACTGGGAGAAACGGAAATTGCCTTTTTGGGAACCTTTTCCGGTGACGTAGCACAATGGCATCAGGGTGGTCCCGTGGGAGGTACAAAGGGGTGGAGACCCCAGGTTATTGGTTTGAACCATGAAGGCATCACTTTTCCCACCTCCAATAAGAAGTTATCTAATTTCATGTAACTGTCTTGTTCTACACAAAGGTCCTTTGGGGCCATCCCACCTGCGTCCTTTTTGTTCTTCTGCAGCAGAATAAAAATCATAAAAGGTTTTCCAGTCTAGTGGTCATTCTATTTGGGCATTGCACACTAGGCAAATGATCCTAAAAAGCCCAGACCAGGCCCTGGGCCATCATGTTCAAACCCAGAAACAGTGGGTACTTAGCCGCAGGAGCTGCAGTCCACAGGATCCACTCCCAGTGGTCACCTATGTCCATCGTCACTGGTTCAGTTTCATGGGAATCCCCCATCCATTTGCTCAAATAGGATAGCTCATTCAAGGTCTCAAGCCTGCTGTCATGGCAGGATGGATTAGGCTCTGGTTGCAGCCAGAGCCTATTACTCCATTAAAAATTCACACCAGCTCCATGCCTCTGGTTTCTTAGTCCCAGCAGTAACAAGATCTTGACACTCACCACAGAGGATGCACCTGTCTCTTTGGCCTGCATGTGGGTGCATTTCACAGCAGGCCCACCTCATTTCCTGCCAGATGGCTGGGATTGCATCCCTCCATGGAGTACCATTTTTTGGGTGCTGTAGAGCTTGATTCCACCACAGGCACTAGAAGCACGGCAGTAGGGAGTCACTGAACCAAGGCTTTCTCCTGACAGTTTCCACCCAGCTATGCTGCTTCCCAGTGGGTGTCTCTGCTGATATCATTGGCCTTGGGTGGTAATGTTTGGGGAGCAATCAGCCAAAAAGTGACCCTCGGATCCACATTCTAGGCATAATCCCCACTGTTGGCATCATTACTTCTCCGTAGATCCTAGTCGTCAAGCCAGACGTGTCTCTAGCCTCGCTACTCCCCCTGAGCCCCAGGCCTGACTCTCCCACACCACCTTAATCCAGAGCCCAACCCTCGAGCATTTGGGGGTTGTCTTGCACCAGGGGCTACTGGAGAATCTTGGAGTTCATGCCCTCGGTCCGGTCATGTACCTTACTCACAAGGTGAGGGCACTTGTCAGGAATGGAGCCCAACCTAGCAGGGAGTCCACTCAGCTAGGCACCACAGGCCCAGGTGCTCCTAGGGGCCAAATTCATAGCCTGAAGCACCCTTGCGGCAACAGCACACGTCCCACTCAGGTTCCTGAGCCTTGCAAGTACCTCTCTTGGTCTCCCATTCTGAGTTACCCAACAGAGTTCTGGGACTGAAAGTGCCGGGGAAATCCCATGTCCTTCTAGGCACATTCAGGGAATGCACAATGGTTTGATTATCCAGAACAGCCTTGCAGAAACTGCTGAGCAATGCTGTCAAATATTGCCAATAAAGTAATTTAAAGTGTTATATTTACAAATTATATGAAAGAAAGAAGTTTATTTATTTATTTATATTTATATACCGCCCTCCCCTGAGGCTCAGGGCGGTTGTAGCAACATGAAAAAATATAGCTCAAGACCACGCCATTTAATCAAAGCCCCCCCCCATCTTTTTTTTGCTGCCCAATGTGTTTCTTTGTGGGTCAAGGCCCTCAGCATGAGCATGTGCTGCCCCCCACCCTCCGTCAATCTGGCCTACCTGATCTTGAGCTTTCTTCTTCTTCTTCTTCTTGCCCCAGCATCCAGAACTTTCCACATCTTTTCCATTAGCATCACCACAAAGTAAACCATCCAGTTCATCAGTCCCCGTCTGCTGTCCCTGAGAGGTTTCTGCAGCCAGTCGGTACGAGAGGTTCCTTAAGATGCACACACAGTTTTCAACGGTCTGAAAGGCAATAATCAAAGGGACACCACAGGTTACAGGAAGGTTTTACACATTCACCCCCAGAAAAGCTGCAGGTATTCTTGAACAACAGTTCCCCTGCACACTAGCTGGCTGCATCTTATATTTAGACTGCAAACGAATGGAGAGGCAGCCCATTTTGCCTTCTTCCTGGACAAAAAACCTCTTCCACTGGTATCCAAGGACAGCTCCGTAGTTAGCAGGAATGGATCTGTGTTTTGTGGGAATCCCACCGACTTTCCTTAGTAATGAGTCCTAAATGTGCAATGGTAGGTTTCTTGAAAGGAATGCAATCATTTCCAGGTCTGGGTCTGGTATTTTGTCTTTAAGATGGTGGCCAAGAGACACAAAATAGGCCATAAGTGCTTATGTGCTTCCTCAGCTTTACAAAAGGGGATATACTTGTCAATTACATTCCGGGTTGGATCCATTCAGGCATCTAATGCTATCTCACCATTCTCCTCTTGGCTGAAGCAGCTGTCCTACGTGGCTTTTTCCCATGCAGGCCCCATGAGCCTCAGCACAGCCTTTTTGCCAGTGAAAAAAACTGATTTGATCCAACCCATCTTTTGTGTAGAGAGCCTCTTGTGGCGCAGAGTGGTAAGGCAGCCGTCTGAAAGCTTTGCCCATGAGGCTGGGAGTTCAATCCCAGCAGCCGGCTCAAGGTTGACTCAGCCTTCCATCCTTCCGAGGTTGGTAAAATGAGTACCCAGCTTGCTGGGGGGTTAACGGTAATGACTGGGGAAGGCACTGGCAAACCACCCCGTATTGAGTCTGCCATGAAAACGCTGGAGGGTGTCAACCCAAGGGTCAGACATGACTCGATGCTTGCACAGGGGATACCTTTATCTTTTGTGTATCAAGCTCCAGATTGTCAAAATCCTAGTATTAAACGAGACAAGGACCAGTGGTGAACTCCGATTATTGCCTTAGCACAAAGTACTCTAAACTGGAAGGCAAGAACTGAGTGAGGAAAGGACAGGAGCTCCTGGTGTGATGCCCCTGGAGGCAGTGGTGCCCACTGGGGCCTCTCAAATGATTTTAAAAAGTGGTTGGACGCAGGCAGGCTTTACCTTTTTCACCAACAGAGCCAAGTCCCAGGCATCAAGCATGTAACCAAAGAGTTTTATTAGAAGGCACATACAGCGAAAGGCATCAGTAGAAGCTCATCAAAGCATAGGTAGATTGATGAAGACAATAGATGAGTGAAGCCCAAGGCAGATATAGGCTCAGACCCACACTCCCCCCCATAGCGCTGTGCGGGAAAAGTGTTTGATCTTAGAGGTGTGCATCCTGGTGCCTGCTTGGCAGGGTAATTGAGCCAAATGGCTCTTACTTCTAGCAGCTACACAAAATGTTTACCATTTCAAAGAGGAACTGGGCAATAACAGTTGCATTTCACAAGCTCACCCAGAAAGGCCAGGTGTCAACAGGAAAGGAGCTAGGAGGGAGGGGTAGAATGGAGGGCCCCAGCCCCAGCTCAGGAAAGGTGAACCCAAAAATTGAAATGGCAAATGACACCCACCCACCTTTAAATGCCTCCCCCCCCAAAAAAAATCATGATGGCTGAAGAAATGGCTTATTAGGATAAGACTCCTGGAACTTGCAAACCAGTTTGGGAGCAGAGATGTCCTCCACATCCACCCCCACATTTTCAAAATTAGGGAAACCCTTCCAAGGCAGTGGGTAGGGAGGCACAGGGTACCAAGTGAGCTTGCTTGGAAATCAGACCCACCACCATCCAGAAAACCGTCTTCCTATTGCTGGGGATGTGTGTGTGTGTGTGGGTCAATAATAAAATCCATGAAAAACCAGCTCCCATGGGTGTTGGGGGGGGGTGTCTCCAGAGGCTTCAGGAGACCAGGAGTCCTCCCCACCCCCTGATTAGTAGTGACAAATGCTGGACAGCTCATGACATGAGCCCCCATGTAAAGGCATGGCCACCCAAACTGTCTGTGGACTAAACAGTATGTTTCATAAAGCCAAAATGGCCTGCCTTTTGCGCATCCACTATAACCTGCCATCCCCTTGAGCCTTCACAGAATCATAAAGTTGGAAAGGACCTCATGGGTCATCTAGTCCAACCTCCTGCACTATGCAGGAAACTCACTACCCTATCACTCATCCACTGTCACCTGCCACCCCCTCGAACCTTCACAGAATCAGCCTCGCCATCAGATGGCTATCCAGCCTCTGTTTAAAAATCTCCAAAGAGGGAGAACCCACCACCTCCTGAGGAAGCCTGTTCCACTGAGAAACCACTCTAACTGTCAGGAACTTCTTCCAGATGTTTAGATGGAATTTCTTTTGAATTAATTTAATCTCATTTGTTCTGGTCTGTCCCTCTGGGGCAAGAGAGAACAACTCTGCTCCATCCTCTACATTACACCCTTTTAAATACTTGAAGATGGTTATCAGATCCCCTCTCAGTCGTCTCTTCTCCAGGCTAAACAGACCAAAGTCCCCCAACCTTTCTTCATACGTGTTGGTCTCCAAACACCTCACCATCTTTGTTGCCCTCCTCTGGACACTCTCCAGTTTGTCAACATCCCTCTTCAATTGGGGTTCCCAAAATTGAACACAGTACTGCAAGTGAGGCCGAACCAGAGCTGAGTAAAATGGTACCATCACCTCCCGTGATCTGGACACGATACTCCATTTGATACAGCCCAAAATCCCATTTGCCTTTTTAGCCACTGAGTCACACTGTTGACTCATGTTCAATGTATGGTCTACTAAGACTCCTTTTTCACTTTGTGGACAACATTAGCTCACCTCCAGTCTTCCGGCACTTCACCTGTTTGCCAAGAATTGCCAAAAATAATGTACAGAGGCTCAGAAATTACATCTGCAAGTACTTTGTACAATTTACATGGCCCAGAAGATTTGGTTTCATTTAGACCCATTATGCACGGGGGTTTTAGCGCACATTCGGGGTGGAATGGCGGCGACTAAAATCACGGATAACGCACGGAGCCGGCTGCAACCGGCTGCAGCTTCGGTGCATGCAGCCGAAAAAGCCGCGTCAGTGAAACGCGGAAGAAAGTGCAGCTTCCGGGTGAGCGGGGCGCAACCAGAAGCGGCGCCCGGATCGGCGCGTGCATAATCGGTTACTCTGGGTTTTGCCGCCGTCGCGCCCCACCCCGTGTATAACCGGTATGCGTCGCGTCTTCCCCCTCCGCGTTTTCCATGTGACCCGAAATCGCCGTTTCGGCGGCCGTGCATAATGGGCCCCAAAGAAACTAGGTGTTTATGGACTTACCCTACAGTGATCCTAGGCTACAACCTCCATCCCCTCATCACATGAAATTATTTTGCCATGTTGAGCACGATTCCTCTTGCAAGCGAAGACTGAAGAGAAATAGGAATTCAGCCTTCTATTCATCAACTGTTACAATGTTACTTTCTGGTTCCTGCAATGGCCCTACCAGGTCCCTTTTTCTTACTTTGAATATAACTAAAGAAGCCTTTTTTGTTATGTTTTGCATTTCTTGCTAGCCTGAGCTCACAGTGAGCTTTTCTAACACTCACCCTACAAGCATTGGTTATTTGTTTATATTCCTCCTTTATTTGTTTATATTCCTCCTTTACAAGGCCCTCCTTCCATTTCATAAATGTGTCTTTTTATTACTCAGTTCTTTTGAAAGCTATTTATGGAGCCATCCTGGTTTCTCTAGTTTCCTCCTAGTTTTCCTTCTCAAGGGAATTGCCTGTGATTGTGCCTTTAGTATTTTATTTTTGAAAAACTCCCAACCGTCTTGGATTTCCATCTCCTTATGTTTTTCTGACCATGGGATTTTACCCAATCAAACTTTGTTAAAAAATGCTCTCCCGGTGTCCATTCTGTCTGTGTAACTATGTACAGCTTTTCTCTTCCCTAAGATCATAAATTACAAAATCACATGGTCACAACTACCAAGCGCACCCACAACGTTTACCTCATGAACCAGTTCTTCCCTATCAGTGAGAATCAAGTCTAGAATAGCAGGCACCCTGGTTGCCCCTTCCACCTTCTGTGAAATGAAGTTGTTAGCAAGACAATTCAAGGATTTATTGGACTTTTGTTTTTTAGCAGAGCTGGTCTTCCAGCAGATATCTGGGCAAATTGAAATCTCCCACTACCGTCTCTCTGAGAACTTTGCAATCTGGTCTAGGAGCATCTCATCTGAGTTCTCTGCCTGGCCTGATGGTCGATAGTAGACGCCTACCATAATACTACTATTATTTCTTACTTCTTTTATTTTTATCCAAAGACTCTCAGCTGAATTCTCATGCTCAAATCCATATATTTCTTCACAAGTATATATATTTTCTTATCATATAGTGCTACTCCTCCCCCTTATTTATTCATTTTTAAATAAGTTGTACCCCTCAGTCCTATTATTCCTGTTGTGAGAGTTATCCCACCAGGTTTCTGTAATGCCTATTAGATCATAGTTTCCTTCCTTTATTAGGACTTCTAGTTCTTCCTGCTAGTTTCCCATACTCTGCACAATAGACATCGTAATCCTTCAAATGTAAGACTTTTAGTTTTTGAACTTTCCTGTAATCTAATAGTTCCTTGCATTAGTGCCATTCCCTTTAAATCTGCAGTGTTCCCATCTACAGTTATCTTCATCAAAACTAAGCTTTGAATGTATGTCTCGCTCCTCCAATGGACTCCTCACCAGGCTCACAAAGCTCTTTGCAAAGACATTTCCCCCCACCTTTGTGAGGTGCAGTACATCTTCTGATAGAAGAGCCTCGTCACAGTAACATGATCCATGGTCCAAAGCCCCAAAACTTTCCCTATAACACCAATGAGACAGCCAGTTATTTATCTGCATTACTTTTCTTTCCCTTCCTAAGCCTTGGCCATTAACAGGGAGAACTGATGCAAACACAACCCGTGCTCCCAAGTCCTTTCCTTTTCCCCCCCAAGGCCACGTAGTCTCCCTTCATATGCTCCACCCTGCACGGTGCAGTATTTGTTCCTACATGAATGAGCAGGAAGGGACATTTGTCCTTGGGCTTTACAAGTCTTTCCACCCTTTCCGTGACATCCTTGAATCTTGCACCAGGTAGGCAGCATACCTCTTGAGACAACAAGTCCGATGGACATACTTTCACTTCTCCTCCTCTCAATAGGGAATCCCCAATTACCAACACATGTCTCCTAGTCCCAATACACTGGGCAGCAGAAGAGCCAGTCCTTTCATCTGGAGGGGCCTGGGAAACATCTTCTGAGCTTTGGGGGAGTTGGGGGAACAGCCCTTGTTCCTGTGGTCCAAAGTCACTATCTACAGGCAGATCCTGGATAATCAGATAATCCTGGATAATAAAATCTCCTTATTTTTTGACACCTCTGGGTAGCATTCTTTTCCATTGTACTCTTGTATTGGGTGAGACACCTTCCACACCTCACCAAATTGCCTTCCAAAAAGTGCTCCATTACTTCCTTCCAATAATTTTTCACCTTCCTTTATGGAATAAAGTGTGGACAGGTGTTCTTCTTGCTTCTGAACCTTCTCCTCCAGGAGCACTCCTAACTTGCACTTGGTGCATGTGTGTTTAACGTTACCCTGAAGTAAAAATACAAACATGCCACAAACGGTGCAAGTCACAGCCTCAGGTCCATCACCAGCTATACCACTTTGATCAATTGCTGGAAGAACCAGAACCGTTCTGCATATTCTGGAACACTTACAGAGCTTGATCCACAAGCCAGGAGTCCTTTAGCTTTTGTAGTTTGGTGCACAACTTTTGCATGCGCCTTTTATAGCACAAAGTTCCACCCAGCAGAGGGTGGAGCTAGCAGTCAGGCCCTGGCAAAACTGCCAACTAATGCAAATCAGCCAATGCAGTTAGCTGCAGTCCGCCACCACCCAGGCAAGGAAAAGACGAAAACAACAACAACACTCAAACATCCTCCCCTCTCCTGCAACCTATCTACCCTCACACACTGCAAGAAAGAAAGCCACAGTCACCAGTAGCTCCTGAGCTGGCACTGTCTCCTTCTCCCTGCTCAGCTACTTGTGCTCTTCCTGATAGTTGTCAGCTATAGGATAAAGTTTCACTGCTCTCGCTTGCTTGAATGGAGCAGCTGCTGACTTCCAAGCCTCTTCTGTACCATTGTCCAGACAAAAGATATGCACCTCTTTCCCTCAGCCATGCAGGGTGGTAAATAGAAAATACACAATGTGGCCCCAAAACTGAAAGAAAAAGCAAAACCCAAAATATATATTTTGAAAAAAGTGAGAGATGGATATATTTTTGTGCAGTTTTTGTGTAACAAAAAAAGGGTTGGATCCCATAGAATTCTACTGATAGTAGAGATAATTTACTCCAGCAGATTTAGGCTCTCCTTTTTGCAAGTCTCCATCTGATAGAAAAAACATGTCTGTTAGCAGAATAGGCCTAAGGGATTAAACCCCACTATACTCAACCTAGAATTGATATCATGAGCCTCATCAAATAAAGCATCAAATAAATCTCATCAGGCCTTTACTTAAGTCCACAGTATTTCCTGTTTTGGTTGAAAGTTTGGAATTATCACTACTTGCCGACGCTGGGATACGGGGGACAGCCCTCAAATGGCTGATCTCCTTCCTCCAGGGTCGCGGACAGAGGGTAGCAATAGGAGAGAGAGTATCTAGCCGTCACCAGCTCACATGTGGAGTCCCACAAGGAGCAGTGCTCTCTCCTATCCTATTTAATATCTTCATACGCCCTCTTGCTCAGCTGCTGCGAAGGTTTGGGCTGGGTTGTGTCATGAACCCCGATTCATGCCATCCAGGGCTCCAGCCGTTGCTGCATTTTTTCACACTTCTCTGTTCTTCCCGGCCGGCTCTGGCCAAGGCCGTAAAGCAATAAACCTGTCCTCTGGGATCCTCACTCCCTTCCTTTCCCAGCGGGAGAGGCTCCATGTGAATGTATCAATCTTACCGTAAGTGCCCTTGCGGAGACAACTCAAAGTCTCAACAAAGTGCCAACCGCTTGATAAGATTCCGGGCCATCTGGCGGGTTGGGAACCGACTCTCTTCTGTTACCTTTCTGCTCTCCCGCCGAAATACCTTCGGTCCCCCTCCCCTATTTGGTGGGCCCTATAACTACCCCACTTGTTTCCCTTACACTTTGTTATTATCAAGATCTTTGCTTAGGAAGATCTTGGCATGCTTTAGCGTTCTGTGGACTTAGCCAAATAAAGCTACTTTTGAAATTTGCAACCGACTGTTGGATTTCGAATGCGCTTTTACCTGGGACTCCACGGGCTGGGCTCAGCCTGATTCCTGACAGGTTGCCACCAATACGCAGATGACACCCAGCTCTTCCTCCTGATGGATGACTGCCCTGACTCCCCCCCAGAATCTGTAGCCAGATGCCTGGAAGCAGTGACAAAATGGATCAAGCAGAGTCGTCTGAAGCTCAGTCCTGCAAAGACGGAGGTCCTCTGTTTGGGTAGGAAGGGACCATGGGAGGAAGCGCGCCTGCCCATCCTGGATTGTATGCAGCCCCTAGCGACTCACACCGCCAGAAACCTGGGCGTGATCCTGGATGCTTCCCTTACAATGGAAGCCCAGGTCACGAAGGTAGCACGGCTGGCATTTTACCACCTCTGCCAAGCCAAACTACTAGCGCCCTACCTGGAACCAGAGCACCTAGCCACAGTGATCCATGCGATGGTCACCTCCAGACTGGACTTCTGCAACTCGCTCTATGCAGGCCTACCCTTATCCTTGATCCGGAAACTACAACTGGTGAAGAATGCCCAACTGGCTACGGATCCCTGGCCCTAAAGAGGCACGTCAGGCCTCAACAAGGGCCACAGCCTTCTCGGTCCTTGCCCCCACCTGGTGGAATGAGCTCCCCGAAGAGATCAGGGCCCTGCCGGAACTTCCACAATTCCGCAGGGCCTGCAAAAAGGAGCTCTTCCACCAGGCATTTGGTGGGGCCTACTGAGCCATAACACCTACAGGTGCCCCCCACTGAGGGATTGTCAAGTTATTGTTGAAATGCAGTTCAAATTGTTCCAGTTGATACGTTGTTATTGTTATACTGTTATATTGATTTTGATAGTGTTCTATGTGAATGTTCAAAAATGTTCTATGTAAACCACCCAGAGCCGTAGGGAAGAAGAAATAAACAAACAAACAAACAAATAAATACTTCCATGACTGAAATGCTTTTTGCTCAAACGTAGTGAATTTTAGGGGAAACCAGTAGTGTTAGGCATTAAGCAGGAAATTCTGGTTCGGTTCGGCATGTTCCTGAACTCAACCCCTGACCTGAATTGAAAACCCCCAAATGAACTGGCCAGTTCAGACCCTCTTTCTCCTGGTTGTGGCCAGGAGAAGGGGAGGAGGAATCATCCAGGAAATGTTAAATGACTGCAACCTGTCCATTTCATGTCTACCTGTTTAGAAGAAGGAAGGGAACAAAATCAGTGAAACAGCTGTAAGTCATTCAAACCCATCAGCTTGGTGGGTCCGCCTGTCAGCTGTATAAGTATAAATGGCTACCAGCAATTTCAGTGTTCTGTTTTGCTTCCCCTTGCTTTTGAGTGGTGGTTGTGGGGGGAGGAAATTGATAGTTTAAATGACTCAGCCATTTAAATCTAACACCTGACAGGTCTCCTTGCTCAGCTGTCAGGTTTAAATGATCCGACCTCATGAACAGAATTGTAGAAAAGTCTGAGAAATGCTTTGGAAAGTTGTCTCACCTAAGTATTGGTTTGGGGATCCAGAACTGGGCAAAATTTGAGATGCATTTTGGAACATGAACCAGACTGTGCCCATCCCAACATACCAGATATACAAAGCAAAACAAACATCCTACAAAGGCTTCCAATAAAACCCCAAGATCCCTTACCATTATAAAAGCATCCAATTTCACCTAAAAGGCCTAATTCACCTAAAAGGCCTAAATTCTGTTCTTTGAAGGAAAAAGATGACAAACCTTGCTATCAATTTCACTGCTTCCTAGAGCAGACTGAATCACGTACAGCAGTGCATCAGTAAGACCATCGCACTCTCGCATTCTTCTGCGGGCCTCTTCTCCAGCAGAGCTGACATTCCTGAAAGAAAACCACAGTGGTCACAGACTCTCCAACACAGCTCTGTATTTTAGGCAGCAGATGTTCTATATTTTTCCCTTAAAAAGGATTTCATACCTTCTATAGTGCAACAATTTAATTCTAGCAGGACAATCCTGAACAGAGTTACTCCATTCTAAATCTGTTAGACTTCAGAGGGTATAGCTCTGTTTAGGATTGCAGTAGTAGTAGAAAACAGCAGGAGTCTAGGAGCACCCTAAACAGTCAAAGTACTAAAGTACGGGAGGAGCTTTTGTGAGTCACTGCTCACTTGTTCAGACAGGCTGGTATTGTACATATGATCTAGTAGGCATCACAGAAACTTGGTGGAATGATTCTCATGACTGGAATGTAATGGTGGATGGATATGAACTGTTCAGAAAAAACAGAATAGATCGAAGAGGTGGAGGAGTGGCACTGTATGTGAGGAAAGGGCTTACCTGTCAGGAAATTCTAGTGGAGGAGAGCATATCTACAGTGGAAAGCATCTGGGTGAAAATAAGCGAGGGGAAAACAAACAGTGTGGTGGTTGGTGTCTGCTACCGACCGCCTGACCAACAAGAGGATGTGGATGCTGCACTTTGTGAGCAGCTTGAGAAAATATCCAAGCGGCAGGACCTTGTCATCATGGGTGACTTCAATTTCCCAGATGTGTGCTGGGAAACAAACTCTGCGAAGCGTCCTCAGTCATGCAACTTTCTGACCTGCCTGGCTGACAATTTCATTTATCAAATGGTAGATGAACCCACAAGAGGTTCAGCCATACTGGATTTAATACTGACCAACAGGCAAGAGTTGGTGGATGAGGTGAAGGAGGTGGGGACCCTAGGGGGAAGTGACCATTTCCTCATAGAATTCCTTTTGAGATGGGGAGCCAAGGAAGCTTGTAGCCAGACGCGGATGTTGGATTTTCGTAGAGCAAACTTTAATAAACTCAGAGACATGAAGAGTGTCATACCATGGACGACAATGCTAGAAGGGATGGGAGCATGTGAAGGGTGGGCACTACTCAAACAAGAGCTATTGCATGCTCAATCAATGACTATCCCAGAAAGACGAACACACTGCAGGAGCTCTAAGAAGCCTATTTGGATGAACAGAGAACTTCAAGAGGAACTAAGAAAAAAAAAGGAAATGTTCAGGAAATGGAGGGAAGGACAGAGCTCTAAAGAACAGTACCTACAGGTTACTAGGCACTGTAGATCAATTATCAGAAAGGCCAAAGCTAAGAGTGAGCTAAGATTGGCCAGGGAAGCCCACTGTAACAAGAAAAGATTTTTCAGTTATGTGAGGAGCAAAGGTAAAGTAAAGGAGGCAATATGTCCCCTGTTGGGTGCAGATGGACAAACTCTAATGGAGGATGCAGAGAAAGCAGAAAGGCTCAGCGCCTATTTTACATCTGTTTTTCCCCATAGGTCAAAGGGTTTAGGCACATCTAGAGATGGCCGTAGCCAAAGGATAGTGTCTGGATGGCAGGTTGACATGGACAGAGAGGTTGTCGAGACACATTTAGCTGCACTGGATGAGTTCAAATCCCCTGGTCCGGATGAAATGCACCCGAGAGTGCTCAAAGAACTTTCCAGAGAAATTGGACAGCCCTTGTCCATCATCTTCGGAACCTCTTTAAGGACTGGAGAGGTTCCGGAGGACTGGAAGAGAGCAAATGTTATTCGATCTTCAAAAAAGGGAGAAAGGATGACCCGGGAAACTACAGACCAGTGAGTCTGACCTCTGTTGTGGGGAAGATAATGGAGCAGATATTAAAGGGAGCGATCTGCAAACATCTGGAGGACAATTTGGTGATCCAAGGAAGTCAGCATGGATTTGTCTCCAACAGGTCCTGCCAGACCAACCTGGTTTCCTTTTTTGGCCAAGTAACAGGTTTGCTGGATCGGGGAAATTCGGTTGATGTCATTTACTTGGATTTTAGTAAAGCTTTTGACAAGGTTCCCCATGATGTTCTGATGGATAAATTGAAGGACTGCAATCTGGATTTTCAGATAGTCAGGTGGATAATGAATTGGTTAGAGAACCGCACTCAAAGAGTTGTTGTCAATGGTGTTTCATCAGACTGGAGAGAGGTGAGTAGCGGGGTACCTCAGGGCTCGGTGCTCGGCCCGGTACTTTTTAACATATTTATTAATGATCTAGATGAGGGGGTGGAGGGTCTACTCATCAAGTTTGGTTCCTGCCAAACACATTCTTCCTCAGCTTCGACAAGTGCAGTCCATCAGGTGCTAGTAGGCCTTTATCCCATGGTCCCAAAAACCAAATCCCTTCTGCCGGCACCAACTACGCAGCCACTGATTCACCTCCATTATCTTCCTCTCCCGACGCATTCCTCTTCCCTTGACAGGCAAGACTGAAGAGAATACCACTTGTGCCCCCATTTGCTTGAGCTTCTTCCCGAGATCGTGATAGTGTTTTTTAATAGGAGCGATGGTATTCAGGGACATGTCATTTGTTCCCACATGGATCATCACAAATGGGTAGCGATCCGTAGATTTGAGGAGTTTGGGCAGCTGTTCTGAAACGTCTGTAATTTTCGCCCCTGGGAAGCAACACGCCTCTCGGGTTAGGGGGTCGGGCCCAGCCACATGGTGATCCATTCCTCTTAGCAGGGAGTCTCCAATTACCAGTACTCTCCTTTTTTTTCTTCTCAACTCCATTTCCTTCTATCCCTGTGACCTCTTCACTTTGTCTTAGACTTTGTTTTGAACACAATGGAAAAATGGGCAAATGAAAACAAGATGCAATATAAAAAAGATAAGTATAAAATTCTGCATCTGGGTCAGAAAAATGAAAAGCATGCCTATTGGATGGGGTTATGCTTCTAGGTAAGACTGTGTGTGAATGACACCTTGGGGTACTTGTGGATTGTAAACTAAACATGAGCAGGCAGTGTGATGCAGCGGTAAAAAAGGCAAATGCTATTTTGGGCTATATCAACAGGGGCATCACATCAAAATCACAAGATCTCATAGTCCCATTGTATACGGCACTGGTCAGGTTGTCATTTGGAGGAGGGCAGGATCCTGTTCCCATTGGCTGTAGAGTAAAGGACATGCAGTAATGGGTTTAAACTTCAAGTACAACGATATAGGCTAGATATCAGGAAAAAAATTTTTCACAGTCAGAGCAGTTCAGCAGTGGAATAGGCTGCCTAAGGAGGTGGTGAGCTCCCCCTCACTGGCAGTCTTCAAGCAAAGGCTGGATACACACTTTTCTTGGATGCTTTAGGATGCTTGGGGCTGATCCTGAGTTGGGCAGGGGGTTGTACTGGATGGCCTGTGTGGCCCATTCCAACTCTGTGATTCTATGATGCTATGATTCTATGATTCAGTTCATTGCCAAGTTCTGGTGGGAGCTTTTGGGATTACTGGGGGTGGAACAAGCCCTCACCTCGGGGTACCACCCAGAGACAAATAGTCAAACTGAACGAGTAAAACCAAATTTTAGAACAGTACCTATGTTGTTTTATTAATCATCAGCAAACGGACTGGGTGGCCTTGCTCCCATTGGCCAAGTTCACATACAATAATGGGGCCTACTAATCCACAGGGGTCTTCCCCTTCAAGGTGGTTTACAGCATGGACCTGACGGCCATGCCCACCTGGGAACTGGTTGCCAAAGGGTCCGTGGATATACAAAAATGGGTGGCGGGGGTTGCCTCAGCTTTGCCCCAGATTGTGAATTGCTTGGAGAAGGGAAAACGGGACTATAAAGAGCAGGCTGACAAGAACAGAGGTGCAGCCCCATCATGGGTGGTTGGGGACCTGGCTTACTTGTCCACTAAGAATTTACGCAGCCAACAACCCTCGCACAAGCTCGGACCCAGATTTGTGGGTCCTTTCGCAATTAAATGCCTTATAAACTCTGTGACTGTTGAACTGGATCTGCCAAAGACGTACAGGCATGTTCATCCCGTTTTTCATTCCAACTTGCTGAAAAAGACCCCACCTCCAGATGCTTGTCCCCCGCAGCACCCATCCCCATTTTTGTGGACACACACTATGAAGTGAACCAGATTTTGTACTCTTGCTGGCATCGTGGAAAGTTTCAATATCTTGTGGACTGGAAAATGTTCCCTATGGGGGACCGCGAGTGGGTGGAGGCTTGGAATGAATGGGCCAGCAAGCTGGTGCAGAAATTTCATCATAAATTTCCCCATTAACCGAGGCCAGTAGATGGGGAGGGGGGGCTGTTTATGGAAGGGCGGAATGTCAGGACCAGCCCCTCTGATCTCTGCCATGATTTGTGGTTGACTAAAGGAACTCCATGTTGGTTTGATGTGTGTTGTTTGAAGAACCTTTTGTAACCCTTTTACAACCCTGAACTATTTCACAGTGCTCTGTGTGTCCTTTCATGCTGTGTCTCTTTCTTGCAAATGTTGCTCTGTGCTTTGTTATCTGTCACCCAAAGTTAGCCGGACTAGAGACGGTCTGGCAGGAAGCCCACGATGGCACCTAGTTGTGAGTCTGCCTGCCTTTGACAACTGTCTACTTTCCGGTAAAGCTAACTCTACTTGAAATTCTGGGCAACTTATGCCTTTGATTTCATAGGACCTTTCTGGCAAATACTGATTTTTCTTCACCAGGCCAAAGTTGAGAAAAGTCACTTCAGTTCCCATGTCTCTCCAGCCATTTACTTCACCATTTATAGTTTCAGGCTGTAAATATTCTTTATTTAGATCTTTCTGCACTTTCCAGTCTTGCAGGACCGATGCTGGTCTGTCTGTTTGCCAGTCTGTTTGCACCCCAAAATACAAACAGTTGCTGGTTAGGGCTGGCCATAGCCCAGGTGGGACACACCCACACCACTCCATCCCAACCACAGTCTGCAAGCCTCTACCATCGTCTCTTGTATTGCTGCTCATCTCTAGATTATAATGATCAGCTCTGCAGGCAAAAATGGCTACTTTGGAGGATGGACTCTGAGGCATTGTACCATTTCAAGGTCCTCCTCCAAACCTCCTGTCAATATCTGTCTCAGCTAACTTTCCTCATAAAATTCTCATTGAAACAGAGTCAAACCAGTTTTAAGTCTTCAAGAAGCCACAAGTATTACAGATCTAATAAGAGGCCCACCTAGGCTGGGATGGAAGCCATCTTAAACTCATGCAAAATATGTTCCAGCAGTTCCAAACAATTGTCTTGTACATGCAACGTCAGTTTGCAGTATGCTTATAAATAATATGGAAGCTTCAAACACCCCTGTACAGGGGAGGAAAGCAAGCAACTGAGCCAGAAAGGAAGAGAGGAGATAAAAATCATGATCTGTCAGGTCTGCAATGATGTCGGGTGCAATGGTCTTGCTTATAGCCCAAGAACAAACAGTTCAGAAACAGTACTGGGAAGCAAAATCCATGTCCTGCTTCAGACAGCTGTGTTCCTTAGGCAGATTTCTGATACTGTTCAAGCACTTTTCAAGAATTAAGGGAACCTCCTCTCAGCATTGTTAAAAATAGGCAGCATTGCATACTTTTAAGCCATTTTCAGTCACACACTGAAGATCCTTCTGCTGTGGTGGCAGCTGCCATCAAAACAACAGTATAAGTATCTGCACAGCCAATTACACCTCCAGTCAGAAATCTTGCTATGCAAAAGTGCCCCCTCCTGTCTACAAACACTAGGCCAGTGGTCCCCAGCTCCCGGTCCGTGGATCAATCGGTACCGGGCCACAGCTCCTCCTCGTCCTCCTCCCTGGGGGCTGCCTCGGGAGCTGCCCTGCCACTCTGCCGCCGGCTCGCCTTTGGTGCTCTCTGGTGGCCGCCATGGCTGGGGCTCCCCCTTGGCGTGGCACTGTTCAGCTTCTGATGGCAGTACCCCCAGTAGGTAGTGGGAAGCCAGGGGCGCCAGCGGGAAAGCAAGTGGAGCAAAGGCTCAGGTGGTGACGTCCCTTGGCAAAAGACTACCTCCCCCCGGGCCTCAGTAAAATTATCAAGCACTGACCAGTCTCCGGTGTTAAAAAGGTTGGGGACCACTGCACTAGGCAATGGCCAAGAAATACATTGCTTGGTTCCGTGCCCCCCCCCCAGGCGACACCATGGGGACCCCTAATTCAGACTCATGGGCAATGACTGGAACACTGGCTAAAAATATCACACAACAGCCCAGGCCGTCCATCTCAGAGAGCTTGTTGTTGGTAGATGACAAGGTGTTCCCAATTTCCCAATGATGTGGGTCTAATTTGTTTTGGAAATTACTAGTTACATGTTAGAGACAGAAGACATTTTCATTTTAAAATGTCATTCTGTATTTGCTTATTTTTAGGTATTACTTTATCTCTATTTTTATTGCCACTTTGCATTTTATTCATAAACTAGATAAAAAGCCCATTTTATTTTTAAATAAAATGGGCGCTAGATGGCTTGGGGCGGGTCTGCGAGGCCGCAGAAGCATTTCAGCATTCCCCCCCCGGACTGGGGAACGGTTCGGCGGAGCCGGGGTGCGCGTGTGTAAAGTGGGCCTACCATCAGTGTCGTGTCGTTGCTCTGGAGGTGACGGTGGATCGTGGGATGGGCCGAGGCGGGCGGGCAGGCGGCTCTGCATGGCGGCGGCCTAGGCGTGGTACTGGAGCCGGCGGGGCAGGCACGGCGGTGGTGATGGAGAGGCTGATCGGGCGTGTCCCGGCCCAGTGGGTGTCGTGCGATGGCTGGGCAGCGCAGGCCCCAGAGCGGGCAGCGATGCTGCGGCGGCATGTTTCGGCTGCAAGGCTTCAGCGGGCCGAAGCATGGAGCGGCCGGGTGGGGTCTTCGGAGTCGGCGGCACGTTCTCCCGGTCAGCAGCCTTCTCCCAGCCGGCACTCTTGTCCTTGTCGGCAGGCCTCTCCCAGTCGGCGGCACCTTCTCCCTGCCGGCAGCCTGCTCCCGGTCGGCAGCGCCTTCTCCCTGTTGGCAGCCTTCTCCCGGCCGCTGGAGCGGCCTCGCCGCGTCTGCGACACGGCGCGGCCACTCCAGCGGCCGGGAGAAGGCAGAGCTGGGTGGATGTGCGGGTGGAAAGGAGCAGGGCCGCCGCATCGAAGATGCAGCGGTCCTGCTCCTTTCCCTGCATTGAGATGGAGGCAATGGCGGCCAAGGAGGCAATGGGGAGGCGCGCTTTGCGCGCCTCCCCATTGCTTCCTTGGTCCAGGATTGGCACTCAGAGGAGCGAATCAGGAGCCGCTTTGCGGCTCCTGATTCGCTCCTCCGAGTTTTTTCCCGGACCGAGCCCGCCCTAACTCCTCCCCACCAGCCCTTATCGCTTTATTTAGTCCGCGGCGCCTGCGATGCCGCGGGCGGTTTAAAGATTCTAAGATTTCAAAGACAGTAACAATGCCTGCCATTAGGCATTCTTACAAGACCTTTCGGTTTGCTGCCCTTCCATCCGGTGTTGTAGCATCAGTATGCCTACGAATGGAAATAAGCTCAGAGAGAAAGATTGTGCATCTTTCAGAGAATGTACCAGCTTTGGTTGCCTTTTAAAAGGACAGAGATCTCTACAAACACCCCAGCAAGAGGGGCCTGCCCCACAGGCTCTGAGGCTGGCTGCCCCATTTTCCCCTTCACGGTCCACCTCCAATTAGTCGATGGACCACATGTGGTCCGAGGCCCACAGGTTGGGAATCGCTACAGTAAGGGATGAGCCCTCTCTCCCTTCAGCACCTCTAGGAACTCCCCAGTAGACAGGAAGAGGTTGACAATGTCCCTCAGAGGGCGTCCTTTTAGTTGGCTGCTCATCTTCAGCAACCAAGATGGACAGGGATCGAGGTAGCAAGTGGTCGCCCTCACTAATTCCATCAACTTGTCCACTTCAGTTACTGAGAGCCACCTGAAGTCATCAAATGTATCTCCCTGGGATGGCCAAGGGGCCTCCAGTTCTCTTTCTGTCTCTAAGGTCCTCGCGGAGCAAAAAATCTTTGTCCATGAAGAAGCTGACTAATGCCTCAAAGCCTACAGCCAACTTTCTACAATTTTGATGCCCTCCATCGAGGGCAGTAAGCAACTGACCCTCTACAATTGTGCTAGGTGAGACCTTGGGGGCGCAATAAAGGTAACAAGCACTTATTTAGCCACCTTTCATAAGCGCCTAATAATATATTCTTGCTGCCTCATTGCAAGTCTTCCTCCACACTCGCTCTAGCTGCCTCACTTCTCTCTTCTGCTCCCGCATCTCTGCCATGTATCACGGAGCCTGTTTGAGGTGAGGGCGGAGAGGGCACCAAGGAGTGATCGTGTTCATGGGAGGTGTCAGGCAGCGCTGTCAGTCCTCCACCAGGGCCTCCAGCAAGTTGACGGGAGGCACTGGATCCCGCAGAGCATTCAGAAATCTGGTCAGATCATTATTGAGTGGGCTAAATTGCACCTGCCACCTAAGCAGGGAGGGAGTGGTACCCTAAGCTGGGCCTTCAAGGCACAGTGGTCTGACCGTGGGCTGACACCTGTTACCATCAGATCCACCTCTACCCCGGCCACAAAGATCTAGTTGTCAGTGTGGCCATCCTGATGGGTGGGTCCAGTAACAAACTGGGAGAACCCTAGATTGCCATGGCTGACACGAGGTCTGAGCCAAAACCCAAGAATGGCGAGTCAGCATTGGACATTTAAGTCCCCTAAGAATATAAATAAAATAGAAATGTAAGAAATAAATATGCCTTGGGTGCTGCAACGTCCAGGCCATAACTCCAGGAGACTTGACAGGCCCTCTGGTGATGTGCTGGCATTGCACAACTCACGGCCTCCTCCTTAGCCTCCATCCTCCCATGTCCTGGGATGGGACAGTGGTTAGGACGACAGTTAGCATGGCCAGGTCCACATGGCCAGGGCCTATACAGACCCTTAAAGCTCCCTTCCCTTCTCTTGTCAGGCCTCCTCCCACCACAACTTGGTGTAGTGGTTACGAGAGCAGACTTCTAGTCTGGCATGCCTGGTTCGGTTCTGCACTCCCCCACGTGCAGCCAGCTGGGTGACCTTGGGCTCGCCACGGCACTGATAAAACTGTTCTGACCGAGCAGTGATATCAGAGCTCTCTCAGCCTCACCCACCTCATAGGGTGTCTGTTGTGGGGAGAGGAAGGGAAGGCGACTGTAAGCTGCTTTGAGCCTCCTTCTGGTAGGGAAAAGCGGCATATAAGAACCAACTCTTCTTCTTCCTCTTCCTCCTCCTCCCTTTGCCCATTATTGTTGAGATCCCAGACCCAGGACAGGCCCCTCCAGTGCCTCCACCTTCCCCTGGCATGGTTCCTCCAAAGGGATCCAACAATTTGGCTGTAGAGGAAAGGACGCGCAGTAATGGGTTTAAACTACAAGTACAACGATAGATAGGCTAGATACCAGTAAAAAAATTTTAACAGTGAGAGTAGTTCAGCAGTGGAATAGGCTGCCTAAGGAGGTGGTGAGCTCCCCCTCACTGGCAGTCTTCAAACAAAGGTTGGATATACACTTTTCTTGGATGCTTTAGGATGCTTTGGGCTGATCCTGCGTTGAGCAGGGGGTTAGACTAGATGGCCTGTATGGCCCCTTCCAACTCTATGATTCTATGATTCTATGACTACCCCCCTAGTCCCTGAATGCCTGGCTGCACTAATCACAACCCACCCCCACTCAAATCATCCCACCCACAGTCCCAGCCTAATCATTCTCCCATCCCTACCCTTCCTAACTACCAGCTAACTACTATCAAAAGCAACTAGCCCCTATGGAGCCATTCTCCCAGATCCCCTTCACCAGAGGGGCTCTTTTAGTGTCAGACCCCCAGAGGCTACCCTAGGGCTAACTAGCCCCCTCTCCTATGCTGATCCTCTTCTGCAGTTTTTTAATTGGGAGTCAGTACAGTTTGCACAGAGCCAGTTATGTCTCCAGTCACCAGCAGATGGAAGTGTGGTTTCATCTAGGGTTGGGTGCTTTGGCACCTGAGGCCCTGGCGACCATGGTGGGGGTAAAGAAATTCCACAAATACATGTATGGTTTCTCATCCATACTGCAGACATTGCTGCTGGTCTGCTAAGGATCTCACTATAGCCCATGTGCTGCACTGGGTGTGGAGGGGGGGGGGCGCAGAAAGGACTGGGGACTGAGTATTTGCCAGTCCTCCCAATTTGGTGTCATCTGCAAACTTGATGAGTAGTCCCTCCACCCCTCATCTAGATCATTAATAAAGGTAAAGGTAAAGGTATCCCCTGTGTAAGCACTGAGTAATGTCTGACCCTTGGGGTGACGCCCCCTAGTGTTTTCATGGCAGACTCAATACGGGGTGGTTTGCCAGTGCCTTCCCCAGTCATTACCGTTTACCCCCCAGCAAGCTGGGTACTCATTTTACCGACCTCGGAAGGATGGAAGGCTGAGTCAACCTTGAGCCGGCTGCTGGGATTGAACTCCCAGCCTCATGGGCAAAGCTTTCAGACGGCTGCCTTATCACTCTGCGCCACAAGAGGCTCTTGTAGATCATTAATAAATACGTTAAAAAGTACCGGGCTGAGCACCGAGCCCTGAGGTACCCCGCTACTCACCCCTCTCCAGTCTGATGAAACACCATTGACAAAAACTCTTTGAGTGCGGTTCTCTAACCAATGCCCTATCCACCTGACTATCTGAAAATCCAGATTGCAGTCCTTCAACATATCCATCAGAACATCATGGGGAACCTTGTCAAAAGCTTTACTAAAATCCAAGTAAATTACATCAACCGAATTTCCCCGATCCAGCAAACCTGTTACTTGGTCAAAAAAGGAAATCAGGGATCCAGCTGCGGGTTCCCTGTCCCGTTGATCAGACCCCTGCCAGGACAAAGGTGGGGTCCTACTTGGCCAGTATAGTCTTTCCAACTATTTATTATGTTTATTTATTATATTTGTATACTGTCCTCCCCTAAGGCTCAGGGCGGTTCTCACGGAACATAAACAGTATGCTAGAAGGGAAGGGAGAATGCTGGAAGGGAAGGGAGCATGTGAAGGTTGGGCGCTACTCAAACAAGAGCTATTGCATGCTCAATCCATGACTATCCCAGAAAGGCGAAAATACTGCAGGAGCTCTAAGAAGCCTATTTGGATGAACAGAGAACTTCAAGAGGAACTAAGAAAGAAAAGGAAAATGTTCAGGAAATGGAGGGAAGGACAGAGCTCTAAAGAAGAGTACCTACAGGTTACTAGGCACTGTAGATCAGTCATCAGAAAGGTCAAAGCTGAGAGTGAGCTAAGATTGGCCAGGGAAGCCCATTATAATAAGAAAAGATTTTTCAGTTATGTGAGGAGCAAACGTAAAGTAAGGGAGGCAATAGGCCCACTGTTGGGTGCGGATGGACAAACTCTATGTGTAAAATTCTGCATTTGGGTCAGAAAAATGAAAAGCATACCTACTGGATGGGCGATACGCTTCTAGGTAACATTGTGTATGAACGAGACCTTGAGGTACTTGTGGATTGTAAACTAAACATGAGCACTGGGAGCACGTGGAGAGAGCTCCTGGGGAGTGTTTCTGCTTACCAGGTGAGACTATTGTGCTGACTGGGTGAGGTGATTGCTGGGCGAGAGACGAAGGGCTCATGGCCTGTGGCTCTTAGCCTGTGGTTCTTGGCTGAGTAATTAGAATCAGTAGATTATATTTCCCTAGTACTTGCACTGCCTAGAACTTACAATGGACCTCCAGTACACTCATCCCATCATCTGCAGTGTGTGTGACATGATTGCCTTCCTCCCAGAAGACAAGATGGACTACATCTGCCCCAAGTGTAAGCTGGTAAGACTTTTGGAGGAAAGGATTAGGAGGTGAATCACTGGCTGCGTAGTTGTTGCCGGCAGGAGAGATTTGGTTTCTGGGACCATGGGATAGGCTTTCTTGAGGAAGGCCTACTAGCACCTGATGGACTGCACTTATCGAAGCTGGGGAAGAATGTGTTTGGCAGGAAAGCTTTAAACTGAAGCCACTAGGGGAAGGAGACGATCAACATAGGGAGTCTAAGGAAGGAGAACCATTGGAGGCAGCCCAACCGGCAAGGCCAGCTCATAGGGAACCCAAAGTAAAAGGATTCAGATGTCTTTATACTAATGCCCAAAGCATGGGCAATAAGAAGGAAGAGCTGGAACTTCTCATGCTGATGGAAAGGTATGATCTAGTAGGCATCACAGAATCATGACTGGAATGTAATGGTGGGTGCATATGAACTATTCAGAAAAAACAGAATAGATCGAAGAGGTGGAGGAGTGGCACTGTATGTGAGGAAAGGGCTTACCTGTCAGGAAATTCTAGTGAAGGAGAGCATATCTACAGTGGAAAGTATCTGGGTGAAAATAAGTGAGGGGAAAACAAAAGTGTGGTGGTTGGTGTCTGCTACCGACCGCCTGACCAATGAGAGGATGTGGATGCTGCCCTTTGTGAACAGCTTGAGAAAATATCCAGGCGGCAGGACCTTGTCATCATGGGTGACTTCAATTTCCCAGATGTGTGCTGGGAAACAAACTCTGCGAAGCGTCCTCAGTCATGCAGCTTTCTGACCTGCCTGGCTGACAATTTCATTTATCAAATGGTAGATGAACCCACAAGAGGTTCAGCCATACTGGACTTAATACTGACCAACAGGCAAGAGTTGGTGGATGAGGTGAAGAAGGTGGGGACCCTAGGGGGAAGTGACCATGTCCTCATAGAATTCCTTTTGAGATGGGGAGCCAAGGAAGCTTGTAGCCAGACGCGGATGTTGGATTTTCGTAGGGCAAACTTTAATAAACTCAGAGACATGATGAGTGTCATACCATGGATGAGAATGCTGGAAGGGAAGGGAGCATGTGAAGAGTGGGCGGTACTCAAACAAGAGCGATTGCATGCTCAATCAATGACTATTCCAGAAAGATGAAAACACTGCAGGAGCTCTAAGAAGCCTATTTGGATGAACAGAGAACTTCAAGTGGAACTAAGAAAGAAAAGGAAATGGAGGGAAGGACAGAGCTCTAAATAACCTACAGGTTACTAGGCACTGTAGATCAATCATCAGAAAGGCCAAAGCAGAGAGTGAGCTAAGGTTGGCCAGGGAAGCCCATTGTAACAAGAAAAGATTTTTCCGTTATGTGAGGAGCAAACGTAAAGTAGAGGAGGCTATAGGCCCACTGTTGGGTGTGGATGGACAAACTCTAACAGAAGATGCAGAGAAAGCAGAAAGGCTTAGTGCCTATTTTACATCTGTTTTTTCCCACAGGTCAAAGGGTTTAGGCACATCTAGAGATGGCAGTAGCCAAAGGACAGTGTCTGGGTGGCAGGTTAACATGGATAGGGAGGTTGTCGAGAAGCATTTAGCTGCACTGGATAAGTTCAAATCCCCTGGGCTGGATGAAATGCACCCGAGAGTACTCAAAGAACTTTCCAGAGGAGACGATTGAAGATGGCGCCATGCTAGCCCAATCTGTATCGGGCTTCCCAGCCAGGCAGAGGACCAGGAGCAGAAGCACGTGGCTGATCAGAAGCAAGATACGCAAATCTTGATTGCAGATCGCCCCCAGGAACCGGGAACGGCATCCTGAGGGTCCTACAGATCCATGGAGACTAAGGTCTCCGGATCACTGCTTCCTGTGCTGGGAGTTATAATGGCGACCCTGTCGTAAATAATCTTTTAAGCCTGGGACGACAAGCTGATAAAAGCCTGCGTTTTCCCCAGAGTACCACTTTTTTCTCCTCCAGCTTGAAGAGAGCAGAAGTCTGAGGAACGCAAAAACTGTAAGTTCTTTGTTTGGTTTTCGCTCTTTCAAAGCTCGGCATTCCAACCCCCCTCCTTTCACCCGAACTAATCTACAAGAGAATTCTTTCTTGGACGGGAGGCAAGCCAGCTAAATAGACTCGCTAAAACCGACAACGAAAGAGCTTGAGAATTTGTTAATGAGAGCTCAGGGGAAGTTTCTGACAGAACACGGAGATTTTGCTAACTGATAACGTCTGAGCAGAGACGAGACTTTATTGCATACTGTGCACAGAAATGGAAAATCTAACAAACGCACAGATGTTTTATTTGTTAAACAAAAGCAACTTAGAGATACTGAAAGCAGTTAAAAAGATTGAAAATGAAATTCAGGATACCAGGAAAGAGCTCTCAGATAGAATCGACGGTTTGAAGAAAACAGCTGATGAAAACACAAATCAGCTGGCAACATACCAAAGTCCAGAAGTCAGACAACAGGAGTGGGAGACAACATTGGAAGCACAACCACAAGCTAGAATAATTAAAATTAAAGACGTCCCAGAAGAACTTGGGAAAACAGATCTAAGGAAAGAAATTACAAAAAGCCTGGAACATTACATACAAGAGGATTGATAAAGTATACAGAACCTACTCAAAGGCGACTGAAAGCAAGAATCAACCAAGAGACTTTTTTGGCCCTGACAGAAAGGCGGCTAGAAATACTCTATACAGGAACCATCAGGTGACACCGCTGAGTTGGGTGGATCAAGAAACACAAATACTTCGAGACCTGCAAGCAGATATATCATGGAAAAGAACACAATTTCATTTTCTGCGACCACCTGAAGAATGTGATGAACAGCGGAGCATTCACTTGGCTTCCTGTGGGAAAGACAGCAGCAGTAATTCTTAGGTCTGGGCCAATATATGAAGGGAACTGACTTTATATTACCTAAGACAATAATAGAATATACTCTCATAACAGATTATACTCTCATATGTATCAACAATTACTTTGCTAAGAAAGATAGTAATAACTTCTAGATTAGGACTAATATGTGATGGGAACTGAATATGTATGTTAAAAGAGGATGGCAAACTATACTTTCATATGTATCAATAATTATTTGGTTAGTTGATTGTCTCTTTTTCTTTATAACTTAAGCGATGGGAATTGAGTACGTACTTCTCAAGATAAGAATGGATTGTGTTTTTATATAGATTAATGATTACTTGGCCAGCCGGCTGTTTCCTTTTTTCCCCCCTCTATTTTTCTGTAAACTTAAAAAAGACAGCAGTGGGAAATGACTACATATCTCTTGAGATAATATCAGATTATATTATGTATGGTATACATGAATAGACGATGTATAGACTATGTATTAATAATTACTTATTAGCTGGTCGTTTTTTTTCTCATTTACTTTTCTGTAAATGCTTTATATAACAATAAACAATAAAATTTCATTAAAAAAAAGAACTTTCCAGAGAACTTGCACAGCCCTTGTCCATCATCTTCGGGACCTCTTTAAGGACTGGAGATGTCCTGGAGGACTGGAAGAGAGCAAACGTTATTCCGATCTTCAAAAAAGGGAGGAAGGATGACCCGGGAAACTACAGACCAGTGAGTCTGACCTCTGTTGTGGGGAAAATAATGGAGCAGATATTAAAGGGAGCGATCTGCAAACATCAGGAGGACAATATGGTGAATCAAGGAAGTCAGCATGGATTTGTCTCCAACAGGTCTTGCCAGACGAACCTGGTTTCCTTTTTTGACCAAGTAACAGGTTTGCTGGATCGTGGAAATTCGGTTGATGTCATTTACTTGGATTTTAGAAAAGCTTTTGACAAGGTTCCCCATGATGTTCTGATGGATAAGTTGAAGGACTGCAATCTGGATTTTCAGATAGTCAGGTGGATAGGGCATTGGTTAGAGAACCGCACTCAAACAGTTGTTGTAAATGGTGTTTCATCAGACTGGAGAGAGGTGAGTAGCGGGGTACCTCAGGGCTCGGTGCCTGGCCCGGAACTTTTTAACGTATTTATTAATGATCTAGATGAGGGGGTGGAGGGACTACTCATCAAGTTTGCAGATGACACCAAATTGGGAGGACTGGCAAATACTCCGGAAGATAGAGACAGAGTTCAACGAGATCTGAACACAATGGAAAAATGGGCAAATGAGAACAAGATGCAATTTAATAAAGATAAGTGTAAAGTTCCGCATCTGGGTCAGAAAAATGAAAAGCATGCCTACTGGATGGGGGATATGCTTCTAGGCAACACTGTGTGTGAACGAGACCTTGGAGTACTTGTGGACTGTAAACTATACATGAGCAGGCAGTGTGATGCAGCGGTAAAAAAGGCGAATGCCATTTTGGGCTATATCAACAGGGGCATCACATCAAAATCACAAGATGTCATAGTCCCATTGTATACGGCACTGGTCAGACCACACTTGGAGTACTGTGTGCAGTTCTGGAGGCCTCACTTCAAGAAGGACGTAGATAAAATTGAAAGGGTACAGAGGAGAGCGACGAGGATGATCTGGGGCCAAGGGACCAAGCCCTATGAAGATAGGTTGAGGGACTTGGGAATGTTCAGCCTGGAGAAAAGGAGGTTGAGAGGGGACATGATAGCCCTCTTTAAGTACTTGAAAGGTTGTCACTTGGAGGAGGGCAGGATGCTGTTTCTGTTGGCTGCAGAGAAGAGGACACGCAGTAATGGGTTTAAACTTCAAGTACAACAATATAGGCTAGATATCAGGAAAAAAAATTTCACAGTCAGAGTAGCTCAGCAGTGGAATAGGCTGCCTAAGGAGGTGTTGAACTCCCCCTCGCTGGCAGTCTTCAAGCAAAGGCTGGATACACACTTTTCTTGGATGCTTTAGGATGGTTAGGGCTGATCCTGCGTTGAGCAGGGGGTTGGACTAGATGGTCTGTATGGCCCCTTCCAACTCCATGATTCTATGATTCTATGAGTACATGGAACTTTGTTTCTTCAAAACATATAAGTGAACTGCAACAATAACAATAATAATAGCAACCATAACTGAAGATAACAGTCTAATCTATAACAGTTCAAACAGGCCATGGTTCAGGTGTATGGGTTCTTGTTCAGCGTTCTTGCATGTCAGGATCACATGATCACTGCCATGATTTATGCTTGACCTGAGTGGTTCCATCTTGTATCAACGTGTGTCTGTTTCTCTGACTCTGTAACAACCCCGAACTCTTGGTGAAGTGATTTAGTTCTCGCACCAAGGATGCTAGACTGTGTTATCTCTGAGGGGGGTCGCTGTGTAACACCCAAGGCCAAGGCGGACCAGCTATCACCTTTGGCTGTAAGCCCTGGATGACACCTGCGGGAGGGGGCTTGTGTTCTCTGGGAAAATGTATGTCTTTGGGCGGGAAAAGAACTAGTAAAAGTGATTGCATTCTGTGTATTGATCAGATTTGACTACAAAAGTTGAGGTGTGCTGATATGCTTAGCAATAAAGCTTTCTATTAATCCAGAAGTCTTGTTGCTAGTCTGTCAGCCCTGACACTGCAGATGTTACTAATTCTGGTCGACCTCAACTAAATGCCTGGTGGAAGAGCTACTTTTTGCAAGCCCTGAGGAACTGGATACACACTTTTCTTGGATGCTTTAAGATGGTTAGGGCTGATCCTGCGTTGAGCAGGGGGTTGGACTAGATGGCCTGTATGGCCCCTTCCAACTCCATGATTCTATGATTCTATGAGTACATGGAACTTTGTTTCTTCAAAACATATAAGTGAACTGCAACAATAACAATAATAATAGCAACCATAACTGAAGATAACAGTCTAATCTATAACAGTTCAAACAGGCCATGGTTCAGGTGTATGGGTTCTTGTTCAGCGTTCTTGCATGTCAGGATCACATGATCACTGCCATGATTTATGCTTGACCTGAGTCAAGATCAGGGATCTGATCTCTTCCGGGATCTCATTACACCAGGTGGGGGCCAGGACCGAGAAGGGTCTGGCCTGCTTGGTGGGTGGAGCCAACAACAAATTGTGAGAGCCCTACTGTCACCATGGATGACACCAGGTCCAGCCCATTTCTACAGGACAGCAGGTCAGCATGGACGTTAAAGTCCCCTACAACTAATAGCCTGGAGAACTGAAGTGTCCAGGCAACCATCCCCTTCAGCAGGGCTGGCAGGGCATCTGGAGGTGCATTGGGTGTTTGGCACACCAGCAAGATGGCCATGCTGTCAATTGATCACCACCTGAGACCAACACAATGCCTGGGATTGACAGTGCAGGAAGGGCCCTGAAGGAAATTAGTAGGATTAGTATTGCCACTCCCCCACCCACCCTGCAATCCAAGATTGGTAGAGGACAGAGAACCTGGCAGAGGACAGAGAACCTGGTAGAGGACAGAGAACCTGGCAGGGGCTAGTTCGTTAACGGCAACTGTTTAACCTCTCGGCCCAGGTCTCTGTTACACACATCGGGTCAGTTTTATGCTCTGGAAAAAAAATGTGCACGGTAGAGGTTTTGTTGTTTATTGACCAGGCGTTGCACAACGCCAGTGTCATAGGTGTTGGAAGGGAAGGGGTGGAGTTTTGAGGGGGCCCAGATACGGTTGAATTTTGGGCCCCTTGTCTTGGTCCACTTCCGCCCTCTGCTGTCTCTGCATCTTTCCCTTATTATTGGGATCCCTGACCCTTTTGGGTCCCCTGTTGTTGGTCCTCCATTTGTTCCTTTTGGTGTTGGTGGAATGTCTATGTTAGTGGTCTGTTTGTTTTGGCTGTTCTGTTTCCCGTGGAACTTGTTGGCTTTGTTTCCTTTTTTGTTTTTTGTTTCTTTTAGTTTTAGCTAGGGATCCTCTTGTGTCCTGGTTCTGTACTTGCTTGGGTGATTGGTTTCTTTGTTGGGTGTAGTGGGTTGTGTGTTTCTGGAAGGATGACCCCAATCCTCGCTTATGGTATCTCAGGCTTCACATTCTGGTTGTCTGTTGTATGTAGGGTGTGGTTGTTGTGTAATGTATGTTTCTGGAGGTAACCCCAATCACCAATTATGGTGACTACATGACATCTGTGTGTGTGTGTGTGTGTGGGGGGGGGGGGGTTAACTGATGCCTATTATGCCTTGGCTGTCCTCAAAAGTCAGCACTTCCATTTTATAGGAGGCTGACCCTGTCTCCATTTCCTTCCCCGAAGGGTATAACTTCAGGCACTTTGGGGAAGTTTGTATTTTGTTGCGATGAAAGCAACAAGCCATGTGTACGCTGGCGAGGCTGCCCAGCAGGCAGTGAAGTAAGCGCCCCTGGCTGGCAGAAGCAATGACTCCAGGGGTCAGAGCAATGCTCTGATATGGCAATGCTCCCAAAATCATAGAATGATAGAATCATAGAGTTGGAAGGGGCCATACAGGCCATCTAGTCCAACCCCCTGCTCAACGCAGGATTAGCCCTAAGCATCCTAGAGCATCCAAGAAAAGTGTGTATCCAACCATTGCTTGAAGACTGCCAGTGAGGGGGAGCTCACCACCTCCTTAGGCAGCCTATTCCACTGCTGAAGGGCTTGGTCCCTTGGCCCCAGATCATCCTCGTCGCTCTCCTCTGTACCCTTTCAATTTTATCTACATCCTTCTTGAAGTGAGGCCTCCAGAACTGCACACAGTACTCCAAGTGTGGTCTGACCAGTGCCGTATACAATGGGACTATGACATCTTGTGATTTTGATGTGATGCCTCTGTTGATACAGCCCAAAATGGCATTTGCCTTTTTTACCGCTGCATCACACTGCCTGCTCATGTTTAGTTTACAATCCACCAGTACCCCAAGATCTCGTTCACACACAGTGTTACCTAGAAGCGTATCCCCCATCCAGTAGGCATGCTTTTCATTTTTCTGACCCAGATGCAGAACTTTACACTTATTAAATTGCATCTTGTTCTCATTTGCTCATTTTTCCATTGTGTTCAGATCTCGTTGAATTCTGTCTCTAAATGAATAACTGGAGGCTGAGAAAGCCTGATAGACTGTCAGCCTGATAAACTGTCAAACAACAGCCCCACCTCCACCATGGTTACTGCTCAGAGATTGACTGCTATTGCTACAGTTCATCAGAGAAGCTACAGCAGCCAGAGGTTCCACTTCCCCAGAGCGAAGGCAACACGCTTTGGCAGAGAATCAGTAGTAGATGCCTCAAGGTCCCATTGGTGAATTGCAAGTAGAAAAGGGGCTGTCATGGACACAGGGGAGGAGACCAAAACAGTCTAACATTTATACATGAATAAAGAGCTGTTCTTGGCACCGTCGTATAAGAAAAGTCATTGGAAAGCTAGTTTTAAATACTGCAATAAAAAGATGCAGTCACTGCTGAGAGGGGGGGAATGCCATGCAGACTCAAAAATACTACAGTGTGTTGTCCACAGCAAAAACGGTCCCATGGGCATAAATTTTAAAAATACATCTTTAGGGTGAAATTTCCTGCCATTCATAATAGCCCAATGTCTGTTCAGGTTTAAACAGCCACAGAGACAAGAAACAGTTACATCTGTCACAAGGGAATTATGCCTTGGAGGGGGGTGCAGCTGAAGAGGGCAGGAGTACCAGTCCTCTGTAGCTTTTCCTTCCTTCCTTCCTTCCTTCCTTCCTTCCTTCCTTCCTTCCTTCCTTCCTTCCTTCCTTCCTTCCTTCCTTCCTTCCTTCCTTCCTTCCTTCCTTCCTTTTGCCTGTCTCTGTTCCTCCCTCCCTCCTCCTGACCCCTCTCTATCTCTCCCTCCCTATTCTTTCTCTCTCTTTTTCTCTTCTTCTGTCCTTCCTCATCCTTTCTTTCTTTCGTTTATTTCTATACCACTGCTCACTAATGTTTTGCGGCAGTTTACAGATGTCAATAAAACACGATAAAATCCCCAACAATACCCTTAAAAATGTAACAACTAACAATAAAAACAAGATGGTGAACAATAAAAGATCGACCTTCCCTCTCCGTTCAGCATGTGGGTAAGGAAACTGGGAGCAAGGTGATCTCCATTGGTCTCAGATGGAGATTCTAAGATGATAACACCGGGACACTGCCCTGGCCTCAACCGTATGCCTGGCGGAAGAGCTTCGTCTTGGAGGCCCTGCAGAAAGCTGACAACTCCAGCAGGGCCCTTAGCTCTTCTGGGAGCTTATTCCACCAGGTTGGGGTCAGGGCCAAAAAAGCCCTGGTCCAAGTCAAGGCCAGGAGAATGTCCTGGAGGCCCGGGACAACCAGTAGATTCCAGCTGTTTTCTCCACAAGAACTGCATTGAGATCAGCTGCATTGAGATCAGCGGGAATGGGGCATCAGACCCAGCCCTTGAGATAAGAGTGTACTACTCTTATGCAGTGTTAGAGTGTACTACTCTTTAACCACTTTGCTGTGCTGGATCTCAAGGTCCAGCAGGGGGAGAGAGCCAGCACACAGGAAAGACAGAGTGCAAGACTGTCCTATTACCTGGTGCATTCCTGGGTCACTTTGCACCTAGTGATGGCACAAAACTATTTCCTTTCAAAGGTTGAGAAGAGTAATGCAAAACCATTCCTTAAACATCTGTGATGCTTAAGATGCTCCACAAAGCACGATTCAGTGGAACATCTTAGAAACTTAGGCACAGATAGGCGAATGGAACGCCTTGAGTGTTGGATGTCTAAACTCACCGTAGGCACCCAGTGGCATTGCGCAGCACCTGTGATGAATGAAGTTGAATTTTGTGGTCATCCTGGAGAGGGGAGTTCTCCCATCCTGAATGAGGAATGATCACTGCATTGGTCAGCACTGCAAGGGCATCCTGGATAATTGGCATCTTTAATGCATCGCAAGAGGACAGATTCCAGAGAACACCTGAAAAGAATAAACAAATAATAACCAGTGTAGCTTGGTTGTAGCAGAGTGGCAAAATGAGTATTGTATATATTTATGGAAATAATTTGTACCCTGCCTTTCTCCCCAATGGGGACCCAAGGCAGCTTACATCATGATAAGAATGCCCTGCATGAACTGTGTTTCCAGATTTGAAGGCCTAGATCAGCCTCTGGAATAATTTTTCAGGTTTCAAGGAGCTCTGGCAGCTGGCTACGTCTCTCTACCATGCCCCTGTAAGTTGCATGTCGCTGGAAATGACATCACCACCTGTGTTAACCGACAGTTTTGAGGAGGACTGAGGTGGGGGGCATTGGGTAAGGCGGGAATAGGTAGGCCCCTTCTTTGGCACAGAAACCACAAGACGTTCAGGAGGGGTGGGGGAGCAAAGTGGTCCTAGCTTGTGGCCAAGGCCATTAAAAGAGGAGAGGAAATGCTGTGGACCCCCTCCAGAGCTCCTATGGACCCCTGGTTGGGAATCCCTGACCTAGATGTTTCAGAGACCCTTCCTTGTTAGGCCCCAGGGTTTATTAAAGAGCTACTCTGCCTTTCGATATCCAGCAGTGGGAGTCACTTTTCAGCTCATGAAGGACCACATGCACAATTGCCATCAGCCCAAAGAGGACCAGTTTTTTCAAGAGAAATCCTGGAGAAGGCCCTGGCATACAACAATCCAGTGGCCCGGATGAGGTGGAACTGAAACTAAAGGTGAAACTGAAAACTGCAATCAGCAGGTGAAGATTGCCAAGCAGCACCAGAAGGGAATGAACAAGATAGTGGGAGCCAGTTTGGTCTCCAGCAGCATCTCCAGCAGCATCATTCCTGACATGGCACCACCAGGGACACTGATGAGCTGGCAAGGTAGAGGTCCAGCAATTGCAAGGCACTTTTTGCTTGCAAACACAGGGGAACATGTGCACAGCATGGGTACCAAGAGCCAATGGTCACTTCACTAAGGTGCTTCTGGCCTGGTGACCAGCTCTGTTATCACCACCACCCAGGAGGAGTCCTTGGATGAGGAGCCCAAGTTGCAGCATCCCCCAGGAAACAATGGTGAACTGCTGTGAAATGTGCCTCTCAGCAGGCCCCTCGACAGGGTGCAGATGCAACTCTGGTGAAGCAACTCTACCTTTTTGATCTTGGTAACAGTGACACTGGGGAGCACCCACTTGAGGCAAAGGATGAAACTGCATGGGATTTTGAACTTGTGCTTGATGGACACAACCCTAGAGTAGGCTGGAGGTCCCATGTACTAAATTAATAACCATGAATACAGGACTCGTGGCCAGGTTCTGGGGATCCCGTTATATTTAAGTTGGTTCCATAGAAATAAGGAAGCTGATAGGAAGCTTTAGGATGCTTAGGACTGATCCTGTGTTGAGCAGGGGGTTGGACTATATGGCCTGTATGGCCCCTTCTATGATTCTAAGCTTGAAATCAGGTAAAGCTCTGGCCTATGACCTAGTACCCCCTGATTTATTAAAGAGAAATATCAACTAGTGGACACAAGTACTAGCCAAGGTCTTTACTGCAATTGATAGATCAGGCAGACACTTGCAAGGATGGGAAACAGCAGCGGTGGTTCCAATCTATAAAAAGGGGGACACAATAAGCAAACTGGACACAAGGCGCCTAAACTGAAAATTTGAAGATTAGCCAGAAGAAGAAAACCTGCTCATCCAGGAATCGGGAGGTTGACAGATTGGACCTAAAGAATGCTTGCAAATGATTGGTCAGCTTCTTGAAGGAGTGAAGAGTACAGTGCCTCAGGGATCTTTCCTGGGGCCCGTGTTATTCAACATATTTATAAATGGATTCAAGTGGGAAGCAGTGTTGATCTGAAGAGACAGAAAAAATGTAGAGTCCAGTCAGGTACCTTTAAGACCAACAAAGTTCTATTCAAGGGATGAGCTTTCAAGTTCAGGCACATTTCCTCAGATACAATGTCACGGAACCACTGGTGCTACTGGACTCTATATCTATAAATGATTTGGATCAAGGAATAGAGGGGGTCCCAGAAGGGCAAACCACAACCAATGGGTTGAAATGAATTCAAAAGAATTTTTGGATAAATATCCAGAAAAGGTTACTGACAGTTAGAGTGGCTCCTCAGTGAAACAGGCTTCCTCAGGAGGTGGCAGGTTCTCTTTCTTTGGAAGTTTTTAAGCAGAGCCTAGTCATGTGACAGAAATGCTGATTTTATGAATTTAGGCAGATTGTGAGTGGGTGGGCAGGATTCGCCAGTGTTTGTCTCTTGTGGCCCTTCTTTACATACACAGGGAATTCCTGATTGCCACTGTGAGATAGTAGGTGAAACCCCTCCAGGCCAGACTAGATACTGGAGATTTTTAGAGGGGGGGAATCAATTAACCATGAAATTCGGGTCACTGTTGGTGTGCAGGTTGTAGCAAGTTCTTGCATTTTGCAGGGTGCTGAACTAGATTATCTTGGAGGTGCCTTCCAATTCTATGATTCTAGACCATTCGAGGAGCAGCGGTATATAAATTGAAAAAATGAAATGAATAAATGAATAAACTAATAAACGAATAAACAAACAAATGAATAAACGAATGAACAAATGAATTAATGATTTGCCAGATCTCCAATAGGTCTGAGAAGAGGCTTAAGGGACTTAATCTCCTATGGGCAAACGAATAGCCTGGTAATAGATCATGAGAAGACCAAGATCATGGTATGCGGTAATAGACTGAATCTCCATGTTTGGATCAGCAAGAGTTGGAATGGACTGAGTGGGTAACTTCACCATCATGAAGTTTGGAGACTTAATGGATCCCTGATAGAACAGGTTCAAAAATACAAGTACCTTGCTGTGATATTGAAGGCAAATTATGCAAGATCTGCCCATAGGTATAACAACGGATAGAAAAATGTTACCCAGAGGTGTCAAAAAATAAGATGTTTTGGCCTCTGATCCTCAGAAATTGTTTCCAGGATCTCCCCCTGGACGACAGGAACAAGGGCTATTTCCCCAACTCCCCTGAAGCTCAGAAGATGTTTCCCAGGCAGATAACTGGACTACCTTTCACAGATGAGAGGAACAGCTCTTCTGCTCCCCAACAAGGAGATGACTGCTGCTAAATGGGGATTCCCTACTGAGAGCAGTGGAATGCAAAGTGTTCTGTGGCACCACCTGCTCCTTCTGCCCTCCCAGGTCTCCCGGGCAGAATCCTGGATTACTCCACAGCTGTCCAGGACAGCCAGCATCTGACAGAACCCCTCCCAACAACTGGGGAGGGTCAGAGACAGACCGGGAGAGAGCCACAGCAGCAACCAAGGATACCACAACACCAGCTGAGGAGGCCCGGCACGAAGCGGCAACAGTATCATGGGAGCAGGCCTCGGTAGAGGAGAAGCAGTGGGAGAAGGACTGGGGGGAGGGAAGTCCTCCAGAGGAAAGGGAAAGGAACCATGAGATGGCCCCATGAGGCAACTCACCATCATGGTAACCCGGCAGCCCACAGCAGAGGGCTGAGACTTGGTGTCATCTGCAAACTTGATGAGTAGTCCCCCCACCCCCGCATCTAGATCATTAATGAATATGTTAAAAAGTACCGGGCCAAGCACCGAGCCCTGAGGTACCCCGCTACTCACCTCTCTCCAGTCTGATGAAACACCATTGACAACAACTCTTTGAGTGCGGTTCTCTTACAAATTCCCTATCCACCTGACTATCTGAAAATCCAGATTGCAGTCCTTCAATTTATCCATCAGAACATCATGGGGAACCTTGTCAAAAGCTTTACTAAAATCCAAGTAAATGACATCAACCGAATTTCCCCGATCCAGCAAACCTGTTACTTGGTCAAAAAAGGAAACCAGGTTGGTCTGGCAGGACCTGTTGGAGACAAATCCATGCTGACTTCCTTGGATAACCAAATTGTCCTCCAGATGTTTGCAGATCGCTCCCTTTAATATCTGCTCCATTAACTTCCCCACAACAGAGGTCAGACTCACTGGTCTGTATTTTCCCGGGTCATCATTCCTCCCTTTTTTGAAGATGGGAATAACATTTGCTCTCTTCCAGTCCTCTGGGACATCTCCAGTCCTTAAAGAGGTTCCGAAGATGATGGACATGGGCTGTGCAAGTTCTCTGGAAAGTTCTTTGAGTACTCTCGGGTGCATCATCCAGTGCAGCTAAATGCCTCTCGACAACCTCTCTATCCTTGTTAACCTGCCACCCAGACACTGTCCTTTGGCTATGGCCATCTCTAGATGTGCCTAAACACTTTGACCTGTGGGAAAAAAAGGATGTAAAATAGGCCTTTCTGCTTTCTCTGCATCTTCCGTTAGATTTTGTCCATCCGCACCCAACAGTGGGCCTATTGCCTCCTTTACTTTACGTTTGCTCCTTACATAACTGAAAAATCTTTTCTTGTTACAATGGGCTTCCCTGGCCAATCTTAGCTCACTCTCAGCTTTGGCCTTTCTGATGATTGATCTACAGTGCCTAGTAACCTGCAGGTACTCTTCTTTAGAGCTCTGTCCTTCCCTCCATTTCCTGAACATTTTCCTTTTCTTTCTTAGTTCCTCTTGAAGTTCTCTGTTCATCCAAATAGGCTTCTTAGAGCTCCTGCAGTGTGTTCGTCTTTCTGGGATAGTCATTGATTGAGTATGCAATAGCTCCTGCTTGAGTAGCGCCCACCCTTCACATGCTCCCTTCCCTTCCAGCATTCTCGTCCATGGTATGACACTCATCATGTCGCTGAGTTTATTAAAGTTTGCCCTACGAAAATCCAACATCCGTGTCTGGCTACAAGCTTCCTTGACTCCCCATCTCAAAAGGAATTCTATGATGACATGGTCACTTCCCCCTAGGGTCCCCCCCTCCTTCACCTCATCCACCAACTCTTTCTTGTTGGTCAGTATTAAGTCCAGTATGGCTGAACCTCTTGTGGGTTCATCTACCATTTGATAAATGAAATTGTCAGCCAGGCAGGTCAGAAACTTGCATGACTGAGGACGCTTCGCAGAGTTTGTTTCCCAGCACAGATCTGGGAAATTGAAGTCACCCATGATGACAAGGTCCTGCCACTTGGATATTTTCTCAAGCTGCTCACAAAGTGCATCCACATCCTCTCGTTGGTCAGGCGGTCGGTAGCAGACACCAACCACCACACTGTTTGTTTTCTCCTCGCTTATTTTCACCCAGATGCTTTCCACTGTAGATATGCTCTCCTTCACTCAAATTTCCTGACAGGTAAGCCCTTTCCTCACATACAGTGCCACTCCTCCACCTCTTCGATCTATTCTGTTTTTTCTGAACAGTTCATATCTATCTACCATTACATTCCAGTCATGAGAATCATTCCACCAAGTTTCTGTGATGCCTACTAGATCATGCCTTTCCATCAGCATGAGAAGTTCCAGCTCTTCCTTCTTATTGCCCATGCTTCGGGCGTTAGTATAAAGACATCTGAATCCTTTTACTTTTGGTTCCTTATGAGCTGGCCTTGCCGGTTGGACTGCCTCCGATCGTTTTCCTTCCATACACTCCCTATGTTGATCGTCTCCTTCCCCTAGTGGCTTTAGTTTAAAGCTCTCCTGATGAATCTCCCCAGGTTCCTGCCAAACACATTCTTCCCCAGTTTCGATAAGTGCAGTCCATCAGGTGCTAGTAGGCCTTCCTCAAGAAAGCCTATCCCATGATCCCAGAAACCGAATCTCTCCTGCCGGCACCAACTACGCAGCCAGTGATTCACCTCCATTATCTTCCTCTCCCGACGCATTCCTCTTCCCTTAACAGGAAAGATTGAAGAGAATACCACTTGTGCCCCCATTTGCTTGAGCTTCCACCCCAGATCTTGATAGTCTTTTTAAATAGGAGCAATGGTATTCAGGGACATGTCATTCGTTCCCACATGGACCATCACAAATGGGTAGCAATCTGTAGATTTGAGGAGTTTGGGCAGCCGTTCTGAAACATCTTTAATTTTCGCCCCTGGCAAGCAACACACGTCTTGGGTTAGGGGGTCGGGCCCAGCCACATGGCGATCCATTCCTCTTAGCAGGGCGTCTCCAATTACCAGTACTCTCCTTTTTTTTTTCTTCTCAACTCCATTTCCTTCTGTCCCCGTGGCCTCTTCCCTTTGTCTTGGACTTTGTTTTGGGACCTCTTCCCTTGTTGACCCTTGCACCTCCTCTGCAAGGGCCTGAAATCTATTCTGGAGCTCCAAAGGCCCCGAGAACTGTCTCGCTCTTCGCCGTTGAGTCTTTTTCCGAATTGTATTATTTATAGACTGCCATTCCAGGCAAAAGACTTGGATGAGATGCTCCTAGACCAGATTAAAAAATTCTCAGAGAGACAGGACCTAATGGTTACAGGAGATTTTAATTACCCAGGTATCTGTTGGAACACCAGCTCTGTTAAAAATGAAAAGTCCAATAAATTCTTTACTTGTCTTGCTAGCAACTTCATTTCCCAGAAAGTGGAAGGGGCAACCAGAGGGTATTCTGTGTTAGACTTGATTCTCACCAATATGGAAGAATTGGTTGACAGGGTAAAAGTTGTGCTTGGTAGTCGTGACCATGTGATTTTGGACTTTATGATCTTGGGGAAGAGAAAAGCTATACCTAGTTACACATACAGGCTGGACTTCAGGAGGTGGACAGGCTGGGACCCAAGGCAGGCTGCAATTTCAGCTTTGACACAAGGCTCTGGCCAGGTGGCTCACCACAGGCGTTTCCCAGACATGCACACATGCATCTGTATCATGCCCAGCCAATTATTTGGACCTCCTTATTAGGGCCAAACTGAACATTAATAGATGCACATTTCAGTAGAAAGGAGCCCAGGGACTCCTGAAAGACCAACCAAATCGGTGTCCAGAAGGAGCTTCCATAAGTCCCAGTCGTCATTTCTTCAAGATGGGTTAGTTGGCCTGTAGCTCGGCAAAAGAGTTATTTAAGAAGTACCATAAAAGCATCTGGGCCAGGATAGGAGCTTTGGCCACCTCATGAGAAGGAAGAACTCCCTGGAGAAGAGCCTAATGCTGGGAGCGATTGAGGGAAAAAGAAGAAGGGGAAGACAGGTGGCTGAATGGAGTCACTGAAGCAGTCGATGCGAACTTAAATGGACTCCGGGGAATGATAGAGGACAGGAAGGCCTGGAGGATCATTGTCCATGGGGTCGCGATGGGTTGGACATGACTTCGCACCTAACAACAGCAACAAGGAGCTTTCAGGTATCACTGCTCACTTCTTCAGATAGCATATGGTTGATGGATTTCCATCCTGTAGGGCCTTCCATGGAGATGGATCAAGATGTGTGGCCATGTTAGTCTGACTGTAGCCAATGTGGGGTGGAGTGGCAGAGCTGTGATCCACCTGCGCAATGGACTGCAGACAGCCCTTCACACTAATGCTAGACCTAGAAAACCACTAGCTAGTGCCCATTGACTTTCAACACTCAACAGGCTTGGCTAATAGTTTTTACATATTGTGTAGGATTTAGGATTTCCTCCACATAAGCTGCCTCATTTCTACAACAAATTGGAAACAACAGCAAGATATATAATTAAACTCACAGAACCAAATCTAGTGACCTAGTAAGAATGTGTGACATTTTCAAATCTACTAGCCAAGTAGTGAGTGATATTAAACTCTGAGTATATTCCAAGCTATACTTTGGCATAGAACAACAAAAGATCTTCAAACCTGTGACTAGTTCTCTGATTTCCAAATCTGTAGTCTTGCGGAGTAACCGTACCAGTGCTGGAATACCCCCACAGTTCTTCAAAGCAATTTTGTTGTCGTCATTTGCTTTCCCATAGACCAAGTTCCTCAGAGCTCCACAGGCACTGCGGTGGACTTCTGTAATTCGATGGTCTAGGAGGTCCACCAATAACTGTATTCCTCCTTGTCTTCTTATCTGTAATAGTAAACATTGGAAAAGAAAAGAGAATTACTGGCTGATGCTATTATATTTTTACCATAGTCTATACTGACAGTTTTTACACAACAACTACAGAAAGCAGAGAAAGTTAAAGGTAAAGGTAAAGGTATCCCCTGTGCAAGCACTGAGTCATGTCTGACCCTTGGGGTGACGCCCTCTAGTGTTTTCATGGCAGACTCTATATGGGGTGGTTTGCCAGTGCCTTCCCCAGTCATTACCGTTTACCCTCCAGCAAGCTGGGTACTCATTTTACCGACCTCGGAAGGATGGGATGCTGAGTCAACCTTGAGCCGGCTGCTGGGATCGAACTCCCAGCCTCATGGGCAGATAGCTTCAGACAGCATGTTGCTGCCTTACCACTCTGCGCTACAAGTTAGCATCCAATAATAAGACAAAGTGCAGGACCAACGTTCATTGAGTCAAGATTCTACGCAGTCCTTCGTGGTGCCTTCCCAATGAAAGAGAATTCCATTGTATAAAGGGGTCGCCATTAGTTGAATGGATTTGTGAAATCCATCAGGTTTATTTCAAAGGTGCTACAGAAATAAAAGCTCAGTTGAAAAAAGTCATGTTCCATGGCAATTCTCCCCAAGAAGGCAACTCTGAGTCTTAGAAAAGAACTTGCAGTAGTTTATAGTTTATAGAACTTGCAGTAGTTTATAGGAGAGACAGCTACATAGGATGCTTCATTACTGAAACTGACCACATACAGAGTTTGAGAATTCTATAGCTTAATTTGACCCCATGACAACTGGTCTCCCAAAGTCTTTGATCTTACAGAATGTACCCACTTACCTTCAAACTAAACATTAGGAAGAAGTTCCTGACAGTTAGAATGGATTCTCAGTGAAACAGGCTTCCTCGGGAGGTGGTGGAAGAGAGGCTGGATAGAAATCTGATGGAGAGGATGATTCTGTGAAGGCTTAAGGGGGTGGCAGGCTAGAGTAGATGAAAGATCGGGATGTGAGTGTCCTGCATAGTGCAGGGGGTTGGACTAGATGACCCATGAGATCCTTCCAACTCTATTATTCTATGATTCTATGATTTTAAACTGAAAGTACAGTTTACAACCCAGCACCTCAGGGCAGGAAGAGCATAGTCATAATACACAAAAGGTAATAAGAAACCAGATGGCCAATGAAGCCAGAGAGGTGTTGAGAAAACAGAAGGGGAAACTTCCAGGAGATAAATCAATTGATTGCCTGAGGGGCATCCTAGGACATTGGTCAAGTATCATGGCATGTACCGGAAGTGAACATGACATCCTGCCACCCCAAGATCAACTTTCCCCTCCAAATTATGGTCAGGGTACACAGCATGGAAATCCCAGAGCAGGTCAGGAGCCTTCATGTCGCATGCATTCCCCTACTAATTTTCACAAGGTGGCAGGTCTTTCCAAGATACAAAATGTCCTCAGTGGCACTGGGAGTCCAACACTTTAGATAGTTCAAAATGTAAATTCTCATTTACCCTAATAGGCACTGGCTTGTCCATAGCCAGGTGCCATGCATCAGGTGGAGGAGTGCACTTTAACAGGCTACAGTGGAACACAGGGTGGATTCCCACACACAGAGTGAGTGGTAACTCACCCCAGACAGCCACTTTGTTTATGACCTCAACCACCTTAAATGGAAATACATATTTGTAACTCAACTTCTTACTTGGCTGCATATTGTTCAAATGTTTAGAAGAAGATGAAGAGTTGGTTCTCATATGTCACTTTTCTCTACCCGAAGGAGTCTCAAAGCAGCTTACATTTGCCTTCCCTTTCCTTTCCCCACAACAGATACCCTGTGAGGGAGGTGAGGCTGAGAGAGCCTTGAGATTACTGAAGAAGAAGAGTTGGTTCTTATATGCCGCTTTTCTGTACTCAAAGGAGTCTCAAAGCGGGTTACATTCGCCTTTCCTTTCCTCTCCCTGTGAGGGAGGCGGAGCTGAGAGAGCCCTGATATTACTGCTCAGTCAGAACAGCTTGATCAGGGCTGTGGTGAGCCCAAGGTCACCCAGCTGGTGACATGTGGGAAAGTGTGGAATCAAACCCAGCTCACTGGATTAGAAGCCTGTATTCCTAACCACTACACCAATCAGGCACTTTAGTAGAAATGTACACCAAATCCCCAGGAACCAAACCAGGTGAAGAGCCAATTTGCATTCAGCCCATTGTTTGTATGTGTCTTTTATTGTAACCCATCCTGAGCAATTATTCTAATTCTCCATGGTTGAGACAATGTCCCCCCAGGAGTCTTATATATGATCTGTCCATTTCCAGAGATCTATTGGGCCCCTGCCTGGGAGATCTAGTGCTGGAAGAGTGTTGGGGGCATGTCTGGGAACCACTTTGAGATGAGCCATCTCTGTGTTCCAATGGGGGGAGGCATTATTATATGCAGATTCAGCAAAGCATCTTGTTGTTAATTTATGAAACAATACAGGTACTGCTTAAGGGTCTGATTATTTGTTCTGTTTGGCTGTTGCTTTTGGGATGGTAGTCAAAGCTCAGTCCCTGCTCAACCCCCAGGGTCTTAGAAACTCTTTCCAAAATCTGGCCATGTACTGATGGCCCCTTTCACTAATCTTGCTTGGAGGTGAATGGGGGTGGAACACGTGCTGAATAAAATGCTAAATTTTCAGCCATAGGTAGTGAGGCACAGATTATGAAATGAACCTGTTTCAAAAACAGATTTACCACAACCCAGAACACAGTCTTTCCTCAACTGGGGAAAATGATGATATCGATTAAGATCACTGACCAGGGCATCAGATGATAAGGCTTTAGGAACCCGAAATATCCTGCAGCCTTGTTGGCATGACGTATTTTGAAAATTCTTTTGTGGGCCCCCTTGTGGATGTACAGCTGTCCCCTTAATAAAACATAACAATTGGGGGTACAAATCATCCAATGCAGGGTCTTTTTGTAATGCCTTCCTCAACCAAACTCAGACCTCACTCCTGGGGTCTGCTGGACAGGGGTTTGGCTACCAGTCTGCACGAGCAGAACCAGGTATTTCCAGAACACTGTTTCCACCAACTCTTCCCTTTTGCTGTAATGCTATGGTAGGCAAGACAAGATATCTGCAAGAAAGTTAGACTTCTCCAGCAGGTGGCTGAAGATGAATGGTGAGAAAAACTCGGCTCAGCAGATTTATTTGGTGTTAAGTAGGGATGTGCTTTGCCAAGAATGGTGGGCAATAAATTCAGTAACTACAACGACAGTAACAACCCAGTACTTTTTGGATTCAGACAATCTGAGGACAGCCAAATCAGTTTTGGCTTTGAGGCGTTTAAAGTGGCCTAGATGCCTAAATGCCTCTGAGCCTGCCCAACAGCTGATCCCAGTAAGAGAAGTCTCTCAGAGGGATCAGCTCTTTGGTGAGCTCAGGAATAGACGCTGTGTCCTTATCTATCTATCTATCTATCTATCTATCTATCTATCTATCTATCTATCTATCTATCTATCTATCTATCTATCTATCTATCTATCTATCTATCTATCCATCTATCCATCTATCCATCTATCCATCTATCCATCTATCCATCTATCCATCTATCCATCTATCTATCTATCTATCTATCTATCTATCTATCACACTTATATGCTGCCCTCCCTTATGGCTCAGGGCGGATTACAATGAAGCATGAACCGACTCTCTGTCCAATTACGGAAACATTTGTTCACTAGAAATAAAGCCCATTTATAAAAATGGACAAGGGAGTAGAGGGTCGGGGAGGGCGGCGGGCGGTGCTAGGGAGGGGTGGGTGGAGCGTGCGGGGTGGGGATGGGTCGGTCCAGAGGCGGGCAGCGGAGCACGTACGGGCGCTTGGTGTGGGGGGGAGGGGAAGCAAGGATCCACGCTCTGTTGCCGCGGTGAGTCCTGCGGCTTGTCGGGGGGCTTGGAGTTGCGGGGCGGGCGACGTGGAAAGGGGAAACGCATGCGCGGCAGGCCGCGCATGCGTGATCCAGTGGAGCGGTCCAGTGGCAGCATGCTGTGCAGGGGAAGAAGGCATGCGCGAGATTCTGCGTATGCCTGGCTCAGTCTAGTGCCATGGCTGGGGCCGCGCAGGTGGCGCGGCCTAGCCGCAGCGCTGGAGTGATGTCCGGGAAGGGGCGGCGCAGCAGAGGAGAAGGAAAAGGTAAGGAGGTGCGGGGTGAGCGGCGATCAGCCAGGTAAAGGGAGGGTTGTGGTGAGGGTGGGAAGGGCGAGAACGGTGACGGAGCGGAATGGGTCGAGTGGCTGTTGGTGCGTCTTGGCATGGCGGCGTGGCGGGGAGGGGAGGGGTCTGAGGGGCGAGGGGGGGTGAGTGTTTGATGTCTGGGTTGGAGTGTGTGTGTGCGTACGTGTGTGTAGCGTAGGCAGCAGCGGCGATGCGGGAAGGGGTATTGGGGAAGAGGGGGGGTAGTCTCCAAGGGCTGTGTGTGTGTGTGTGTGTGCATGTTGAGTAGGAAGCGGCAGTGTGGCGGGAAGGGGTCTGTGGGGCGAGGGAGGTAGTAGGGAGTGTTAGGAAGCATTTGGGGGGGCAGGAAAGGAGCAGGGACGCCGTGTCAAAGTCCCTGCTCCTTTCCCTAGGGCAAGGGGAGGGCGCCATGAGGACTCACAGCATCGTAAGGCGGCTTGTCCCTCAGCGCGGTGAGTCTTAGAATCATAGAATCATAGAGTTGGAAGGGGCCATACAGGCCATCTAGTCCAACCCCCTGCTCAACGCAGGATTAGCCCTAAGCATCCTAAAGCATCCAAGAAAAGTGTGTATCCAAGAAAAGTCTTCTGGCAGCCGAGCGAGGCCGGGCCAAGCCAGCGATGGCTTGACCCTGGATGGACAGTCGGAGTTTTTATCCCGGACAGGGCCTGCCCTAACTCCTCCCCGACAGCCCTTACTCAATTATTTGAGTGCGCCGCGGGGCAGTTTAAAGATATGCTGCTTTATTCTGCCTCAGTCTGCCAACACTGATTAAATAAAGTGGTCTGGGCCATTAATGCTTTTCAGAGGGCTTGAAACATCTTTCATGCGCAGTCTCTCAGCATACCAATACTTCTGAAAAGTTGGCTGGACACTTAATAATTGGCTGGACGCTTGCAGAATCTCAAAAATCTTGTTAACAGCAGACATGATATTCCATAATTAGAAGACCTACAATTTGATATTTCCAATCCTCATTTAATGCAGCCAATTGCTATATCAGGGAGGCAATATGAAAATCCGCTGTGAATATCAGCTGTTATATAGATATGATTTTAATCGTATATCCATAGGTTATGCTGAAAAGCATTATCCAGCCTCATTTTTGTGAAACTGGGACTCTTGTTGTTGTTGTTGTTAGGTGCGAAATCGTGTCCGACCCATCGCGACCTCATGGAAAATGATCCTCCAGGCCTTCCTGTCCTCTACCATTCCCCGGAGTCCATTTAAGTTTACACTGACTGCTTCAGTGACTCCATCCAGCCACCTCATTCTCTGTCTTCCCCTTCTTCTTTTTCCCTCAATCGCTCCCAGTATTAGGCTCTTCTCCAGGGAGTCCTTCCTTCTCATGAGGTGGCCAAAGCGCCTATCCTGGCCCAGATGCTTTTATGGTACTTCTTAAAGTACTCTAGCTCTTTTGCCGAGCTACAGGCCAACTAACCCTTCTTGAAGAAATGACGACTGGGACTTATGGCTCACATACCGCTCTGCAGGCACCCCATCTAGGGCTTCCCCCACAAAGCACACTTGGTCCACCCCATGTCAAAACAGGAAATCACCGTCCATCATGTAGCCCTGCAGTTGAATCATGAAATGAGCCAATTGGAGTGTGGGCGGAGACATGGCACTTGGATAGCTCGAATACTTCGAGCTCCTGTTCCACTGAGGGTCAATCGCTGCTGTGATTGACAGAATCGGGATTTGGGTACGCAAACCCACCCACCATCTTCTCAGGAATTCCTTGTGAATCTCTGGGGCCTCTCTGTTCCGCAGGGAAATTAATATTCCCTGGAACGCAAGCTCAGTGTGCACAGGGTCCAGCAAGAGCCGTTCGCCATTTTAAAACTTTCGTCTTTCCTTACAACTCTGCAATCTACACAGCTCTTACTTTAATCTTCAAAGCTAATTGGATTCCTACCGCAAGACTTTCAACTCATTACAACTCCAGAGTGAAAACAACTGGCAGACATCAGATCGAGCCTACAAACAGTGAGTGGGGTTTTCCCCCGGCACCTTCTCCCTCTGGAACAAACTCTCGGCGTGGAGAGCTGCTTTCTCTAATTTAAGCAAGCTAGAGTGACAGGAAGATAAGTGTGAGAAGGTAGAAAAAGGGGTTCAGACAGCCAGAACATTCCCTCGCCATTGTTTATAAACCGGAGATTGAAAAGCAGATAAAAGGACTTCGCGAGAGCTTTGCGCCAGAACGAGATCTCAGGCTTGGAAAAGCTTCAACAGGTCATTAAAGCGACGGACGACAGCTGGTGAAGAAAATAGTTTCGGTTTCCCATTGGCAGCTACAGGGACCAGAGTGTGCAAAGAGACAAAATTCTATCTGGAGTGCTATTTTTGGTCTTTTTTTCTCTGTTTTGCTCTGTCCCGTTCTGTATCTCTTTGTGTTGTTTTGTTTCGCTTTTGTTTTTTGGCTGATCTCCCAGGATTCTGAGCTTTATAATGAGAGACTGATAGACTATCAAGACTTTGCTGCCATCTAGTGGACATTTTTTTCCCTCTCAGGTTGTTGTTATTTTTAGCATATTGCTTTTTATTAGTATTTTTACTCTATTTTTAATTATTTTTTTCTATTATCATTCTTTTTTTCTTTTTTCTTTTTTGAACCTTCTTTTTGCCGTGGATTTACTTTTTTTCTTTTTTTCCTTCTTTTCCCCCCATCCTCTCCCCTCCCCTTGTTGCTCTCAAACCATATCTAACACACCTTTATCTTTTTATCTCTCTTTGCTTCCAGAGGTGCCTGACAGGTTAAGGTGCAGGTGCATATAACCTGGACAAGCTCCCTATCTGTTGCTGTTGAGATGTTGTAGACAAGAAGGATTGAAGAAGTGAAGCGGAGTAAAGCCAGAACATCAAGGAGGCACTGCAGGATTGGAGGGTAGAACATTGGTGTAACTATTTTTTATAACTTGGCTATAAAGTATATTGGGTATATCGGTATATATGTTGATTTAATAGTGTTTTGCAATAATAGAGTTTTAAGAGTGACATATACCAGGTGATATAACCACTTGTTGATTAATATAATTTGTATTCAATGTATGTCTGGAAAAAAAGATAGGCAACTCCCCAAAGCTGATAGATCACCAAAAAAGAAATTAAAGATTGATATGACAGCCTTCTGGAGAAGAAAGAAGGATATGTCAACAGCTGCCAAAGCAAAGAAAATTAAGGAAAAAGAAAAAGAACTAGAAAGATTGAAATGGCAACAACAAGACCCAGAAGAATTGGAAGAAAGCTCAGAAGAAGAAAGCATAGATATGGAAAAAATAGCTCGCTTTCTGGAGAAACATAGCAAAGAGATAAAAGCTTATATGGATGAAGCACTAAAAAAACAATCTAAAGAAATCTCCAAAGAAATACAAGACATCAAGAAAGAACTCACAGATAGTATAGATGGAATAAAAACACTTGTAGAAGGAAATATAAAACAACTAAAAGAACACAACGCCAAAATTGAAAAATTGGAAGGCTGGAGAACAGGAGCAGATGATAAGTTTGAAATCCTGCAGTCAGAAGTGAGAAGTAGGAACGTGAAGATCAGAGGGGCCCCGGAATCTTTTGGCAAGGAAGATTTAAAGAAAGAACTTACTGAGGTGATCGGTGCATACTTGGAGGAAGAAGAGGTGAAAATTGAGAAAGTTTACAGAGTAAATTCTAGAGCAGCCAAGAGAAACAACCAGCCAAGAGACATTCTCGTCGGCTTCGAATCTAAGTCAGTAAAGAATGCACTCCAAGGAAAGCATAGAGAAGATCCATTCACCCTGGAAGACCAAGAAGTTAAGATCTTTCAAGACTTGCCACCAGAGATATTACAAAAAAGGGCACAATTTCACTTCCTATGGCAAATTCTGATTGGACAAAACATTAGATACGTCTGGAAAATTCCATTCGCATTGGAAGTTATCTTACCAACAGGAAGAAGGATCATAAAAACACTACAACAAGCACAAGAATTAGCGGATACCCTAGCCAAAGGCTCTGCCTTGGCAGAAGAACAGAGAAAACAGTCAAGCCAACAAGAATACAAAGGAGTAGCAAGAAAAGGTGCTGGGACCAGAAAGTAAAAATGGAGCTCTTGAAGATAGTTTCTGTTAATTTCAATGGATTAAATTCACCGAATAAAAGATCGAAAGTTTTCAATCAATTACGGAAACTAAAATGTGATATAATATGTCTACAAGAAACCCATATTGCAAAAAGACATCAAAACTTATTGAAAAACAAAAGTCTAGGAAAAGAATGGATTGTATCAGCAAAGGAAAAGAAAAGAGGGGTGGTGACGTATATTGTAAACCCCAATATAAATGCGAAGATTATATCCGAGGACCCAGATGGACGCTTTTCTATCCTAAGGATTAAGCTCCCTGATGGTCAAAACTTTGTCTTGGTGAATTTATATGCGCCAAATAATGCCAAAGAGATGTTTTATAGGGACTTTTTCTTGTCCAATTCGGATTTATTGGAAAATGAGGTAATGATAATCGGAGACTTTAATGCAGTCCAAGGTTCATATTGGGACAAATCTTCAAGGAAAACAGGCTCAACATTTCCTCCCTCTGCAAGATCTAACTTTAAATACCTGGCTCTAGTGGACGTCTGGAGAGAACACCATCCAAAATCGCGCCAATATACTTTCTATTCAAACAGACATGATGCTTACTCAAGACTGGATCAATGTTGGGCGTCAAAACAAATGTTACACAAACTGAGAACTTCAGAGATACTACCAAACACCTTCGCAGACCACAACCCATTACAAATAGAGCTATGTGTGAAAAGAGTCGGAATAAGAAGGTGGAAAATGAATAATTATCTTCTGGAGGACCCAAAGGTCCAGCAGACCTGTGAAGCAAGTCTACAAGAGTTCTTCAAACTAAATGTCACCCCAGACTCTTCATTGGCCACGGTGTGGGATGCCAGTAAAGCATATATGAGAGGCATACTTTTGCGACTTAACACTACAATAAGAAAAAGAAAGGAAAAGATTCTGAGTAAAATAAAAGAAAAACTGCAACAGACAGAAAAGCAACACCAAGAACATCAAACTAGAGGATTAGCAAAACAAATAAAATTATTAAGAATACAGAGAGACAATCTAGAGGTGGAGGAAATGAGGAAGAAACTGGATTATCTCAAACAAAAAAACTTTGAATGGGCAGATAAACCGGGGAGATGGCTGGCTCAAAGACTGCGGAAGAGTTATCAGAAGCTTAGCATCACATGAAGGCCTGAATTATAATAATAAAGCAGAAATTCATTCATGTCTTACCCAATTTTTTCAGAACATATTTACAAAAAAGGAACAAAATATAGACCCTGGAACATTCTGTCAAAAAATATCAATGAGCAAATTCACAGACCATCACAGAAAAATTCTCAATCAAAGAATTACAATGCAAGAAATAAATGATGCAATAATGGCAACAAAAGCCCAAAAAGCCCCAGGGCCGGATGGACTGAGTGCAATATATTACAAGAAGATGAGCCATGTTGTCTCTCCACATTTACTTCAACTATTGAATGAGATTATAGACAACCCTGGAAAATCCCTCCCAAAATCATGGCAACAGGCCTCAATAACACTTATTCACAAAGAAGGAGGAGATATGAACTCACCCAATTCGTATAGACTCTCTGCTAAACGTGGACTATAAAATTTTGGCAAAAATCTTAGCAGAAAGACTGAAAAAATGTATCGGTGACGTTATACACCAAGATCAAACTGGATTTATGCCAAGAAGATTAATGAGGAACAACATAAGATTCGTCTTGAATGTGGCAGACTACGTGCGTAAAGAAAAGTTGCAGGCCGCTTTTATATTCCTGGATGCGGAGAAAGCTTTTGACAACGTTAGTTGGGACTTTCTGTTTGAAACACTGAAAGCAACCGATTGTGGTGGTACTTTCCTGGAATTCATCAGACAAATATACTCTGAACAAGAAGCCAGAATTTTAATAAATGGAATGCTCACAAAACAATCTATTAAAATAGGTAAAGGTACCAGACAAGGATGCCCCTTGTCTCCACTGTTATTCAACCTGGTACTAGAAATGCTGACAACTAAGATAAGAGCTACAGAGGAGATCATGGGAATCAAAATCGATGATCAGGAATTTAAATTAAAATGTTATGCTGATGACGTAGTGTGTACTGTTATGAACCCAAAAGCGTCAATTCCCCCTCTCCTGGAACTACTGAAAGACTTTGGGCACTATTCAGGGTACAGAATAAATAAAGATAAAACAAAAATCGTTTTACAGGGAGCCACAGATCTTGATGAAAAACCGGATGTGAGACAAATCCCAAATGGGTGAAATATCTGGGAATCTACCTAGACAAAGACTTCCAAGAACTCTTCACTGGTAACTATGAAAGACTATGGAAGACTATGCAACTGGATATCAAAAGATGGAACGAGTCAAAACTGTCCTGGTCAGCTCGAATGGCCACGGTCAAGATGAACTTGTTGCCCAAATTCAACTTTTTGTTCCAAATGTTACCAATAGTGATCCAGGAGAAAACGCTAAGAAAATGGCAATCAGTGATTAACAAATTTATCTGGAGTGGAAAAAGGCCAAGAGTTGCTTTTAAAATACTTCAAGATGTGAAGGAGAGAGGAGGCCAAGGTGTTCCCAATCTAAAACTATACAAAGACGCAGCAGCACTTACATACATAGTGGACTGGATTAGGGAACCGCACTCAAGAGAATTGGTATTTGAAAGAAAAACCATGGGTAACAGCTTCCATGAAAGACTATGGCCAGCAGGAAAACAAAAACAAAAAGCAGTAGCAAACACCTGGACTAGTGGGCTCTTGAATGTATGGTCAAGATATAATAAGAGACTATCCCCAACACCATCAGTATTGAAATCGCCAATTGAGGCATATTTTGGGAAAGCCCAACAGAAAAGGTTGACTTGTCTCCAGTACAAAGACTTAATATCAAAGACTGGCAAGTTCAAGGACATACAAACAATAAAGAAAGAAGGAGTAGAAATTCAATGGTTAGAGTACAACCAACTAGTATCTAGATTTAAAGCAGAGTTTCAGCAACCGTTAAATCTAGAGGCTCCAATACCAGAGTTTGAAAACTTAGTAATCCAAGATAAACCACATTTACAGGGCCAAATATATAAACTGTTATTAAGGTATGAGACAGAAATGGAACGGGTATGATCAAATGGATGTAAAATATTGAGATTAATGTGACAATGGAACAATGGGAGTTAGTATGGTCTAGAATACCAAAGTATACTAACAGTCAAATACTTAAAGAAAATTGGTATAAAATGTTTTATAGGTGGTATGTAACACCAAAAGTGATCGCTAAAATTGCCAAAAATTGTAACAACAAATGTTGGAAATGTGATGATAAAGTAGGCTCTTTTTTTCATATGTGGTGGAGATGTGAAAAAGTCTATAAGTTTTGGGCAAAAATACATACTATTATGCAGAAAATGTGGGGTCTTAGATTTCCTATGAAAGCTGAAGCTATGTTATTAAGTGTTCCTCCGCAGTGCCTCCCAACCCACACACAGAGTTTTTTCTTCTATGCGACAACGGCAGCAAGACTAGAATTGGCCAAGAAATGGAAAACGCAAGAAATACCCTCGATAGAAGACTGGCTGAATAAACTAGCTGACTTTGCCAAGATGGCTAAACTGACACTAATAGTTAACGGAAGAACAGAAGAGGCCTTTCAAGAACAATGGGGCCCTTACCTGAATTATTTAAGAAAATAATACAAAGGGGATTGAAACGGGGAACTAAGTGTATTAAATGAAGAGCATAACCCTCCTTTTTTCTGTACTGACAATGTAGATTTCACTGTCTCTAACTCTGGAAAATAAAAATAAAAATTTTCTATAAAAAAAATAAAAATGAAATGAGCCAATTTTTCAGGGGAGCCATCGTACCACAACTGGACCTGCCACAAACGCTGACAAGGGTCCCATTCCATGTTGAACCATGGTTGCAGAGGAACCCCCAGTTGCAGAGGTTGCTGGGGAACCCACAGGGCAGTGGGTGCCTGGGAGAATGCTGGCTGAGCAGGTGGCGCTAGCTGTGGTGGCTGGGCAGGCTGTGCAGGTTGGACGGGTAGTGCCTGAGGCACTCCAACTCCTGTAGCCACCAGACGGGTTGGCTCTGCCTGTGATCTCAGCACTGGCCTGCCCATTTCGGTCAGGAAGTATCGGGCGTTGCGCTGGATCTCTTCATCCCGTGAACCTGCCAACATGGCCATCCAATCCCCCATCCGCTCCATTCAGGCCCGCAATTCAAGGACCTCAAGGGTGGCTGCCTTCTCCACATCAGGAATTGCCCAAGCCTGACTGTACATCCATCCAGAGACCTCTTCATCGTAGCAGTTATGCGTGCCTTCCCCTTTGGTCCTTCAACCCACAATGGCAACTCCAGCACCCATGGCACCCCGGACCTGCGGTCGACCAGGTAGGGGATCGTGGTCCCAACATCTGGAGCCGTGGGTGTACCGGGATCTGGCTGGGTTAGAGCTTCAGTCTTCAAGCAAAGGTTGGATACACACTTTTCCTGGATGCTTTAGGATGCTTTAGGTTGATCCTGCATTGAGCAGGGTGTTGGTCTAGGTGGCCTGTATGGCCCCTTCCAACCCTATGATTCTATGATTCTTCAGCAGCAGTGGTTGGGGCATATACCTGGATTACTGGGACTCTAGAAGCAGGCACTGGGTAGCCAGTGGCCCTTGAGCCGCTTCTTCCTGCGGGGGTTTTCTATGCTCCCTGGCTACATGATGAAAGCAAAATGCTGCCACATCCTTTCCGTGAAGTATCATGTAGGGAGCCTATTCCACCAGTGTTCAAGGATGGTTCCGGAAGGCCTGAGTAGAAATCCTCCAGGGACACTTTTGGCTCCCTGAAGTCCATTCCTGTGGAAACTTCATCACCTCACAGGACTACAGGCAAGCCAACATGCAGACAGAACACATCTCTGCGTGTGACTCCTTCTGCTCTCAAACAAGGAGAACTTTATCCCCCAAAAAACTTTTAGATTCTGTGACACTGGTCAGACCATGTCTCATAACAAGTTTTGCCTGGCTACACACCCAGCGTGGGTGAAGGTGTGACTGATCATAATGGACTGGAGAAAGGCAGAAAGGTCAAATTACTTTCACCGTCGTGACCAAAGGATGAGCACCAGAAAAAAACCCAGACTGCATTGAATTGAGTTGGATCAAAAAATGGGAGGACGCTTCATTCAGATTAGGTTCTCTTCCAAGATGAACGAATGAATTGGATATCATTTTGATTAAGGGTGTTGTGTCTGTAGTCAAGCTAATGATCCTACAGAGGACTGAGATTGAGGTCCAGAGCTAGGATCGAAGCAAGCATGGCTTAGACCAATGAGCTGCAAGAATCCTGTAGAGGAGTTCGACCACACTATGTAGCCTCTGCAGACAGTTCGGAAAAAGACTCAACGGCGAAGAGCGAGACAGTTCTCGGGGCCTTTGGAGCTCCAGAATAGATTTCAGGCCCTTGCAGAGGAGGTGCAAGGATCAACAAGGGAAGAGGTCCCAAAACAAAGTCTAAGACAAAGGGAAGAGGCCACGGGGACAGAAGGAAATGGAGTTGAGAAGGGAAAACAAAGGAAAGTACTGGTAATTGGAGACGCCCTGCTAAGAGGAATGGATTGTCATGTGGCTGGGCCCGACCCCCTAACCCGAGAGGTGTGTTGCTTGCCAGAAAATTAAAGATGTTTCAGAACGGCTGCCCAAACTCCTCAAATCTACGGATCGCTACCCATTTGTGATGGTCCATGTGGGAACGAATGACATGTCCCTGAATACCATCGCTCCTATAAAAAAAGACTATCAAGATCTGGGGAGAAAGCTCAATCAAATGGGGGCACAAGTGGTATTCTCTTCAGTCTTGCCTGTCAAGGGAAGAGGAATGCGTCGGGAGAGGAAGATAATGGAGATGAATGAGTGGCTGCGTAGTTGGTGCCGGCAGGAGAGATTCGGTTTCTGGGATCATGGGATAGGCTTTCTTGAGGAAGGCCTACTAGCACCTGATGGACTGCAGTTATCGAAGCTGGGGAAGAATGTGTTTGGCACGAGAGCTTTAAACTGAAGCCACTAGGGGAAGGAGACGATCAACATAGGGAGTCTAAGGAAGGAGAACCATTGGAGGCAGCCCAACCGGCAAGGCCAGCTCATAGGGAACCAAAAGTAAAAGGATTCAGATGTCTTTATACTAATGCCCGAAGCATGGGCAATAAGAAGGAAGAGCTGGAACTTCTCATGCTGATGGAAAGGTATGATCTAGTAGGCATCACAGAAACTTGGTGGAATGATTCCCATGACTGGAATGTAATGGTGGATGGATATGAACTGTTGAGAAAAAACAGAATAGATTGAAGAGGTGGAGGAGTGGCACTGTATATGAGGAAAGGGCTTACCTGTCAGGAAATTCAAGTGAAGGAGAACATATCTACAGTGGAAAGCATCTGGGTGAAAATAAGCGAGGGGAAAACAAACAATGTGGTGGTTGGTGTCTGCTACTGACTGCCTGACCAACGAGAGGATGTGGATGCTGCACTGTGAGCAGCTTGTGAAAATATCCAAGCGGCAGGACCTTGTCATCATGGGTGACTTCAATTTCCCAGATGTGTGCTGGGAAACAAACTCTGCGAAGCGTCCTCAGTCATGCAAGTTTCTGACCTGCCTGGCTGACAATTTCATTTATCAGATGGTAGATGAACCCACAAGAGGTTCAGCCATACTGGACTTAATACTGGCCAACAGGCAAGAGTTGGTGGATGAGGTGAAGGAGGTGGGGACCCTAGGGGGAAGTGACCATGTCCTCATAGAATTCCTTAGAGAACCGCACTCAAAGAGTTGTTGTCAATGGTGTTTCATCAGACTGGAGAGAGGTGAGTAGTGGGGTACCTCAGGGCTCGGTGCTTGGCCCGGTACTTTTTAACATATTTATTAATGATCTAGATGAGGGGGTGGAGGGACTCATCAAGTTTGCAGATGACACAAATTAGGAGGACTGGCAAATACTCCGGAAGATAGAGACAGAGTTCAACGAGATCTGAACACAATGGAAAAATGGGCAAATGAGAACAAGATGCAATTTAATAAAGATAAGTGTAAAGTTCTGCATCTGGGTCAGAAAAATGAAAAGCATGCCTACTGGATGGGGGATACGTTTCTAGGTAACACTGTGTGTGAACGAGACCTTGGGGTACTTGTGGATTGTAAACTAAACATGAGCAGGCAGTGTGATGCAGCGGTAAAAAAGGCAAATGCCATTTTGGGCTGTATCAACAGGGGCATCACATCAAAATCACAAGATGTCATAGGCCCATTGTATACGGCACTAGTCAGACCACACCTGGAGTACTGTGTGCAGTTCTGGAGGCCTCCAAGAAGGACGTAGATAGAATTGAAAGGGTACAGAGGAGAGCGACGAAGATGATCTGGGGCCAAGAGACCAAGCCCTATGAAGATAGGTTGAGGGAATTCGGAATGTTTAGCCTGGAGAAAAGGAGGTTGAGAGGGAACATGATAGCCCTCTTTAAGTATTTGAAAGGTTGTCACTTGGAGGAGGGCAGGATGCTGTTTCTGTTGGCTGCAGAGGAGTGAACACGCAGTAATGGGTTTAAACTTCAAGTACAACGATTTGGATAGATATCAGGAAAAAAATTTTCACAGTCAGAATAATTCAGCAGTGGAATAGGCTGCCTAAGGAGGTGGTGAGCTCCCCCTCACTGGCAGTCTTCAAACAAAGGTTTGAACACACTTTTCTTGGATGCTTTAGGACAGCGGTCCGCAAGCTTTCGGCCGCTGCGGACCGGTGCTCCGGAGTGAGGGGAGAGGGTGGTCCGGGGGCCCACGCACGCGCGGCAGCCCCGGCGCAAACTCGCATGCTGCTTAGAAATTGTCCTTGTGTAAATTAGAGCAGCCTGTCTATGATGTATGGTTTAGAGCAATCTCATTCCCTCCTTTCATTCTTTCATACACCTCCCCTCGACCTCACAACCTCTCCTGTGTTTCCCTGCCTTGGAGCCTGGACTCTTATCAGAATGTCTTGACTATGCAAAGGCCTCCACTTGTATGGGATTCCAATGGGGGGGGGGAGGCAGAGACCTGCACCTTGAACCCAAGTTCCATAAATGCCTTGAATAAGTGTACTTGCTGGCTTAATATAACCTTCTGAGGAGGGACCATCCACCAGCTGAAATCGCTCTCTGCTCAGAGAAGGAAGGGACTGAATGTGCTGCCTGGAGAGCAAACTCTGTCTTGCATGTGCAGCCCGGCTATCTTCAGGTTTGCCAGTGAACTGACAGCACCTGTCAGTCTCGAGACTGTCTCCTTCGAAGATTTCATCACATGGCTTAATGACTCCCTCAGTCTGAAGCCCAGTGTCAAAGCGAGCTGGCATGCATTTTACGAGTGAGTGCAGTGAGAAGAAGAGACCAGGCCTGCGTTTGTGGCTGCACTCTGGAGCACAGTGAAGTTCGGCAACTTCCACGACATGGAAGAAAAGTTGTGAGACTGGCTGATGTGCGGCCTCCGTCCTGAGCACACCTAGCACCACTTCCTCACCATGAAAGACTGAGGTTCCGAGGTGGCACTGGAGGAGGCTCTGTCCACGGAGATTACTCTCTTGGACACAATAGAGGTCCATGGCCACAGCCCTAGATCACACCACCACCTCTCCTGAGCAGCTGCCGTGCACCATGAGGCCATCTCCTCCGAGTCCAGTGAGTCCAGGTTGAGATTCCAAGCCATTCAACAACACCACTCTGCCATTTAGCCCGCTGTGGCAACTCACATGCATAACACTTGTGCAAATTCTGTGTGCCATGGCGTTGGTAAGTCCAAGTCATAAAATCACAGAATCATAGAGTTGGAAGAGGGCCATACAGGCCTTCTAGTCCAACCCCCTGCTCAACGCAGGATCAGCCCTAAGCATCCTAAAGCATCCAAGAAAAGTGTGTATCCAGCCTTTGCTTGAAGACTGCCAGTGAGGGGGAGCTCACCACCTCCTTAGGCAGCCTATTCCACTGCTGAATTATTCTGACTGTGAAAATTTTTTTCCTGATATCTATCCAAATCGTTGTACTTGAAGTTTAAACCCATTACTGCGTGTCCTCTCCTCTGCAGCCAACAGAAACAGCATCCTGCCCTCCTCCAAGTGACAACCTTTCAAATACTTAAAGAGGGCTATCATGTTCCCTCTCAACCTCCTTTTCTCCAGGCTAAACATTCCGAATTCCCTCAACCTATCTTCATAGGGCTTGGTAACCTTGGCCCCAGATCATCTTCGTCGCTCTCCTCTGTACCCTTTCAATTTTATCTACGTCCTTCTTGAAGTGAGGCCTCCAGAACTGCACACAGTACTCCAGGTGTGGTCTGACCAGTGCCATATATAATGGGACTATGACATCTTGTGATTTTGATATGATGCCCCTGTTGATACATCCCAAAATGGCATTCACCTTTTTTACCGCCTGCTCGTTTAGCTTACAATACACAAGTACCCCAAGGTCTTGTTCACACATAGTGTTACCTAGAAGCGTATCCCCAATCCAGTAGGTATCCTTTTCATTTTTCTGACCCAGATGCAGAACTTTACACTTATCTTTATTAAATTGCATCTTGTTCTCATTTGCCCATTTTTCCATTGTGTTCAGATCTCGTTGAACTCTGTATCTATCTTCTGAAGTATTTGCCAGTCCTCCCAATTTGGTGTCGTCTGCAAACTTGATGAGCAGTCCCTTCACCCCCTCATCTAGATCATTAATAAATATGTTAAAAAGTACCAGACCGAGCACCGAGCCCTGAGGTACCCCGCTACTCACCTCCCTCCAGTCTGATGAAACACCATTGACAACAACTCTTTGAGTGTTGTTCTCTAACCAATTTCCTATCCACCTAACTATCTGAAAATCCAGATTGCAGTCCTTCAATGTATCCATCAGAACATCATAGGGAACCTTATCAAAAGCTTTACTAAAATCCAAGTAAATGACATCAACCGAATTTCCACGATCCAGCAAACCTGTTACTTGGTCAAAAAAGGAAAACAGGTTGGTCTGACAGGACCTGTTGGAGACAAATCCATGCTGACTTCCTTGGATCACCAAATTGTCCTCCAGATGTTTGCAGATCGCTTCCTTTAATATCTGCTCCATTATCTTACCCACAAGAGAGGTCAGACCCACTGGTCTGTAGTTTCCCGGGTCATCCTTCCTCCCTTTTTTGAAGATCGGAATAACATTTGCTCTCTTCCAGTCCTCCGGGACATCTCCAGTCCTTAAAGAGGTTCCGAAGATGATGGACAAGGGCTGTGCAAGTTCTCTGGAAAGTTCTTTGAGTACTCTCGGGTGCATTTCATCCGGCCCAGGGGATTTGAACTCATCTGGTGGAGCTAAATGCCTCTCGACAACACCTCTGTCCATGTCAACCTGCCACCCAGACACTATCCCTTGGTACGAATCTTCAGACCCTGCTAGATCGCCTGTACCCATACCACAATGTGATCCAGGATACCAGCCTGAGGGGAACGGTTGCCACACCCCACTACTTCATCGTGAACAACCAGGTCTTCATCTGGAACTATGGGGCTGGCCCCAATTGGGTTCCTGCAGCTGACACACAAGCGACCAGGCCTGTCTCCTACCAGGTGGAGACCCCTGACGGACTACTCTTCTTCTCCCTAGTTTCAATCTTTCTGACTTCTTGGTTTCAGTCACTAAAAATGGATGATGGATCCAAGGAACAGAAAATCTTTGAACTATTCAAAGATTTTCTGTTCCTTGGATCCATCCATTTTTAGTTTCTTCATAGTTCTTCAATTTCTTCATAGTTAACTTTACCAAGTTATGTAATTCCACAAGTAGTCATTACATCTGTTTTATTAATTTTGAGTTGTAAACCTACTTTCATCAATAATTATCTCAAGGAGTCGCTGATTTCTGCTCAAAAAGAGTTAATCTTCCTTCCACTAATATGTATATAATCTAGCCTTCCCTGTTGCCCCCAGACACCATGCAGGCCATGGTGAACACGCACCAAGCCATCATTGCAGGAAGAGCCCATCCTGTCATAAGCTCGCCTCCACCTGGGACACCTCCGATGCCACAATTACCTTTGACTCGCCATTGCCCAGGGCACCAGAGATCCAACAATTTGAATCCCACATACTAAGCCATTTCGCAGGGAGGGACCATCCTGCTGCAAACTCACACTGCCCAGGATGTCCTCAGCTCACCACTATCAGCTCCGGAGATCCACCGAGCTGGTACCATGGCCACTCTCAAACCTTGCAGACCCAACAAGCTGCCACTGCCTCCATCCCACCACTATGTAGGACATCACCAGGAATGTCTCCTGCCTGCTACTGCACAGCTTGCTGCTGCTCAGGGCACTGGAATCCTGTAGGGATCCCACTGCCACCAGGCCGCTGACATCACCGCACCTGAACTATGTCGACCAGCCAAGCCACCAGTATATACTGCTGGACAGCTTCGGGAGCCAGCAAAGTCAGGAACCATCACCACAGCCTGCTTTGACGCAACCCAACCCAGCCCACTCAATGAACCGACCTCACCAACACCAAGAGACATAAGAAACAGAATGGGGAAAATGAAGAAAGATACCAAAAGAGGAAGAAACATCTCAAACAGAAACCAAAGAGGGGAAAAGGAGAATGCCACCAGAAAACACCCACATCTAATCTGGACAAAGACAATTACTGCTGATGGGAGGGGGGGGGTCAGATGGGGAGGATACTATTAAACTAGGCCACCACCAGGCTACAGATCTAGGCAGGAATCAGTCTAGGCGGGAACATTCCAGGGAGGAAATTAAGTAGGAAACAAATGGGGAGGGGGAGGTCAAAGGAGAACAAAAGCAACAAAGAACCTTAACAAACAAGGGAAAAGAGAGGGGAGGGCTCCTTGAGGGACACTGGCAACTGGGGGAAAAGAGGGAAGAGAGGTAGAAAAGAGGGAGGAGGAGAAAAGAACCTTCCCAACCACTCATTTTCAAATAATCATTTACCACCACTGATTGATCCCAAACCAACCACCCCAATCAATCAAACTGCTAACTTTCCATCCAACACAATCCCAACTGATTACCACCCCTAACCCAAATCAATCCAGTGATCCTGCCTGACTGATTACCTCAACCTACTCCAAATCGATCTCCCTAATCCAATCAAATTCAACCAACCCAACCCGTTCTTAATTACCTAACCATACTCACACCAATTCCCCAACTAATTTTAATCTCAAATTATGAATCACCAAATAACCAAAACAACAAATGGAATCAATTATACCAATCCAATAAGACAGAGGCCCCTACAGACTCCCAGTATGATCTAACATATAATAAACACACAACACATTTGGACTGGACAACCCTGAGATGCCACAACTGGTGATTCAAGTCACCTTCCAGAAACATACACCACACAACAACCAGACCCTACATACAACAAACAACTGGAATGGAAAGCCCTAAGCGGTGATCAGCGACATCCCTCCAGAGACACACAACTTACTACACACAATAAAGGAACTAACCATTCAAGCAAGCATAGAACCAGGTGCCAACAATGCCCCCCTGTTCTCTACATAGGGCAAACAGGTCAAACACTCCGCCAAAGAAATAATGGACACAAGTCTGACATCCAAAACCACAAAATTGAAAAACCTGTATGGGAACACTTCAACCCTCCAGGACATTCAATAAGGGACCTGAAAGTAGCTGTTTTATGGCAAAGGAACTTCAAGAACAGGCTAGAAAAGGAGATTGCAGAAATGCAAGTTATTATAACACTCAATACTATGATATACCCTGGACTCAACAAGGACAAAGTTTTTTTTTAATTAACTAATTAAATAAATAAATATAAAGATCAAGATGTTAGTTTAATAATTAATGAAGAAATAACCCCTACCCATAAAATAAGCAGAGGAACAAGGCAGGGATGTCCTCTTTCCCCACTACTTTTTATTCTGGTACTGGAAATACTGATTAATGATATAAGAGAAGAAAAAAGATAGGAGGGTTTCGGATTAGAAAAGAGGAATGTAAGGTTAAGGCATATGCAGATGATTTATTCATTATTTTAGAAGACCCAGAAGATAGCATTCAGTACTTAAATGCAAAATTAGAAGAATTTGGTAGAGTATCAGGCTTAAAAGTTAACAAGGGTAAATCTAAAATCATTGAAAAAAATATCCTGTTAAAAGATCAAAAACGGAGGAAAAATCAGGTTTTCAAATAGTCAGTAAAGTAAAATATTTAGGAGTTATAATAACTCTAATTTAACAATTTTTCAAAATAATTATGAGAAGGTTTGGAAAAAAATAAACGAGAATATAAATCGGTGGAAGCATCTAAATTTATCTCTGCTAGGGAGAATCTCAGTAATTAAAGCCAATATCTTACCCCGAAATATGTTTCTTTTCCATAATGTACCCAGTTCAGACAAAGTATTGAATTGCTGGCAAAAGCAATTAGAAGAATATATCTGGCAGGGACGAAAAGCAAGAATTAAAATGATAACATTATGTGACTCTACAGAGAGAGGAGGTCTTGTTATTGTTGTGAAGTGCGAAGTCGTGTCCGACCCATTGCGACCCCATGGACAATGATCCTCCAGCCCTTCCTGTCCTCTACCATTCTCCAGAGTCCATTTAAGTTTGCACCTACTGCTTCAGTGATTCCATCCAGCCACCTCATTCTCTGTCGTCCCCTTCTTCTTTTGCCCTCGATCGCTCCCAGCATTAAGCTCTTCTCCAGGGAGTCCTTCCTTCTCATGAGGTGGCCAAAGTATTTGAGTTTCATCTTCAGGATCTGGCCTTCTAAGGAGCAGTCAGGGCTGATCTCCTCTAGGACTGACCGGTTTGTTCGCCTTGCAATCCAAGGGACTCGCAAGAGTCTTCTCCAGCACCAGAGTTCAAAAGCTTTAATTCATAAGCCTTCCTTATGGTCCAACTTTCGTAGCCATACATTGCAACTGGGAAGACCATAGCCTTGACTAAACGCACTTGGCAGGGTGATGTCTGTGCTTTTTAGGATGCTGTCTAGATTTGCCATAGCTTTCCTCCCCAGGAGCAAGCGTCTTTTAATTTCTTTGCTGCAGGCCCCATCTGCAGTGATCTTGGAGCCCAGGAAAATAAAATCTGTCACTATCTCAATTTCTTCCCCATCTATTTGCCAGGAATTGAGAGGGCTGGATGCCATGATCTTCGTTTTCTTGATATTGAGTTTCAAGCCAACTTTTGCACTCTCCTCCTTCACCCGCATCAACAGGCTCTTTAGTTCCTCTTCACTTTCTGCCATTAGAGTGGTATCATCTGCATATCTGAGGTTGTTATTTCTCCCTGCAATCTTGATCCCAATTTGTGACTCCTCTAATCCCACCTTTCTCATGATATGCTCCGCATACAAGTTAAATAGGCAAGGCGACGGTATGCAGCCTTGCCGAACTCCTTTCTCAATTTTGAACCAATCAGTGATTCCATGTTCAGTTCTCACTGTTGCTTCTTGACCTGCATATAAGTTTCTCAAGAGACAAATAAGATGCTCTGGTATTCCCATCTCTTTAAGAACTTGCCACAATTTGTTGTGCTCCACACAATCAAAGGCTTTAGCATACTCAATGAAGCAGAAGTAGATGTTCCTCTGGAACTCCCTAGCTTTCTCCATGATCCAGCGTATGTTGGCAATTTGATCGCTAGTTCCTCTGCCTCTTTGAAATCCTGCCTGTACTTCTGGAAGTTCTCGGTCCATATATTGCTAGAGCCTAGCTTGTAAAATTTTGAGCATAACTTTGCTAGCATGAGAAATGAGTGCAATAGTGCGGTAGTTTGAACATTCTTTGGCATTGCCCTTCTTTGGGATTGGAATGTAAACTGACCTTTTCCAATCCTGTGGCCATTGTTGAGTTTTCCAAATTTGCTGGCATATTGAGTGTAGCACTTTTACAGCATCGTCTTTTAAGATTTTGAATAGTTCAACTGGAATGCTGTCACCACCACTAGCTTTATTGTTGCTCAGACCTCCTAAGGCCCATTTGACTTCACATTCCAGGATGTCTGGCTCCAGGTCAGTAACCACCCCATTGTGGTTATCAGGGATGTTGCTCGCTCTTGTATAGTTCTTCTGTATAATTTGGCACCTTTTAAAATCTCTTCTGCTTCTGTGAGGTCCCTATCATTTTTGTCCCTTATCATACCCATCTTTGCATAAAACGTTCTCTTCATATCTCCAATTTTCTTGAAAAGATCTCTGGTCCTCTCCATTCTATTGTTTTCTTCTATTTGTTTGCACTGTTCATTTAAAAAGGCATTCTTATCTCTTCTAGCTAGTCTCTGGAATTCTGTATTCAATTGGGTGTATCTCTTTCTCCCTTGCCTTTCACTTCCCTTCTCTCCTTAGCTATTTGTAAAACTTCCTCAGACAGCCATTTTGATTCCCTACATTTCTTTTTCTTTGGGATTGTTTTAGTTGCTGCCTCTTGTACGATGTTGTGAACCTTCGTCCATAGTTCTTCAGGCACTCTGTCTAATTCCTTCAATCTATTTGTCACCTCTACTGTATATTCGTTGGGGATATTATTTAGTACATACCTGAGTGGTCTGGTGCTTTTCTCGACTTTCTTCAATTTAAGCCTAAATTTTGCAACAAGATGATCTGAACCACAATCAGCTCCTGGTCTTGTTTTTACTGACTGTATAGAACTTCTCCATCTTTGGCTGCAGAGCACAAAGTAAATCTGATTTCTGTGTTGACCGTCTGGTGATGTCCATGTGTAGAGTCGTCTCTTGGGTTGTTGGAAAAGAGTGTTTGCTATGACCATTGTATTCTCTTGACAAAATTCTACCAGCCTGTGCCCTGCTTCATTTTGTACTCCAAGGCCAAACTTGCCTGTTATCCTGGTTATCTTTTGGCTTCCTACTGTAGCATTCCAATCCCCCATGATGATAAGCACGAGAGGAGGTCTAAAAGTTCCCAATTTAAAACTTTATTTTGAAGCAGTGGCCCTCACCTGGGTGAAAGAATGGATATTACTAAAAAGCCATGGATTGTTGACACTAGAAGGAGAAGAGACCATTTACGGTTGCCACGCCTATATGTGGTATGGAAAAGGAAAAATAAATAGTTTGGTCATCATTTATTAAGATTTGCATTAAATAGAGTATGGCGTAAGTATAAAGGGAAGTTATTAGAAAAAATTCCTTTATGGCTATCACGGCACAAAGCGTTATCCAGGAGACAGGTTGGCTCCAAGGAAGTATGGTTCGCATACAAACAACTATTAAATGAACAGATAGAAGATGGAAAGACTGAATTTAAACTAAAATAATTAGATTAATTACGCGAGGAAGGTGAATTAAAAGACTGAATTAAAATTACGCGAGGAAGGTGAATTAAAAGACTGGTAGCTTTTTGCTCAATTAAGAGACAGATTCATTAGAAACAATAAAGAATTTGGATTTGAAAGTAAGCCTAATATATTGTTAAGTCAGCTAATGAAAAGTAATGAACATCTGATAAGTAGAGTATATGAAGAATGTCTGAGTTTGGATTCTGAGACTGAAATTATTAAACATTTTATGTTAATTTGCGCCAAGAGATTCAATATGATGACTGGCAATTTTTTTAGAAAAAAGGTTGTAAATTCTCAAATAGTTATTATGTAAAATAAAATATTTATAAAATACTTCAGACCAATGGGGGTCTGAAGTATACATCACCTCCCCCATTCTCTATCCTCATTCCTCACAATTTATTTTAATTGGGATTATGTCACTGTTAGTAATATATAATGTAATTTTGAATTTAACTCTCTGGTCCCAGGACAAGATAGCTGCCATCTTAGTTTCTACTTGAAGGAATGTTTCATACTTGTATGGAGACAGATGGAGCCAGCAGTAAATGATGGGGTGGGTGTCATGCCCCTGCCGATGCCTCCTGGGCCCTCTGAGGTGTTACCACAGCAACCAGAGCCAGCTGCTCCACATCCATCATCTGGGCAGCCAGTGTTGGCTGAAGATTCCTTCACACACACTGCAGAGCAAGCAGGGAGTGAAAGGAAGGAGCTGGACATTTGGATAACGCGGCGGGATGCAAGGCAAATGCCCGAATGCAGGACTGTCCCGCCAAAGGCAGGACGTCTGGCCACCGTATCTTAAAGAGTTGATAATAGTCAATACATAAGTTGTTGTATTTCAAAACAAGTTTAGTGGTTTCCCGTCTGATAAAATAACCTTTTGCAAATGTAAATTATCAACAAGGCTAGTATCTTCTTCTCTTGCATGTTATTCAACTGTAGACGGGACCTTGGCACAAGTTACAGGTCCAAGACATAACTCCCTTCTCCACATTTGGCCGTAGGCTTTTTCAAGGGAAATGTGGGCAGTTAGGAGATTCTCCACTGTAACTTGTCTCTACAAAGGTCTGCTTCTAATATATTGGCAACAATGCTTTCATTCATTCAAGAACATAAATTATGGATAATTTAATTAATCTTAAACATTTTGCAATTTGTTTTTGTATTAATGTTGTATTAATTTTAATGCTCTGTTGATTTTAATGTTGAAATCCAGATTTTATTGTATGACTAATTTTTAAAAATATTGTGGGTGTTTTGATCTGATAAATGACAGTAATAACCTGATTGACCAAATAATATCCATCAGATTTCATGGAAAGCCTGTCCACATAACCATCTCTCAAGTTTTTGCCCCAAACACAGATGCTGACATAGTCCTTCAGAGAAAAAAGTCACCAGTGTCAGGATTGTAGAATCTCTGTCATAAATTAGCCTGAGTTCCTCCATGTCAGTTATATTGCTTGATTGAGCCTGGCGCCTGCTAGCCCCGGCCTTGTAGTTTGTAAGCAATAAAATAGAATAGCGATGTTATGTTAACCTTATCTTGTTATGGGCTCACAGGGTTGTTGTCACCTCTCTCAAGGATGGGAGTTTGGAATCCTGTTGTTGTTTCACATATGTCTTTCCTCACTAACCCCCCCCCTTGGGAACTGTCAAGTTTTGGGCGGGAGAAATGTATTGATAAGCTGAGGCAAATCTGGCTTCGAGTCAGATTTGACTTTCAGTCCAATGCGTATAGTGCTAATCAATAAAACTATTTTCTTTTGAATAAGTTTTGTTGTGAGTTTCCTGTGCGTCTGACATCAAGTCAAATCTCACAACTCCTTTCACCTGCAAAATGCAGGGCGAGGGACATACTTTTTCTGAGCAGGGAGAGGGCCTGGATTGGGACCTCTCCCAGGGCGATGGAGCTGGTGCTGGGCCGCACAGCTCGGGCATGATGCGGGCAATCTCGGGAACAACCCCGGGGCCCGAGGAATTTTTGGAACGACACGTCACCCAGCGCAGGCGATTGTCAAAATACGACCGCCCCACTGGGGATGAACGGTGGCCGGAGCACCTGGGACTGCCTAGCTACGCACTGGAGCCTGTGGGTGAGACACAGGACTTGCAGTACAAGCTGGACAGGGTGACTAACTGGCTGCAGGATCTTTCGGGTCGGCTGGATCCGGAGGAGAAACGCCGAACACAACGCCTGCTGCAGGAAGTGCTCGGTGGTGGTGCGCACGATACCAGTGTGCGAAGAGCGAGCGGTGGGCTTGCGCTGCGGGAACACGGCATGGCGGACACGCAAGCAGCGGCGGATGCTGAGGCGGTGGCCAGGGCCAGGGCGCAGCTAGAGATCGAGGCGGAGGCGGCGGCGCGAGCGAGAGCGCAGAGGGAAAGAGAAGACGAGGACGAGGAGCGAGAGGACGAAGACGGCGCGGGTGGCGATGGAGCCGGAGGGGACGGCGCGGATGGAGGCGAAGGAGCAGCAGCGGCGGCGGCGGCGGCGGCGGCGGCGGACGTGGCGGGAGCCGAGGCGGCGGCAGCAGCAGCGGCGCGCGAAGCAGCGGTGGCGGCCGCGCGGGCAGCAGAGGCGGCGCGGGTAGCGGAACGAGCAAGAGTGGCGGCGGGGAGAGGACGAGGCATCGGCCGTGGCGCAAGACCCCTGGTCCCGGCCCCGGCACCAGCGGATTGGGGCCCAGGGCGCCTACCTGCCCACCTCCGTGGAGTGGAGATGCGGAGCACCTATAAATTCAAGGCTAAGTTTGCTGGGGACCCCTCCGATTTTCCTACGTTTCTGGTGCACCTCCAGGCCTACATGATGGACATGGGGTTCACTTTCCAGGACGACGCCGAGCGGGTGCGTTTCGTGGGTCAAGCCCTAGAAGGCAAAGCTGCCAAATGGTTCGTGGACTTGTACCGCTACCACCCCCAAGCCATCCGTGACTACAACCACTTTATGCGGGCCCTGCGCCAAATGTACGTGGAACCGTTTGAACGGGAGACTGCGGAGAAAAAACTCAGGGCTCACCGGCAAGGGAAGTTGTCAGTTGTCGAGTACGCTAGGGAATTTAAAGAGCTGGCTTCCTCTGTACCGGACTGGACAGAGCCCCAACGCGTGCTGGCGTTTGTGGGGGGCCTCAATCCTACTCTGGCAGACAAATGCCTCCTCCTGGAAGACCCGCTTACAGTCGAAGGGTGGGTCCAATTAGCTGGAGAGATGGAAAATCGATTGGAGCGAGCCTCAATGGTTCAGGTCCTGGCAGGCAAAACCGTGGCGAAAACTTCCACCCCGGCGAAAGCCAAGCCCCGAGCCAAATTGGAGCCGGCTGAGCGCACCCGGCGCATGGAAAAGGGGCTGTGCTTGGGCTGCGGCCAAGCGGGGCACTTTCTCGCACACTGCCCGACGAAAGCAGCATCGACCCCGAGGGCTGTGAGCAGCCCCCCGCCGAAAGCCCAGCCTGCTAAGAAAACCACTCCGAAGAAAAGTGCCAAGTCTCTTCTGGTGCCAGTGGCTGCCGTGCCGGCAGTGGACGACTCGGAGGAGGGAAGCGGGCTGGAGGACGAGGATCAAGCTGAGGAGCAGTCGGGAAACGAGGACGGTCTGCTGTAAAGGCGCCCCGCCAGCAGGCCGCCAACAGGGGCAAACGCGTGGTGAGTGATTCCCCCTTGCTACTCCTACCGGCCAATCTCTCCAACCCCAAGTCGGGGAAAACAGTGGGAGTCCGGTGCATCGTGGACTCGGGGTGCACCCAATCCCTAGTGAGCCCGGCACTGGCCGAGACTTTGGGGGTGGGAAAGGTGCCACTGAGAGAACCCTTGCCAATCACCCAATTAGATGGGAAATGTGCTCCCGGGGGGGAAGCCACGGTGAAAACGCGCCCAATGGACTTGGACATAAAAAAACATTGGGAGCAAATCCAGCCTTTGGTAGCCCCTCACTCTGCTTTCCCTTGCGTGTTGGGGTTGGATTGGCTGAAGGAACATGACCCCCTAGTGAAATGGAAAGAAGGGACTGTGGAATTTACCTCTCCCGCCTGCGAGCAGCACGCTCGACCGCAGGGTCCTCCAAGTTCGGGGGTTGTGGCCGCTTTGGGATCAGGGGGGGCAGCGCTCCCTCCCGAGTATCGGGACTTTGGTGATGTGTTCGCGGAGGTGGAGTGCAACCAACTTCCCCCCCACCGTAAAACTGACTGTGCCATCGAATTGAAGAAAGGGGAGCCGCTCCCCAAAGCCAAACTTTATTCCATGAGCCCTCGTGAGATGGCGGAGCTTAGGGAATTTTTGGACAAAAACCTGGCGAGGGGTTTTATTAGACCGGCCACATCTTCCCTGGCAGCCCCGGTCCTTTTTGTAAAAAAGAAGGATGGTTCGCTGCGTTTGTGTACTGACTACCGTGGGTTGAACGCGGTTTCCACCTGCAACGCCTACCCGCTCCCCCTGATAAAAGACTTATTGGGCCACTTGGGGAAGGCACGAATTTTCACGAAACTGGATTTGAGGGAAGCCTATTACCGAGTGCGGATCAAGAAGGGGCACGAATATTTAACGGCTTTTAACACTCCCCTGGGGCAGTTTGAGTACACTGTAATGCCGTTCGGCCTCGCCGGCGCTCCGGGCGTGTTCATGAATATGATAAATGAAATTATGCATGATTTATTGTACCAGGGGGTGTTGGTTTACATTGATGATATTCTTGTGTATTCAGAGAATGTTGAGAGTCACGCTGATCTGGTCCGCGAAGTGCTCAGCCGCTTGCGGAAGCACCAATTGTTTGCTAAACTGTCTAAATGTGAGTTCCACCGCGATGCGGTGGAGTTTTTGGGTTTCCGAGTCTCCCAGGCTGGGATTGAGATGGACCCTGGCAAGGTGCGCGACTTGCTGGCTTGGGAACCTCCCCGCACCAGGAGGCAACTGCAAAGCTTCCTGGGATTCGCTAATTTTTACAGGACTTTTATCCCCAACTTTGCCAAAGTGGCGTTGCCCCTCACTGACTTGTTGAAAACCAAACAAGGGGGAAAACCAGCGAGCCGCCCGGGGGCGCCCCTTCTCTGGACTCCACCCTGTCAAGACGCATTTGACAAACTAAAGTTGTTGTTTACGTCCAAACCAGTACTGGCCCATGCTAACCCTTCCAAGCAATTTACTGTACAAGTAGACTCCTCGGACGTAGCAATGGGGGCCGTGATCCTCCAAGAGGGGGAGGACGGGAAATTACACCCGCTGGCCTATCTTTCAAAAAAGTTTTCGGGGGCGGAATGCAACTGGGCAATTTGGGAAAAAGAGGCGGCTGCAGTAAAATTGGCCCTTTCCACCTGGAGGCATTGGTTGGAGGGGTCCGCGGTCCCATTTGTAGTCTGGACGGATCATAAAAACCTTCAGGCACTCAAGCAGCCCCGCTCGCTTTCGGCCAAGCAGATGAGATGGGCGGAGTTTTTTGCCCGTTTCAACTTCTCTCTAAAGCATCTGCCGGGCAAAATGAACTTTTTGGCAGACGCATTGTCACGCCTGCCCCAGTACAACAGCAAACGAGACCCATTGGTAGATACCGTTTTCACCCCCGCCCAACTAGGGATGGCTGCCGTGACGCGTAGCCACACAAAGACTGATACGCCCATCCCAGGGGGCTGGGTCCAGAAGGAGATGTCACAAGATCCGGAGTTTTGCTCCCTCCGCCCTGATCTGACTGAGAAGGGGGGGCTCTTTTTTAAGGGCGAGAGACTCTTTGTTCCTGCTGCGGCCAGGGGAAAGGTTTTGAAACTTTGCCACGATGCAAAAACTGCTGGACATTTTGGTTTCGTAAAAACTCTGCACCTGGTCAGGAGACAGTATTGGTGGCCGTCCCTGCGCAAAGATGTGGAGAAATATGTACAGGGGTGCCCCATTTGTATTGCCTCAAAACCGGTTGGGGGCAAGAAAAAGGGGCTATTACAACCACAGCCCACCCCCTCTCGTCCATGGACAGATGTTACTATGGACTTTATCACGGACCTCCCTCCCAGCCACGGGAACACCGTTGTATGGGTGGTAGTGGATGCTTTTTCTAAACAGGCTCACTTCATTCCCTGCACGAGTGTGCCTTCAGCACCTAAATTGGCTTCTCTTTTTATTAAACACGTGGTACGTCTGCACGGGATCCCGACACGTGTTCTGACGGATCGGGGCCCCCAGTTCGTTTCCAAGTTTTGGAGGGAACTCTTAAGACTATTAGGTGTGGAGCAAGCACTCACTTCGGGCTATCACCCTGAATCAAATGGTCAGACCGAAAGGGTAAACCAAATCCTGGAACAATATTTGCGTTGTTTTATTAATCACCAGCAGGATAATTGGGTCTCCTTATTGCCACTTGCCGAATTTGCCTACAACAATGGGGTTCACGCCTCAACAGGGGTATCACCCTTCAAGGTGGTGTATGGAACTGATTTGGTGGCAGCCCCCACCTGGGAACTCAGCTCCACTGAGGCTCCTGACATAAATAAATGGGCAGCAACTATTAGTACAGGCTGGCCAGAAATTGTTGCTAGCCTCAAGGAGGCAAAACAAGCCTATAAAGCTCAAGCAGATAAGAAAAGAGTACCAGCACCTGAATGGAAAGTGGGGGACCTGGCCTATTTGTCTACTAAGAACCTGAGGTGCCAGCAGAAATCCAAGAAACTTGGCCCAAAATACGTGGGACCATTTAAAGTGGTAAAACTGATTAATAATGTGACTGTTGAGCTGGCTTTACCAAAAACTTATAGGAATGTGCATCCGGTTTTTCATTCCAGCCTGCTGCGAAGAGCTCCAGTCCCGGACGAGTGGCACCCTCCTCCAGCCACGCCTGTGCCAATTTACATCGACAAAGACACCCACTACGAAGTCAACCAAATTTTAGACTCTCGTTTGCATAAGGGTCGCCTTCAATATCTGGTCGATTGGAAAGATTTCCCCTCTGGGGACAAAGAGTGGGTTGAGGCTGGGAATGTGAAAGCACCCCGCCTTCTCCGGGCTTTCCACCGAGCATTCCCTGATTGTCCTCGCCCGGTGGATGCCGGCTAGGTGGGGGGGTGAAGTTAGTTTTAATGCGGAGGGATGTCAGGATTGTAGAATCTCTGTCATAAATTAGCCTGAGTTCCTCCATGTCAGTTATATTGCTTGATTGAGCCTGGCGCCTGCTAGCCCCGGCCTTGTAGTTTGTAAGCAATAAAATAGAATAGCGATGTTATGTTAACCTTATCTTGTTATGGGCTCACAGGGTTGTTGTCACCTCTCTCAAGGATGGGAGTTTGGAATCCTGTTGTTGTTTCACATATGTCTTTCCTCACTAACCCCCCCCCTTGGGAACTGTCAAGTTTTGGGCGGGAGAAATGTATTGATAAGCTGAGGCAAATCTGGCTTCGAGTCAGATTTGACTTTCAGTCCAATGCGTATAGTGCTAATCAATAAAACTATTTTCTTTTGAATAAGTTTTGTTGTGAGTTTCCTGTGCGTCTGACAACCAGGAATAGAATTATTCCAAGGGACAGAAATACAGTTCATCAAAATTTTAACAAGAATATATCAACAAATATGGAAAACAGCAGCTCACAGGCTAGGCATCCTCAGTTTACATTCCAGTTCTGATAAAGGAGACAGCAAAGGCTGCAGTAGCTATCAGACCATAAAGTTATGCTTTAAAGTTTACAACACGCGGAACAAGAGAATTTGGGAAGAAAAATAACTTGTGTTTCAAAGATTACAGTAAAACTTTTGATTGTGTAGATCAGCTGTCCCCAACCAGGGACTGGAACTGGTCTGTGGATCAGTCGTTACTGGGCCATGACTCCGCCTCTCCCTCATCCCCGGCTGCTGCCTCAGGGGCTGCCCTCCACTATGCCGCTGGCTCACCTTTGGTGCTCTCCGGCGGCCACTATGGCTGGGGCTCCCCCTCAACATCCCTCGGCAAAAGACTACCCCCCCGGGCTTCAGTAAAATGATCAAGCATTGACCAGTCCCCAGTGATAAAAATGTTGGGGACCACTGTAAGATCATGAAAACTTGTGGTTGGTTTTAAATGAAATGGGCGTGCAAATTATTCTCTGGAGGTCATTCTTAGGACAAAACATAGAAAACCAGAATGACTTCTGATTTTATCTCCCTTCCTGTTCAACCTATATCTGGAACATTTATTTATTCTGTTATATTTATATACCACCCTGCCCTGAGGCTGATGGCAGTTTACATGGAACGTGAAAAATTATACATTGAACTAGAATATAACAATAGTGACAATAGTAATAGTAACAGAAGATAAGAATTTAACAGAATAGTAATCAAACAGGTCCATAGTATAGATTCTGCTACATGGATTCCAGGGATGAAGGTTCAGGGGCCCAGTGGGTGTTGTAGATTCCAGCTGATCTCAACCAAATGCCTAGTGAAAGAGCTCCCTTATGCAGGTCCTGCAGAAATGCTTTAGGTCTCCTCCAGGAGCTCATTCTGCCAGGTAGGGGCCAGGACAAAGAAGGTTCTGGCCCTGGTTGAGGCCCAGGTGCGCTTCTTTTGGGCCAGGGATCATTAGCCGGTTGGCAGTGGTTGAGCGTGTATTTCTTTGAGAGGCATAGGCAGAAAGGCGGTCCCTCAGTTCCACTGGGTCCTAACTGCATATGGCCTTGATGATTACCAAAACCTTTAGCCTGATTCAGAATTCGACTGGTAGCCATTGTAGTCAGTGGAGGATGGAGTCAGGAAGACAGACTTGAAAACAATGACTTCTTGAGAAAAGTAAGCATTTATCTCGAAGGCATGCTATCCAGGACCATTCAAAGCCAAAACTAACTTGCCAACCCAAAAACGCAGTTTTAAACCCAATTTCCCCGCACAACTGTGTTCTCACAAATTAGACAAAATAGGCATTCGTGTGCAGGTGCTGTCTGGGAAGGCGTCCAAGCATGATAACATGTACAGCTTTATTTTATTACTTTTATTTATTTACATTTCTAAACCGCCCATTATTTTGCAGCTGTGGGCGGTTTACACTGAACTTACACGGAACATTATACAGACTATAACATCAAAACAACTTTCAATAAAGCATCAAAAGATTACAAAACCACATCTTGACACCGCCCGTGGTGCCACGGGCGCCACGGACTATATAAAAGGGTAAGGGGTTCTGGGGCGGGATGTGTCTGTGATGAGGAAGGGTCCAAATTGGACCCTTCTTCTGGACAGACAATCAAACAGTACTCCAGGTGTGGACTGACCAGTGCCATATACAATCGGAATATGACATCTTGTGATTTTGATGTAATGCTCCTGTTGATACAGCCCAAATGGTATTCACCTTTCTTACCGCTGCATCACACTGCCGCTCATGTTTAGTTTACAATCCACAAGTACCCCAAGGTCTCGTTCACACACAGTGTTACCTAGAAGCGTATCCCCCGTCTAGTAGGCATGCTTTTCATTCTTCTGACCCAGAACTTTACACTTATCTTTATTAAATTGCATCTTGTTCTCATTTGCCCATTTTCCCATTGTGTTCAGATCTCGTTGAACTCTGTCTCTATCTTCCGAAGTATTTGCCAGTCCTCCCAATTTGGTGTCATCTGCAAACTTGATGAGTAGTCCCTCCACCCCCTCATCTAGATCATTAATTTGTTGTTGTTGTTAAGCGTGAAGTTGTGTGCGACCCATCGCGACCCCATGGACAATGATCCTCCAGGCCTTCCTATCCTCTACCATTCCCGGAGTCCATTTAAGTTTGCACCTACTGCTTCAGTGACTCCATCCAGCCATCTCATTCTCTGTCGTCCCCTTCTTCTTTTGCCCAGCATTAGGCTCTTCTCCAGGGAGTCCTTCCTTCTCATGAGGTGGCCAAAGTAATTGAGTTTCATCTTCAGGATCTGGCCTTCTAAGGAGCAGTCCGGGCTGATCTCCTTTAGGAAGATCATTAATAAATATGTTAAAAAGTACCGGGCCGAGCACCGAGCCCTGAGGTACCCCGCTACTCAACTTCCCTCCAGTCTGATGAAACACCATTGACAACAACTCTTTGAGTGCGGTTCTCTAACCAATTCCCTATCCACCTAACTATCTGAAAATCCAGATTGCAGTCCTTCAATTTATCCATCAGAACATCATGGGGAACCTTATCAAAAGCTTTACCAAAATCCAAGTAAACGACATCAACCGAATTTCCATGATCCAGCAAACCTGTTACTTGGTCAAAAAAGGAAACCAGGTTGGTCTGACAGGACCTGTTGGAGACAAATCCATGCTGACTTCCTTGGATCACCAAATTGTCTTCCAGATGTTTGCAGATCGCTCCCTTTAATATCTGCTCCATTATCTTCCCCACAACAGAGGTCAGACTCACTGGTCTGTAGTTTCCCGGGTCATCCTTCCTCCCTTTTTTGAAGATCGGAATAACGTTTGCTCTTTTCCAGTCCTCCGGGACATCTCCAGTCCTTAAAGAGGTTCCGAAGATGATGGACAAGGGCTGTGCAAGTTCTCTGGAAAGTTCTTTGAGTACTCTCGGGTGCATTTCATCTGGACCAGGGGATTTGAACTCATCCAGTGCAGCTAAATGCCTCTCGACAACCTCTCTATCCATGTTAACCTGCCACCCAGACACTATCCTTTGGCTACTGCCATCTCTAGATGTGCCTAAACTCTTTGACCTGTGGGAAAAAAACAGTGTTAAGGTGTGGCAGGGCCCCCTGCCTCACTGACAGGCACACTGTCTTCTATAACGAATGGCACCCCACAATAGTCTAGGCTTAAGCTAAAGCCAAGCCGACACTGCTAGGGTTGGCCAAGCCAGGCCAGACTCCATCTCTGCCTTAGGTTTGGAATGACAGCCTTTGCCTGACCCAGAGGTGCCTCTGGACTCAAGCATGCATCAGCTCATCCCCCCCCCCCCATTGTATTTCTAAGGGAGTGGACTGGCTTCCTCCTGTTTATGTTACTATTTTACCATTTACATCTTTGTTTGCTTTGAGTTCCTATGGGAGTCATCGACCCTGGTATATATAGGCATTTCAATCCATAAACGCTAAGTTACCCCCCTCTCGCAGCATTTGGGCTAATCTTCCCCACAAGCTCAAAGATACGTGTTTTAGGACACTTGTTCACACAGTTTGGGTAACAGATTATGGTGAAGAATGCGGGCATTTGCCCCATGCTTACAAGGGAGTAAAGTAGATGCACGGCACTCTCCAGTAACCCGGACATAAGGGAAAAAGCCTGAGTGAACTCTTGGCAGTTGTGTGTGTGTGTGTGTGTGAATGTGCTCTTGTGTGCTTTCTAAAAGGGTGGGCCTTTCTCTCCTTTCTGATCTTTCACTATCATTTTGCTCCTACGGGAGACTTGTTTCCTTTAAGGTTAGGAACACCAAAGCAAGGTTTTCTTAGGCTTAGATGGGCGGGTGGACGACATGCACCCAACAACAGTTTCCTTTAAGGCTAGGAACACTGAAGCAAGGTTTTCTTAGGCTTAGACGGGCGGGTGGACGACACGCACCCAACAAGAACTAGGGATTAGCCAAGCGTAGGAAGGCGTTAGGGAAAATTCCTCTTCGCTGTAGGAAGGACCAGGAAAATCCCCCTACTGCTAAAATCTGTGCAAGCAGAGTCGCCCTCTGTAGCACAAAACTGCCCTGTGAAAGCAGGCAGTGAAGTTTGAGTGTCGAGAGTGGCACTGAACTTGGGCGGGCTTAGCGAAGCTCCGCAGTGCAGGTTTTGGTAATTTCCCCCATGTTCAGGAAAGCATCGGCAATCCTAACCAAAATTAGCCAAGTACACTCAGGTTTTTGGTGGTTTTCCCGAGGATTGAGTGCGCTCCGGCAATCTCAATTAGAAAAATCAGCCAGCTGACAGGCTTTTGGTAGTTTTCCCCCTGAACTGAGAGAGCCCAGGCCATCTCGGTCAAAAGAAAAACTAGCCACACCCGTGAGAGCGTAACTCTACGGGCTCCTCTCCCCCTCTCCTCCGCTTCTTAAGAGACTAGTTGCGGCAGACCCTAAGCTCATTCCTCTGTGCTTGCTTGCTCAGCTGCAGGAAGCCAGAAAAACAGTGCCCCAGTCCCTGAAAATTGAGGAATGGCATCCCAATTGGAATTTGCCAGCATGGTTGCTGACAAGGAACCGGTAGCCAAGCGTGGCGGCCAGAACCTCTGGCGCCCAGGAGTTTTCAAAGGCCCTAACCCCTTAAAAACCCTCACCGAAGCCTTCCAAAGATGGTGTGACACCCGGAGGTTCAGGAGCAGCAGTAAGGACTCTTATGCTGCTTGGGGTTTGTATATGTCCCTCCAGGACAGTGTAGCTCAGATCACTGAGCTGTAGCATACCCTGCTCGCTGAGAAGGACAGCCTTCTGACGGAACAGCTTGAACAAAGGGAGGCTCAGCTGACTGACCTCCTTGAACAGTGTGAATCTCACATTCTCCATCTCAACGATGAGGTCGGGAATTGGAGAAGTGAGTGCTTGAGTGCACAGGTAGAGAAAGCTCACCAGCTTCAAACCATCCAGGAGCTGGAGAGCCAGCTCAAAGCCACAGGGCAGAGAGCTGAGTCAGCAGAAGTTCAGATTCTCGAGCTAGAAGCAGAGTTAGTTGGCCAGGGAAGCCCATTGTAACAAGAAAAGATTTTTCAGTTATGTGAGGAGCAAACATAAAGTAAAGGACGCAATAGGCCCACTGTTGGGTGCGGATGGACAAACTCTAACGGAAGATGCAGAGAAAGCAGAAAGGCTTAGTGCCTATTTTACATCTGTTTTTCCCCACAGGTCAAAGTGTTTAGGCACATCTAGAGATGACCGTAGCCAAAGGATAGTGTCTGGGTGGCAGGTTAACATGGATAGAGAGGTTGTCGAGAGGCATTTAGCTGCACTGGATGAGTTCAAATCCCCTGGGCCGGATGAAATGCACCCGAGAGTGCTCAAAGAACTTTCCAGAGAACTTGAACAGCCCTTGTCCATCATCTTCGGAACCTCTTTAAGGACTGGAGATGTCCTGGAGGACTGGAAGAGAGCAAATGTTATTCCGATCTTCAAAAAAGGGAGGAAGGATGACCCGGGAAACTACAGACCAGTGAGTCTGACCTCTGTTGTGGGGAAGATAATGGAGCAGATATTAAAGGGAGCGATCTGCAAACATCTGGAGGACAATTTGGTGATCCAAGGAAGTCAGCATGGATTTGTCTCCAACAGGTCCTGCCAGACCAACCTGGTTTCCTTTTTTGACCAAGTAACAGGTTTGCTGGATCGGGGAAATTCGGTTGAAGTCATTTACTTGGATTTTAGTAAAGCTTTTGACAAGGTTTCCCATGATGTTCTGATGGATAAATTGAAGGACTGCAACCTGGATTTTCAGATAGTCAGGTGGATAATGAATTGGTTAGAGAACCGCACTCAAAGAGTTGTTGTCAATGGTGTTTCATCAGACTGGAGAGAGGTGAGTAGCGGGGTACCTCAGGGCTCGGTGCTCGGCCCGGTACTTTTTAACATATTTATTAATGATCTAGATGAGGGGGTGGAGGGACTACTCATCAAGTTTGCAGATGACACCAAATTGGGAGGACTGGCAAATACTCCGGAAGATATAGACAGAGTTCAACGAGATCTGAACACAATGGGAAAATGGGCAAATGAGAACAAGATGCAATTTAATAAAGATAAATGTAAAGTCCTGCATCTGGGTCAGAAAAATGAAAAGCATGCCTACTGCATGGGGGATACGCTTCTAGGTAACACTGTGTGTGAATGAGACCTTGGGGTACCTGTGGATTGTAAACTAAACATGAGCAGGCAGCGTGATGCAGCGGTAAAAAAGGCAAATACCATTTTGGGCTGTATCAACAGAGGCATTACATCAAAACCACCAGATGTCATAGTCCCATTGTATACGGCACTGGTCAGACCATACTTGGAGTACTGTGTGCAGTTCTGGAGGCCTCACTTCAAGAAGAACGTAGAAAAAATTGAAAGGGTACAGAGGAGAGCGACGAGGATGATCTGGGGCCAAGGGACCAAGCCCTATGAAGATAGGTTGAGGGACTTGGGAATGTTCAGCCTGGAGAAAAGGAGGTTGAGAGGGGACATGATAGCCCTCTTTAAGTATTTGAAAGGTTGTCACTTGGAGGAGGGCAGGATGCTGTTTCTGTTGGCTGCAGAGGAGAGGACACGCAGTAATGGGTTTAAACTTTAAGTACAACGATATAGGCTAGATATCAGGAAAAAAATTTTCACATTCAGAGTAGTTCAGCAGTGGAATAGGCTGCCTAAGGAGGTGGTGAGCTCCCCCTCACTGGCAGTCTTCAAGCAAAGGTTGGATACACACTTTTCATGGATGCTTTAGGATGCTTAGGGCTAATTCTGCGTTGAGCAGGGAGTTGGACTAGATGGCCTGTATGGCCCCTTCCAACTCTATGATTTTATGATTCTATGATTCTAGATCAAAGGAGCTGCACAGTTCCTAGTTGAGAACAATGTGGCCAAGCATGCACAAGTCAGTCCTGACGCGTGCCACAGAGAAGTAGAAGCCCTGAAAAAGAGATTAGGGAGTCAGAATGCCCTGATCTTTGTCATTTGCCCTAGTGGACTTCCCAATCTGCCATGTTTGGTTCTGTCTGAGCCCTTGCCAGAGGAGGCTGTTAGCAGTCTACCAATAAACCCTGACTGGGTAAGTCGGGCTCCTGCAAACCCAGTCCAAACTGAATCAGTTCAGCAGACCACCCAGGGTGACCCCGTGGAACAACAAGAGATCAGGAAGACCCTAGCTTGGAAACCACATGAGGTTAAAGTAGTAGCAGACTGGCTTGGACCTCTAGACAAGGACACCGGAGTACAGTGGCTTTCGGTGGTTTATTATCAGCACACTGATGCCACTGTGGAGGACTTGTGCCAGCTAGCGCGACTTTGCATGTCAGGGTCTGACCTAGCTGTCTTGAACTCAGCAGTAGCATCTAGAGGGCTTCTGCGTCTAGAGTGGGCCCAAGAGGTCGCCAGAATATTTGGCCAGATCAGTCTCTCACTGACTTGTTTTACACAAGCAAGCAGGGAGCAGACGAAATTACAGAGGTTTATGTCTGCAGAAAGCAGTTCTTAGGGCTGCTTTCGAAGCGTGCGAGGGCAGACCACAATGCTGTCCTTCAGTATAACACCCCTGAGTTCAAGGAAGATATCCTAAAAGGACTCAATACCCCGTCCCAAATCATGTTAGGCCCCATTGAACTGGCTGACCTGTTGGGATGTCCTTGCCATCAATCTTAGGCAAGTCTCTGATGTTCTCAGAGAACTGGCTCCCTGCAGGGAAGGGGAGACAGGCAGCACAAGAGCCTGTTCAGGGAAGGGGAAGGGGAGACAGGGAAGGAGAGACAGGCAGCACAAGAGCCTGTTCAGGGAAGGGGAAGGGGAGACAGGGAAGGAGAGACAGGCAGCACAAGAGCCTGTTCAAGCAGTCACTGATGCCATCTTTGACGCCCATTTGATACCTAGAAAGAACAGGAGAAGCAGCAGCTTTAGAGCCAGGAAGAACCCCTTTGGCCAAAGTGCAGAGTCTTCTCTTGGCATCCAGGCTGCTGCTCCACCAACCCCTCATGGGAGCCCTCAGCAGGCCGTTCCCTCTGCCCAGAAACAGTCTCAGCCCCCAGAAACTTCCCTTCGAAAGTGCTTGTGGGCTAGACTCAGAAAAGCTGGACTGGACATGGCCCAGTTCCACAAGCAACCCATGGACAAGCTGATGCTAGCGTAAGGGAGACTCTCCCTCAACCAGGCAGAGTTCCCACAGCCAACTTCCCCTGGCCAAAACAGGGATAAGCCACAGAGTGCCTTTCCTTCTAGTAACTTCCCCCAGAACAATCCCAAACCTAATAGAGATTCTGTCCCTCAGCGGCAGAATAAAATTAGTGACCGGATTTTTCTGTGGCGGGAACTTAGAAATACTGGGGTAGACATGACCCAGTATGACCCACAGATAACATCTGTGCTCATGTGTGCCTTTGTAAAGGCCATGAGGAAGAAGAAAACTGAAGAAACGCTCAGATCTCAGCCAGAGATGGATGCAAGAACTAGCCCCACAGAAATTTCTTCTGAATCCCCTAAGGATTGGCAGAAGGAAATAGATGAGTGCAAAATTAATAGCCAGAAAAAGCTCAGACAACTGAGAGCACGTGGAGAGAGCTACTGGGGAGAGTTGCTGCTGACCAGGTGAGGCTATCGTGCTGCCTGGGTGAGGTGATTGCTGGGTAATTGTTGGGAGGATTAAAAAGGGCTGCTCCTCACCAGAGGCAGAGCTCAGACAACTGAGAGCACGTGGAGAGAGCTACTGGGGAGAGTTGCTGCTGACCAGTACTTGCACTGCCTAGACATGGACCTCCAGGACACTCATCCCATCATCTGCAGTGAGTGTGACATGATTGCCTTCCTCCCAGAAGACAAGATGGACTACAGCTGCCCGAAGTGTAAGCTGGTAAGACTTTTGGAGGAAAAGATTAGGGGATTAGAAAACAGAATTATTACTCTGACCCAAAGTAAGAAAGGGGAGGAGTTCATGCAACTCGGAATAAAGCCCTGCAACTCGGAATAAAGAGAATACAACCAGTCCTGAAGAGGATAAGGAGATTGACCACAATAGGGAGCCTCTGCAGACAGTTCGAAAAAAGACTCAACGGCGAAGAGCGAGACAGTTCTCGGGCCTTTGGAGCTCCAGAATAGATTTCAGGCCCTTGCAGAGGAGGTGCAAGGGTCAACGAGGGAAGAGGTCCCAAAACAAACTCTAAGACAAAGGGAAGAGGCCACGGGGACAGAAGGAAATGGAGTTGAGATGAAAAAAAAAGGAGAGTACTGGTAATTGGAGACTCCCTGCTAAGAGGAATGGATCGCCATGTGGCTGGGCCTGACCCCCTAACCCGAGAGGTGTATTGCTTGCCAGGCACGAAAATTAAAGATGTTTCAGAACGGCTGCCCAAACTCCTCAAATCTACGGATCGCTACCCATTTGTGATGGTCCATGTGGGAACGAATGACATGTCCCTGAATACCATCGCTCCTATTTAAAAAGACTTGTAGCCAGACGCGGATGTTGGATTTTCGTAGGGCAAACTTTAATAAACTAAGAGACATGATGAGTGTCATACCATGGACGAGAATGCTGGAAGGGAAGGGATCATGTGAAGGGTGGGCGCTACTCAAACAAGAGCTATTGCATGCTCATTCAATGACTATCCCAGAAAGACGAAAAAACTGCAGGAGCTCTAAGAAGCCTATTTGGATGAACAGAGAACTTCAAGAGTAACTAAGAAAGAAAAGGAAGATGTTCAGGAAATGGAGGGAAGGACAGAGCTCTAAAGAAGAGTACCTACAGGTTACTAGGCACTGTAGGTCAATCATCAGAAAGGCCAAAGCTGAGAGTGAGCTACGATTGGCCAGGGAAGCCCACTGTAACAAGAAAAGATTTTTCAGTTATGTGAGAAGCAAACGTAAAGTAAAGGAGGCAATAGGTCCACTGTTGGGTGTGGATGGACAAACTCTAACGGAAGATGCAGAGAAAGCAGAAAGGCTTAGTGCCTATTTTACATCTGTTTTTTCCCACAGGTCAAAGTGTTTAGGGACATCTAGAGATGGCCGTAGCCAAAGGATAGTGTCTGGGTGGCAGGTTAACATGGATAGAGAGGTTGTCAAGAGGCATTTAGCTGCACCGGATGAGTTCAAATCCCCTGGGCCGGATGAAATGCACCCAAGAGTGCTCAAAGAACTTTCCAGAGAACTTGCACAGCCCTTGTCCATCATCTTCGGAACCTCTTTAAGGACTGGAGATGTCCCGGAGGACTGGAAGAGAGCAAACGTTATTCCGATCTTCAAAAAAGGGAGGAAGGATGACCCGGGAAACTACAGACCAGTGAGTCTGACCTCTGTTGTAGGGAAGATAATGGAGCAGATATTAAAGGGAGCGACCTGCAAACATCTGGAGGACAATTTGGTGATCCAAGGAAGTCAGCATGGATTTGTCTCCAACAGGTCCTGCCAGACCAACCTGTTTTCCTTTTTTGACCAAGTAACAGGTTTGCTGGATCGGGGACATTCAGTTGATGTCATTTACTTGGATTTTAGTAAAGCTTTTGACAAGGTTCCCCATGATGTTCTGATGGATAAGTTGAAGTACTGCAATCTGGATTTTCCGATAGTTGGGTGGATAGGGAATTGGTTAGAGAACTGCACTCAAAGAGTTGTTGTCAATGGTGTTTCATCAGACTGGAGAGAGGTGAGTAGCGGGGTACCTCAGGGCTCGGTGCTCGGCCCAGTACTTCTTAACATATTTATTAATGATCTAGATGAGGGGGTGGAGGGACTACTCATCAAGTTTGCAGATGACACCAAATTGGGAGGACTGGCAAATACTCCGGGATCTGAACATAATGGAAAAATGGGCAAATGAGAACAAGATGCAATTTAATAAAGATAAGTATAAAGTTCTGCATCTGGGTCAGAAAAATGAAAAGCATGCCTACTGGATGGGTGATACGCTTCTAGGTAACACTGTGTGTGAACGAGACCTTGGGGTACTTGTGGATTGTAAACTAAACTTGAGCAGGCAGTGTGATGCAGTGGTAAAAAAGGCAAATGCCATTTTGGGCTGTATCAACAGAGGCATTACATCAAAATCACCAGATGTCATAGTCCCATTATATACGGCACTGGTCAGACCACACCTGGATTACTGTGTGCAGTTCTGGAGGCCTCACTTCAAGAAGGACGTAGATAAAATTGAAAGGGTACAGAGGAGAGCGACGAAGATGATCTGGGGCCAAGGGACCAAGCCCTATGAAGATAGGTTGAGGAACTTGGGAATGTTCAGCCTGGAGAAAAGGAGGTTGAGAGGGGACAAGATAGCCCTCTTTAAGTATTTGAAAGGTTGTCACTTGGGAGGAGGGCAGGATGCTGTTTCTGTTGGCTGCAGAGGAGAGGACACGCAGTAATGGGTTTAAACTTCAAGTACAACAATATAGGCTACATATCAGGAAAAAATTTTTCACAGTCAGAGTAGTTCAGCAGTGGAATAGGCTGCCTAAGGAGGTGGTGAGCTCCCCCTCACTGGCAGTCTTCAAGCAAAGGTTGGATACACACTTTTCTTGGATGCTTTAGGATGCTTAGGGCTAATCCTGCGTTGAGCAGGGGGTTGGACTAGATGGCCTGTATGGCCCATTCCAACTCTATTATTCTATGATTCTATTATTCTATGATTTAGAAATCCAGCAACTTCGTAAGCAAAACCAGGAATTCCAGGATGAATTTTGCAGAGTAAAAAGTCAGGATGAGATGAACAGAAGAGAAAATGCCAGTGTAATGACATGCTTGCAAAATGTACTGGATTCCCAGAGCAACACAGAAAATAAATTAGCCAGTAATCTGTACAACGCCCAACTTTACCTTTCTTCCCAAAAGAAAAAACATTTGGTATCTCAGTTTCCCCACCTCCGAGTCAGGAAGAAAGCCTAGTCTCTAAGCATAAACAGAGTTCCAGAATCCGGGCTCACAGCATTTCCTTTATCAAGGAAGAACTTGTAGCAAGAATTATATTCTTTCTCAATTTACTCCTTGCTTCCATTCTCCCAGTGCATTGCACAAACAAAGTCTTAGCGGACTTCAAACTGGGTGAAAGTAATCTATGCTGCTTTGCACCTCAATTTTCCAAAACTGCTCCAGTGCCAGGGAGCTAACAGAATGATTCCCCAACATGGTACCTTTATTTTTGCATTTCAAATTTTCAAATTTTGCTGCAATTTGGAATCAGGCTCTCTCTTTCCAGTTCCTAAGCTAGGAATTCAGTTAGAAATCTGAACAGCCCAGTGAGTCATGTCTTATTGTCTCCGCCATCACTCACTAATCTACATAACTAAAAGGATTTCCACAACAAAGGAATGATCCTTTGTTTCCAGCCCAGGAATAACTTTTGTTTTTGTTTACTGACCCCCACTTGAGGAAAACGGAGCGCGGGGGGGAGTTCTGTCTTAGAATCATAGAACCATAGAATCATAGAGTTGGAAAGGGCCATACAGGCCATCTAGTCCAACCCCCTGCTCAACGCTGGATCAGCCCTAAGCATCCTAAAGCATCCAAGAAAAGTGTGTATCCAACCTTTGCTTGAAGACTGCCAGTGAGGGGGAGTTCACCACCTCCTTAGGCAGCCTATTCCACTGCTGAACTACTCTGACTGTGAAATTTTTTCCCCTGATATCTAGCCTATATCGTTGTACTTGAAGTTTAAACCCATTACTGCGTGTCCTCTCCTCTTCAGCCAACATAAACAGCATCCTGCCCTCCTCCAAGTGACAACCTTTCAAATACTTAAAGAGGGCTATCATGTCCCCTCTCAACCTCCTTTTCTCCAGGCTGAACATTCCCAAGTCCCTCAACCTATCTTCATAGGGCTTGGTCCCTTGGCCCCAGATCATCTTCGTCGCTCTCCTTTGTACCCTTTCAATTTTATCTACGTCCTTCTTGAAGTGAGGCCTGTAGCAGACACCAACCACCACACTGTTTGTTTTCCCCTCGCTTATTTTCACCCAATGTTTTTCACTGTTGATATACTCTCCTTCACCTTTCCTCACATACAGTGTTACTCCTCCATCTCTTCGATCTATTCTGTTTTTTCTGAACAGTTCATATCCATCCACTATTACATTCCAGTCATAATCTGTATAAAACTTAGCTTTCCATAAGCTTTGGAGGATGGAATGCTAGTTTGCTTAGACAAGGGACCAGATCATTTATATAGATACTGAACAGAAGGGGTGCTAAAATATGGCCCTGTTCAACTCCCTTCTCTGATCTCACTGGCTTAGTTCAATGGCCCTGTGGATCGCATTGGACCCTTATAAAAGTAATTTTCTGAAGGGCTAATATTAAAAAAAAGAGACACCTATCTACTGAAGGTGTTTCTAACCACTTCCACAAAATAGTTTTCAATATGAAATCAAAAGCTGATTTAATGTTCATTTCCTAAGTACTTAATCATTGTTTCTTAGTATCATAGAATCATAGCATTGGAACAGACCTCCAGGGTCATCTAGTCCAGGTGTAGTCAACCTGTGGTCCTCCAGATGTCCATGGACTACAATTCCTATGAACCCCTGCTGGCAGGGGCTCATGGGAATTGTAGTCCATGGACATCTGGAGGACCACAGGCTGACTACCCCTGATCTAGTCCATCCCCTGCACAATGCAGCAACTCACAACTACCTGCCCACCCACAGTGATCCTAATTACATGCCTAAGTGATCCCCCCCACCAAAAATATCTGAATTCAGCCTGGCCTGGAGGATCATCCCACGGGGGGGGGGGGGGGGTTCAAGTCAGCTGGAGGACTCCTGAAGCCAGTGTCATTCTGCATTCAGGATGCACCTCGATTTAATCTACTTCTAAAGGTCTTCTGCCTTTGTGCAGTCAGAGTGCCTTAAAGAGCCATAGCTCTGCTTTCCACTCATTGTGGCTTGCAAAACAAAGAGGCAAACACTTGCACATCTGCTTAGCCCATCAACCAAGCCAGCCCTGGATCAAGACAAGATCTGCCCCCACAGCTCATGGCTGTGAGAGTCACTGCCGGGCTGCAGCATCCTTGTGAGGCCACTGTTTCCCTCTAACTTTCCTTATACCCAGCTCCATCGTTTTGTCGGCTCATCCAGATCTTGCCCTGTTAGTGTACTGTAAAAAATAAAAAAGCTTCCCCCTTTTTAAGATATCCCCCCCCTTTCCAAACATTTCTCATCCTTCATTTTGTTCTCCTCCTTGCATGATACAATGGAACCAGAATAATTCTGCAGGGCCTGCAAAAGGGATCTCCTCACCAGGCATTTGTTTAAGGTCAACCAGATCCAACACCTTTCATTGGGTCCTCCCTCCCATGAAAAGCATTGCCTGAATCATCAAATCCCTGAGGCTGTTAGTATGTTGTTGTTTGAATTACTGTTCTTACTAATGTTCTACTGTTCCACTACATAGTTCTATTGTTATTTACTGTTTACCATTATAGTTACTGGGTTCGGTCAGGGCAACCACCTGCCCCCTCAATCCCTGTCCCTCGTGGCTCCTCAAGGGGGTGGGGAAGGAATAGGAGGCCAACTCAGGGTCATTATCAACTTTTCCATGAGTTCCGGGCAGTTCCCTGAATGGCTGAAGGAGGCGGTGGTTCGCCCTCTCCTGAAAAAAACAGTGCTGGACCCGTGAGACCCTGCCAACTACCGCCCGGTGTTGCACTTAGCATTCCTGGGCAAGGTGGTGGAAAGGGCCATGGCAGACCAGCTCCTAGCATTCTTGGAAGAAACTTCGGCATTTGACCCATATCAGTCTCGCTTCCATCCTGGCCACAGGGTGGAGACGGTGTTGTTCGCCCTGCTGGATGACCTCCGTCGCCAGCTGGATAGAGGCGGGTCAGCTGTGCTGGTCCTTTTGGATCTGTCGGCTGCCTTTGACATCGTGGACCATGAGTTACTGGTCCTCCACCTCGCCAGCACGGGGATAAAAGGGCACAGCCCTGCGCTGGATACACTCCTTCCTCCAGAACCGGACCCAGAGGGTTGCGGCGGGGGATGAGTTCTCACGCCCCTATAGATTCCCTTGTGGGGTCCCACAGGGCATGGTTCTTTCCCCCACATTATTCAACATTTTTATGTGCCCTCTGGCCCAGCTGGTGCGGAGTTTCGGGCTGGGTTGCCATCAGTACACTGATGACACCCAGCTCTATCTCCTTATGGACGGCTGCCCGGACTCTCCCCCGGAACCAGTTGCCAGATGTTTGGAAGCGGTGACAGAATGGTTTGAGCAGAGTCATCTGAAACTCAACCCCTCCAAGACGGAGGTCCTGTGGCTGGGTAGAAGAAGAAGAAGAAGAGTTGGTTCTTATATGCCGCTTTTCCCTACCCGAAGGAGGCTCAAAGCGGCTTACAGTCGCCTTCCCATTCCTCTCCCCACAACAGACGCCCTGTGGGGTGGGTGAGGCTGAGAGAGCACTGATATCACTGTCCAGTCAGAACAGTTATCAGTGCTGTGGCGAGCCCAAGGTCACCTCGCTGGTTGCATGTGGGGGAGCGCAGAATCGAACCTGGCATGCCAGATTAGAAGTCCGCACTCCTAAGCACTACACCAAACTGGGTCTCCTAACCACTACACCAAACCGAGTGAGCTGCGGGCCCTGCAGAATCTCTCGGAGTTCCGCAGGGCCTGCAAAATGGAGCTCTTCCACCAGGTCCATGGTTGAGGCTGGGGTCGGCAAAGTACACCGATGGCTCCCCCCTGGGCTTCTTTTGCATCACTGATCTCCTTCTTTGCCACCCCCCCTTAGCAATGGGGGTAGGAAGGACCTTTTTTGCTGCCACCATGTTGTGATGGATTTTAAGTTTTAATGGGAGTTTTAATGGGGTTTTTAAGACATTGTGAAATAAATCAAATAATAATAATAATAATAATAATAATAATAATAATAATAATAATAAATAATCCGATCACCCAATAAATGTTTAAATTTTTTAAAAACTATACAAATAATTAACTCCCATCCATTTGGGAAACCCTTTGATGGCCATAAAGAAAAACCCATAAAGAGAAAGCCTGCTTTAAAGAAACACTAAGAGTTGGTGTTTATACCTCACTTTTCAATGCCCAAAGGAGTCTCAGGGCAGCTGACAATTTTTCCCTTTCTCTCCCCACAACAGACACCCTATGACAGGATTGCCTTCTAAAACAGTTCTTTCAGGGCTGTGACTAGTCCAAAATCATCCAGCTGATTGCATGGGGAGGAACAAGGAATCAAATACAGCTCATGAAATTAGAAGCCACCATCCTTAACTACTACACTACACTGGCTTTAAACATTTTTCTTAAACCGTCGTTGCCCTTTAAATCTCTGTCCCATCCCCAGGTTCACAGGAGAGAGGGCTAGGGTAGAACCAGTGCTGATCCTATGCAATGCCAGGCCGATAAACAACAAGTCCTCAACCTTGCGGGAGTACTTCACAAGGCAATAGGCTAACCTGGCTTGTGTGACTGAAAGCTGGGTGCGTGAGGGTGAGACTGTCGCCTTGAAAGATCTTGCACCACTCGGTTTTTCGATCCTGCATCAGCCCTGGCTCCAGGGGAGGGAAGGGGGGTGGTAATCCTGGTCAGAGAGTATTTCTCCTTCAGGGCTCTCCCTGTGCCATTGATCCCGGGGATAGAGTGTGTTGGCCTAGAATGGGAGCCAGTCAAGAATGTGGCTATCTGGTTGGTGTACCGATCACCCCCACTGTGCCTCCGGATTCCCTGCCAGGCCTGCTGGAGGCAGCGGCCACCTGGGCATTGCAGTACCCAAGACTTCTTGCAGTTTGTTGCCGGTCCCACCCATCAGGCCGGTCACACCCTCGATTTGATCTTTAGCGCAGGTGTAGCAGTAGATCACCACATCCTGAAGGCTCGACTGAGGATACCACCCCCTCCCCATTTGGGTGATGCACTGATTTTAGTCTGTCCACGGAGACTTATGGATTCCGATTCCTGAATGCTCTGCGGGACCCAATGCATACCGGCGTCTTGCTAACAGCCTTGGTGGAGGACTGGCAGTCCAGCCTCACGGCCGCCATTGACAAGATTGCTCCTAGGCACCCTCTTCGCCTCCGATTGATACAGTAAGCGAACTGGAAGCTCCATGGCTGTCACAGGGGCTAGTGTTTGATGGCTTCAGGCAGCTCTCATTAACCAAAATGGACAGATTATTAGGTTCAGTGAGGGCGACCACTTGCTCCTTAGATCCCTGTCCATCTTGGTTGCTTAAATCAGGTGACCAACAGATAGGAGGTCCTCTGAGGGAGATTATCAACCTCTCCTTAACATCTGGAGAATTCCCTGAAGGACTTAAGGAGGCAGTGGAAGTTTTCTTTCTTTGCTGAAGAAAACATTGCTAGACCCGCAAGACCCCGCCAGTTACCTCCCAGTTTCGCATTTAGCGTTTCTGGGCAAGGTGATACAGCGGGCCGCGGCGGATCAGCTACTAGTATTTCTGGAAGAAACTTGGGCCCTTGACCCATACCAGTCTGGCTTTCATCCTGACCACATGGTTGGAGACCGCGCTGGTCGCCCTTACGGATGATATCCGGTGCCAGTTGGATCGGGGCAGTTCCCTTATATTCATTCAGTTAGATCTGTTGGCCACATTTGATGTGGTCGACCATGAGATATTGATTGACCACCTTGCTGGAACCGGGATTAGGAGGCAATGGCTGGTGGAATAAGCTCCCGGAAGAGCTACAGGTTCTGTCGGAATTGTCAACTTTCCGCAGGGCCTGTAAGATGGAGCTCTTCCGTCAGGCATATGGTTGAGCCCGTGGGGGAGGGGGTCCTGACATTTGATCTTGATTCCTTGTGTCCATCTGAGTGATCTGACACCTCACTCCCACCAACAGAACACCAACAGAACAACAGGAGGGCTGCCCCCAGTTGGATGAGGGGAATAGAGAGCAATTGGGCTTTTTCTGCCTGCCGCCTGGTTTTATGTATTATCATGTATTATTACTAAGGGAATTATAGGTTTTATGAGTTTTATGCTTTTTATTCATTTACTGTGTAAACCGCCGCAAGCCCTGTTGGTAATCGGCAGTATATAAAATTAAGTATAAATAAATAAATAAATAAATAAATAAATAAATAAATAAATAAATAAATAAATAAATAAATAAATAAATAAATAAAAATGCTGTTTAACCGAGGCCATCCAGCTTCCCTGGTTAATCCTATTTTTTTCAAGATTATCCAGGATACACTATAGTGCGAAGCTGAAAAAATATATATCCAGTAGAAGGAATAGTTGAAAAATGCCATTGAGGTATTCTCTGGCTATTTTTCCAGTTTGGATTTAGCCGAATGCACCCCCTGCCCAATGCCTACATTTGATTCCGACTTTTGTCAACTATTCTCCAAGGAGAAATGTTCTCTATGAAATGCTGTTCTGTGGACAGAAGACCCCTAACAACTGCTGTGATAGAATCATTTGGAGATCACTGGGTCAAAAACTGATAGCTCATTAATTAGTGACTGAAATGTCCTTTAAGAGCTCCAGGAAACAGGCAAACCACAAAGGTCTTCCTTTCTTTTTTGGCCAAGTCACTATCATTTCATTGAATGCCCAGCTCTCTTGCCCACAGGAATGCCCAGCTCTCTTGCCCACAGGAAGAAAACTAATATATGACAAATTGAGAAATGACTGCTTTATGACAGCAGTACAAGAAGTTTAAAAAATATTTCTCTATATATAACCCATCTGCTCATTTATGTCTCTATCAAGAAGTCTGGGTATCAAAATGGTCCAGAAAGCTGCCCTATGACACTTTGCCATGACTGAGAAATGCACACACACTATTCCTCTAGCCTCAGAACCTAGAAATGAGGGGCTGTCTTGGATCCAGGCATCCTTTTTGCTCTCTTCCAACCCCCCCCCTCGCTATAGACCCCTTGCCAACCACACTGGCTCTTGTCCAAGATCACCAGCATTTCGGTGGTCAATGAGGAATCCCTCTTCATTTATTCACCAATAGGAAAACTGGATCTGATTGTTAGACTGCTGAAATATGAGACTTAGTGCTCTAGAAAGGACCTCAGCCTGGCCAAGAAGGGAGTTCCAAGCTGGAGGGTGGCACAACCCCAAGAGGCTATGTATGACATACACACAAAAACACACAAGTGAAATGATTGCTAATCTTAATGCCACCGTTCTTGTTGTCTTACCTCAGCTTTTATTTTATTGTCTCCAAAACAAAGATGTTGTAAGTAGGCGGCAGCGTTGGACTGCACTGAGGGGAACTGATGCTGTAACATCTGTATAACCTCTGGAAGTTCTGGATCTCGCCATCCAAACTCTCTGTGCACAAAGAACAAGAGAAAAATTCAGTAGTTATCCTAGAAAGATGGCAGGAGCACCTAGCATGGCTGAAGGGCCTATCGGCTTATGCGCCAAGACAACAGAAAATATATTTAAGGGGAAACGGGGGGGGGGGGTGTTTACCAGTGTCACTGCCAGAATTAACATATGGAAACAACGCTACCCACAATTTTAAATATGCTTTGCCATTACAGACTTTGCTGGGATTTATTTTCTTACTGCACCAGTATTCTAAAATAATAAAAATCAGACGCACTATAGGAAGCCCTGATCATGATGGGGAAAAATGAAACACACACACACACATACACACACAGTCAATATGCAAAGACATGCTTTTTCCATGGGGGGGGGGCGGCTGAGCAGAGCCCCTCTCAAATAGCAGGGTTTGGGGTGGGGTCACATTTTGAGCTAAGCAGCCTCAGAGGAAGTGAAGCCAAACCAGGTATGCTCCGGGAGTGCTCCAAGAAAGAGATGCCTGGGCCCACCTGGGAGATGCTGGATCTCCCTCATCTAGCCTCAAATTGGCTACAGGGCCTATATACACACGCATGACACCTAATTCTCATACAGCAGAACCCAAGTGCCCAATAGTGGTCTCCACTGGGCCATATCCACAAGAGTATATGTTGGTGCTATTTTCCACATCACAGATACCTAATTATACCATGAGCATCGTGTATGTTCTGTACTGAAGGAGCTCCATTCCAGGGTTTTCAACCAGAAAAGTCAGTCCCTCATTAGAAATCTCCTTACTCTTCAATTTATGTTTCTTTAGGCAGACGTTCTGCAGTGTCTCTCCATCCCTGCCATTGCCCTGCTGTTCTTCCTCTTTTGAAGAAGGACCACCAGATATCGTACTCTTTTTGGTTCAGATAGTTCTAGTGTTATATTACCCTAGTTATTTCCAAAGCCTGTAGCCAAGTTGCTCAGCAATGATGAACTTGAACCAAACATGGAAAAGCAAGGACATAAGCCTGATGACCAAATGTTGATTAGTTCTGTCATATTTCCAGTAGCTATTTATGGCTGTGAAAATTGGATGATGAAAAAAAACAGACAAGAAGAAAAACAATTTCTTTGAACTCTGGTGTTGGAGAAGGCTTCTGTGGGTGCTATGGAAAGCAAAAGTCACAAACAAGGAAACAAGGAAACAAGGAAATACTACAGCACATAAAGCCTGATCTATCACTGGTAGGCGAGATCATGAAACTCCGGCTCACTTACTTTGGCCATATCATGAGATCCAACCCAGTGGAGAAAGCAATTATGCTGGGATTGGTCAGCGGAAAAAGGAGACCAGGCCAACAAAGAACACAGTGGTTGAAACTTTGTCCAATGCCTTGTTCCTTGAAAATATTAGTGGAGTCACTTAACTAAAGTGGAGTCACTTAACTAAACAAGAATGCACCGGGTTCTTGTCTGCCTGTGGAACATAATGTTATGAAGAAGGAAGAGCTACATGACTTACATTGTGTTGAAAACCCAAACTAAACGAATTCTGCAGATTTTTCAAACTATTGGTTGTACTGTGCATCTTTAACACTTTTTGCTCCATTTAATATTTTGGAAACAGCCTTCTGGATGGAGACTGTCTAGTGCTCTGTCTGTCCTGTGCACCTTCTGATTGGCAAGCCACTCTCGGGCCAGCCCTCCACAAACCCAGCAAAGCCTGTGGCTGCCATTTGGCCACTGGATATCACCAGGGATTGAGGTCAATGTCAAAGGCCCCAGTCTGGGGGTGGGTGGCTGAGGGGCTTGCCTGCTGCCACCCAGGAAGCCCTCAAAGAAGAATATGAGTTGGTTCTTATATGCAGCTTTTCTCTACCTGAAGGAGTCTCAAAGCGGCTTACATTCGCCTTCCCTTTCCTCTCCTCGCAACAGACACCCTGTGAGGGAAGAGGGGCTGAGAGAGCCCTGAGATTACTGAAGAAGAAGAGTTGGTTCTTATACACTGCTTTTTTCACTGTGAAACATTTGCTGGGTAGAAGAGTAAGAATAAAAGAAAGATAAAGATAAAATAAAAAAAATAAAAAAAATAAAAAATAATAGTTTGTTCTTATCTGCCACTTTTCTCTACCCAAAGGAGGCTCAAAGATGCTTACAGTCACCTTCCCTTTCCTTTCCCCACAACATACACCCTATGACGTGGGTGAGGCTGAGACAGCCCTGAGATCACTGAAGAAGATTTGGTTCTTATATGCCGCTTTTCTCTACCCAAAGGAGTCTCAGAGCACCTTCCCTTTTCTCTCCCCACCACAGACCCCCTTTGAGGGAGGGGAGGCTGAGAGAGCCCTGAGATTCTTCTTTTACTCCCAATAAAGCTAATGTTCTTGTTTAAAAGTTTAATGTATTAGAATAAAGCAAGCTGCTACACCAGACGCAAATTTAGAACTAACATTCAAACTACAGGTTGCTACATATAGGATTCAGCAGGGCTGCCTCCCCCCCCCTTCCTGGGAATAATTAACAGATGCCGCGCATCATCATAATAACAACCCCGAAGTGAGAATGGGGGGGGGGGAGAAGAAAGGAGAAAGAAAAGAATGATATTCTGCACCCCTAAAATCAACCTCCCCTCTTCATGCAAAGGAGGCACAATTTTTGTAGGATTAACACAACGGAATTCTTGAACTAATTTAGACGCCTTGGAGCCCATCCTCTGACATACCAATCCTGCACAGGAGTTTATTGTCCAAGTTGACTTGAGTGACATGAAAATAGGGGTGGGCCTACTCTAGAGAGGGAGGGAATGGGGACTGCACCTCAGTGCCTACCTGTCCAAAAAGTTTAAGATATAGAAGAAAACTGGGGCATTTGAAAGAAGGAGGCAGCGGCCATTAAGCTGACCACATGGCAGCACTGGCTGGAAGGGGGAGGGCAATGCCATTTGAAGTCTGGACAGATAACAAAAATCTGCAGGCCCTAAAACAGTTGTGGGAGCTGGTGTCAGGATCCCAGACTTGTAGACAAGAAATCCACTTTAGAAGATAGATTCTTTATTCAAGCTGTATCATACTGAAACTCAAAGACAGTTCTGGCTTTGCCAGGCCAAACAGTACATTATAAGATCTCATGACCCCCCCCCAACCCCCCCAGCAGCAGTTGGTAACAAAGGTATCAAGCTAAGACATAACATGAAACTACCAAGTGCAGAGTCCAGGAAACCAGCCAGCAAAGAGTGTTGATAAAATTATCCACTAAATGACCTTGCAGCTGCAGCAGCACCTGACGAAGGTTCCGGGGGGGAATGGCAAGGGGGACATGAAGGGGGGGCGGGGGAAAAGCATTGGGTAGAGAGGAGTGGGTGCGCGGATAACGGGCGCAGCTTTTCTTGGGGGGGTGGTCGGGGGCAGACGGGGATGGATGGGTGGGTCGGGGGATCGGTGGTGGAGGGGAGCACGGGGCCAAGTGTTGAGCGTGGGGGGGAAAGACAGTGACGGGTGCGATGGTGGCTCCACGGCGGAGGGGGGAGCATGGCGGTGACTTTTGGGGGTGGGCGGGCAGGTTGTTGGGAGGGGGGGCGAGGTGGGTCGGAAGAGCATGGAGGGTGGATGGGTGGGGGTGCCGCCATGGGGGCGGCTTACCTCGTCCATCGGCCAACCAGGTAAGCCCCCCCCCCGGGCAAGGTCCCTGCCTCGGCAGCAGGAAACGAGCAGGGTCTTCGACGCGGCAGTCCTGCTCCTTTCCCTGCGGCGAACCCCCAGAGTGGCCAATCCAGGGCGGGCCAAGTCGCCAATGGGCCACTTGGCCTCCGAGTTTTTATCATGGACAGGCCCCGCCCCTTTCTCCTCCCACCTACCCCTTAGGGTTTTATTATCACCACTTCACAGGAGCGGTTACAGATTAGGACCCAGGAGCGAATGGTACAGTTGGGTCGCAGGACATTTTGGATTTGTGAAAACGAAGCTTACACATTATGAGGCGGCAGTTCTGATGGGCTACCAAGATATTGAATCATCTAGTCAGGGTTGCCCCACCTGCATAACTGCCAAGTGGGCAGGGGGCAACAGTGAGGACTGCTGAAGTCCCATGGACAGTCATTTCAATGGACTTCATTACGGACTTACTGCCTAGTCATGGAAAGATTGCGAATTGGGTGCTTATACAACATGAACTATTTGAACCAAAGCCCCAACCCCTGCTGGAACAGTATGTTCAGAATGATCTTCAAATGTATAACCGTAGGAAAGTTCAAGACAATTAGACTCAATTGCCTCCCATTATTTCAGTCTTTGATGCTGAGAGCAACAGCTGCCATATTAGTGCCTTAGTATCTCTGCCAGTGGAATAAGACAGAAGTGTGGGAGAGATAACACAAAATTGACAGACTGGCTATAATGATCAATGACTGATTACTGTTTAAAGCAATCTCTGTTGATTCAAAATTATTTCTGATGCCTGTTTTTTCTTCTTGATCATTCTGTACAAGGAAGCACCTCCTCCCCCAGCACTGGAAATTAGTAGTCGCTACAATCCAACATCCTGGATTCACAGCCTGAATCACCAGATGGCAAGGAGGCAGCAACTAAGGCAGCAGCAGTCCTACGCTGACCTTTGAATATCTGCAAGGCTTTGAGTGTAATGGGGAGTTGCAAAGTGTTGTATACGTGAGGCAACAGAGATCGGGACCTTGAATCTTACTGCTGGAAAGGGAATGTCTAATTACTGTTGGCTAGCTTGCAGGATCCATTCTGCTATTGGTTGTTGCATCTATCCAAGCAACTCCATGCCTTATTGAACCCATTATTCAATAATAAGAATGAGGAACACACAACAGCAGTGCCTGGATCTTGCCAGGCAGCAGTTTGCAGCAGAGAGGTGACTTGGATGGGGTAAGTAGAAATGAGGAAATGTATTTAAACTGTTTCCACTCCTTTGGCCTAATTGAGGTCTCTGCTTTAATTCAGAGAAGCAGAAGTGAAAGTCCAAAGCAGTCCAACCTTCTACATTGGCCAGTGGGTTTCCACTCCTATTATAGCCTGATGCAACAAAATCAGTGTGTAACAGCACAAATATACACTTACACAAAAACATACACAAGTGCTCAGAATTGACCTACACAGTGCCATACTCTGATTGTGAAAAGTGGACAAATCTTGCTTCTTAAGAGAGCTAAAATACTCAGGACCTAACCAAGTGGCACCAAACTAAAGTTTTTACAGAACATTTTTTTAATGGACTAGAGCAGTGGTCCCCGACCTTATTATCACTGGGGACCGATCAACGCTTGACAATTTTACTGAGGCCCCAGGGGGAGGGGAGTTTTTTGCCGAGGGACGTCGCCACTGCCGCCTGAGCCCCTGCTCTGCTTGCTTTCCTGCCAGCGCCCCAGAATTCCCGCCACCCACTGGGGGGTGCTGCCGAGGGGGAGCTCCAGCCATGGCCGCCACTGGAGAGCACCAAAGTTGAGCCGGCGGCAGAGTGTCAGGGCAGCCCCCGAGGCAGCAGCCGGGAAGGAGGACGAGGAGGAGCCGCAGCCCAGTACCAACTGATGTATGGACCGGTACCTGTCTCCGGACCAGGGGTTGGGGAACACTGGACTAGAGCCCATTTATTTAAGTGGCTAAATTCTTATCCATGTCTACAGTAATTTTTAAATGTGTAAAGACTGCCTGGCTTCCCAATTTTTAATTTATAGATAGATGGATTTCTGGGTTTCTGCCATGATTTATTAATATACTCTGAACCTGTATGTAACCATTTTGAAATGTACTCCCGTTTCTCTTTCTGTCTGGCTGTTAGTGTTAGGTGCCTTTCTCCGAGGTCACAGCTTGCCGCTTAGTTATCTCGTTTGGCTGGCCTCCCGGGCCTACCACCTGCATCTCTCACTATTATGCTTGTTATGTAAATCTTAACAGGTCTGGGGAAGGCGGGAAGCTGGGGGGATAAGAGCAGGGGTCTGTCTTGCATTCGTCATATTCGTCTATGGGAGTCCAGGGAGATCTGCTTGAATAAACAACCATCTTTCAATAGAGTGGTGTTTTATTTACAAGTCGGCCCAGTTAGACAGAATGCAAATTTTGAAAATTAAGTCAGCAACATGGTTTAAGCGGTTTAAATATGAACACCGTAGATCCTCTTATCTAATTAAGATCACTAACCATAATCTCAAAGCATCACTTTGATTTGAAATGATGCCCACAGAGGTATTGGCGAGCCATTTTAGCTGTACGCCAAAAAAACCCAGCATTTTTGTATTTGAGGTGCACAAGTTCTGGAGGATTTTGACTGCATTGACTGCTTACTTTATGCTCAACCCAGGGCCAAATTACTCAATGAGACCTTACGGGGTTCTAACCTTCCCTCTGTTGCTGAAAAGACAATCTATCTCTTATCTGACCAGGTTGATAATGTAACATATAAAACCACTCTATTTGCCTTGGCTGCAAGAAAAATAAGGGCCAACGTTACAACCGCAAAGGCAGCCTCTTAACACTCTTGCACTTTGTAGTCATGTATGCTATTGCAGTTTTTTGGTCTTAAATTATATATTTTTATTTTTATTCTATTTTACTGTTTGTAAATTTGTATTTTATATTTCGTTAAGGCCTACGGCTATATATAAAGAGCCTCTTGTGGCGCAGAGTGGTAAGGCAGCAGTCATGCAGTCTGAAAACTCTGCCCATGAGGCTGGGAGTTCGATCCCAGCAGCCGGCTCAAGGTTGACTCAGCCTTCCATCGTCCTGAGGTTGGTAAAATGAGTACCCAGCTTGCTGGGGGGTAAACGGTAATGACTGGGGAAGGCACTGGCAAACCACCCCGTATTGAGTCTGCCATGAAAACGCTAGAGGGCGTCACCCCAAGGGTCAGACATGACCTGGTGCTTGCACCTTTATCTTTACCTTTTATGGCTATATATAAATAAAACGGCTATATATAAATAAATGTATGTATCTATCTATGTAGAAGTCTGCAATCCTGACAGTTAGATGAATCTCACAGTTTAGTGTACATTACTGGTCTCAAAAAATATCTGGAATGACCACTGATCCTCGCAACGATGGGAACGCTCTGACTCCTGGCGACGGAGATGAAGGGGACGATGGTGCCGGGGACACCGGCATGAGTGGGGGTGCAGCTGGCACTGAAGCTCTGACCCAGCCGTATACAAGTACGCAGGGGGAATTTGCAGGCTGGTGGCCAGGGTGCCGGAGTGGTCGGAGACGAAGTGGGTCCATGCCTTCCGGGATGGGTTGCGCCTCGATTTCCTCCAACAATGCCTGACCCAAGTGCCATCCACTACCCTGAGGGGCTGGGTTCATCTGGCAGGAGAAATCGAGACCAGGATACAAATTCTTTAGGATGCTTAGGGCTAATCCTGCATTGAGCAGGGAGTTGGACTAGATGGCCTGTATGGCCCCTTCCAACTCTATGATTCTATGATTCTATGATTCTATGATTCTATAATTGGTTGATGTGAACAATGCTGGGGAGAAAGCCACCAAGAGAACCAGTAGGGGTCGGAAGATGTCGAACGGAAAATGGGCAGTGCCAGATGCGACAGAGAGAGATCGGTGTCAGAAGAAAGGGCTGTGCCTGGGATGTAGAGGACAAGGGCATTTTTTGGTGGATTGCCCTTCCAAGAAGGCAAAGAAACCTACTCCGGGAATGAGATCCACCCGGAAAGCGGCTAGCAAATCAACCCTTCCACCCTAGCCGGGAAACCGGGCAGTAAGACAGTGCACACTCTCCTTACTCCACTGACCTCTAGAAATATCGTCCAGTGATAGGTCAGAATCATAGAATCATAGAATCATAGAGTTGGAAGGGGCCATACAGGCCATCTAGACCAACCCCCTGCTCAACGCAGGATCAGCCCAAAGCATCCTAAAGCATCCAAGAAAATCCCATAGAATCATAGAATCAGAACGGGACCCGTCCGGGATAAAAACTCAGAGGGGTCCAATCAGGAGCCGTGAAGCGGCACCTGATTGGGACCCGCAGACTGCCACTCGGGGGCCAAATGGCCAAATGGGAGTTGCGCTATGCGCGCCTCCCTATTGGCCACTTGGCCCGCCCAGGGCTGCCCACCCAGATGCTTCGCCGCCGGGAAAGGAGCAGGGCCGCCGCATCAAAGACCCTGTTCCTTTCCCGCCGCCGGAGTATCGCAGTTCCCTCCGCACAGCCTCGCAGAAAAACCTACATGGGACCGGGGGAACTCCACGAGCCTCCCCCCTCAAGCCGCCTTCATCACCCCTCGACTACCACCGGAGCCCACCTGCCGCCATTTGCAGCGTCCTGCGAGCCTCACCTGCCGTGCCGCCAACACGTTCCGCCCCGCCGCAACAGCCGCGGGCATGACGAGCTGGCCGACCAGCTGCAGCGGCCACTGCCGCCGCCAACCACCACCGTACCCAACGCTGAAACCAGTAAGAGGCGGCGGCCGCCCTGCGGCGGGACTGGTGCACAACACCAGCAGCGCCCTGTTAATGTGCCTCCTTCCCCCGGCAGCCCGCCTCCTGCACAACCGCGCCGCGCCCCGGAGCCACCAACACACTCGCCTCCTCGATCCTGGTGCAGATGCTGCGACGCACAACTCCCTGCTGCCATGAGGGCGACGACGCCCCCGCTGAGCCGATCCACCACCACCGCTATGCCTCGCACGCCGCCCCAAGGACCGCACCTGGCCTGCCGCCACGCTGCACCACATGCCTGAGCACAGCGCCGCGGCCTGCAATCCACCGCCCACTCGCCAATCGCGATGGAAGTCAACAGGTAGGCCCACTACGAAAATCCGCCCACCACCCATCCCCAGTCCATCGGGGTGGGGGGGGAGGAAAGAGCCTTCTGCGACCTTGCCGACCACAGCCCCTGAGAAGCCTTCGCCAGTTGCCAGGGGGAGGGACAGCCCATCAAGCGCCCATTTTATTAAGGTTTAAAATGGGCTTTTTATCTAGTAGAATCATAGAGTTGGAAGGGGCTATACAGGCCATCTAGTCAAACCCCCTGCTCAACGCAGGATTAGCCCTAAGCATCCTAAAGCATCCAAGAAAAGTGTGTATCCAACCTTTGCTTGAAGACTGCCAGTGCGGGGGAGCTCACCACCTCCTTAGGCAGCGTATTCCACTGCTGAACTACTCTGACTGTGAAATTTTTTTTCCTGATATCTACCCTATATCATTGTACTTGAAGTTTAAACCAATTACTGTGTGTCCTTTCCTCTGCAGCCAATGGAAAAAGCATCCTGCCCTTCTCCAAGTGACAACCTTTCAAATACTTAAAGAGGGCTATGATGTCCCCTCTCAACTTCCTTTTCTCCAGGCTGAACATTCCGAAGTCCCTCAACCTGAGCCTCCGGGGAGGGCGGTATAGAAGTATGATAAATAAATAAATAAACCTATCTTCATAGGGCTTGGTCCCTTGGCCCCAGATCATCTTCGTTGCTCTCCTTTATACCCTTTCAATTTTATCTACGTCCTTGAAGTGAGGCCTCCAGAATTGCACACAGTACTCCAAGTGTGGTCTGACCAGTGTCGTATACAACGGGACTATGACATCTTGTGATTTTGATGTGATGCCCCAAAATGGCATTTGCCTTTTTTACCGCTACATCACACTGCCTGCTCATGTTTAGCTTACAATCCGCAAGCAGCCCAAGGTCTTGTTCACACACAGTGTTACCTAGAAGCGTATCCCCCATCCAGTAGGTATGCTTTTCATTTTTCTGACCCAAATGCAGAATGTCATACTTATCTTTATTAAATTGCATCTTGTTCTCATTTGCCCATTTTTCCATTGTGTTCAGATCTCGTTGAACTCTGTCTCTATCTTCCGGAGTATTTGTCAGTCCTCCCAGTTTGGTGTCGTCTGCAAACTTGATGAGTAGTCCTTCCACCCCCTCACCTAGATCATTAATAAATATGTTAAAAAGTACCGGACCAAGTACCGAGCCCTGAGGTACCCCGCTATTCACCTCCCTCCAGTCTGATGAAACACCATTGACAACTCTTTGAGTGCGGTTCTCTAACCAATTCCCTATCCACCTAACTATCTGAAAATCCAGATTGCAGTCCTTCAATTTATCCATGAGAACATCATGGGGAACCTTATCAAAAGCTTTACTAAAATCCAAGTAAACAACGTCAACCACATTTCCACAATCCAGCAAACCTGTTACTTGGTCAAAAAAGGAAACCAGGTTGGTCTGACAGGACCTGTTGGAGACAAATCAATGCTTACTTCCTTGGATCACCAAATTGTCCTCCAGATGTTTGCAGATCACTCCCTTTAATATCTGCTCCATTATCTTACCCACAACAGAGGTCAGACTCACTGGTCTGTAGTTTCCTGGGTCATCCCTTCTCCGTTTTTGGAAGATTGGAATAACGTTTGCTCTCTTCCAGTCCTCCGGGATATCTCCAGTCCTTAAAGAGGTCCCGAACACGATGGACAAGGGTTGTGCAAGTTCTCTGGAAAGTTCTTTGAGCATTCTCGGGTGCATTTTATCCGGCCCAGGGGATTTGAACTCATCCAGTGCAGCTAAATGCCTCTCGACAACCTCTCTATCCATGTTAGCCTGCCACCCAGACACTATCATTTGGCTACTGCCATCTCTAGATGTGCCTAAACCCTTTGACCTGTGGGGAAAAACAGATGTAAAATGCAGCATCCACATCCTCTCGTTGGTCAGGCGGTCGGTAGCAGACACCAACCACCACACTGTTTGTTTTCCCCTCGCTTATTTTCACCCAGATGCTTTCCAGTGTAGATATGCTCTCCTTCACTAGAATTTCCTGACAGGTAAGCCCTTTCCTCACATAGTGCCACTCCTCCACCTCTTCGATCTATTCTGTTATTTCTGAACAATTCATATCCATCCACCATTACATTCCTTCATGAGAATCATTCCACCAAGTTTCTGTGATGCCTACTAGATCATAGCTTTCCATCAGCATGAGAAGTTCCAGCTCTTCCTTCTTATTGCCCATGCTTCGGGCATTAGTATAAAGCCATCTGAATCCTTTTAGTTTTGGTTCCCTATGAGCTGGCCTTGCTGGTTGGGCTGCCCCCAATCGTTCTCCTTCCTTACACTCCCTATGTTGATCGTCTCCTTCCCCCTGTGGCTTCAGTTTAAAGCTCTCTTGATGAATCTCCCCAGGTTCCTGGCAAGCACATTCTTCCCCAGCTTCGATAAGTGCAGTCCATCAGGTGCTAGTAGGCCTTCCTCAAGAAAGCCTATCCCATGGTCCCAGAAACCAAATCTCTCCTGCCGGCACCAACTAGGCAGCCAGTGATTCACCTCCATTATCTTCCTCTCCCGATGCATTCCTCTTTCCTTGACAGGCAAGACTGAAGAGAATACCACTTGTGCCCCCATTTGCTTGAGCTTCCTCCCCAGATCTTGATAGTCTTTTTTAATAGGAGCGATGGTATTCAGGGACATGTCATTCGTTCCCACATGGACCATCACAAATGGGTAGCCATCCGTAGTTTTGAGGAGTTTGGGCAGCTGTTCTGAAACGTCTTTAATTTTCGCCCCTGGCAAGCAACACACCTCTCGGGTTAGGGGATCGGGCCCAGCCACATGGCAATCCACTCCATTTCCTTCTATCCCCGTGGCCTCTTCACTTTATCTTAGACTTTGTTTTGGGACCTCTTCCCTCGTTGACCCTTGCACCTCCTCTGCAAGGGCCTGAAATCTATTCTGGAGCTCCAAAGGCCCCGAGAACCGTTGTGCTCTACGCCATAGAGTTTTTTTCCGAACTGTCTGCAGAGGCTCCGTAGTGAGGTCAATCTCCTTATCCTCTTCAGGACTGGTTGTATCCTCTTTATTCCGAGTTGCACAGCTGTGGTCTATGAACTCCTCCCCTTTCTTTCTTTGGGTCATAGTAACAATGCTGTCTTCTAATCCCGTAATCCTTTCCTCCAAAAGTCTTACCAGCTTACACTTGGGGCAGCTGTAGTCCATCTTGTCTTCTGGGAGGAAGGCAATCATGTTACACTCACTGTCACATTTCCCTTTTCTTTCTTAGTTCCTCTTGAAGTTCTTTGTTCATCCAAATAGGCTTCTTAGAGCTCCTGCGGTGTTTTCATCTTTCTCGTATAGGGATTGATTGAGCATGCAATAGCTCTTGTTTGAGTAGCGTCCACCCTTCACATGCTCCCTTCCCTTCCAGCATTCTCGTCCATGGTATGATACTCATCATGTCTCTGAGTTTATTAAAGTTTGCCCTACGAAAATCCAACATCCGCGTCTGGCTACAAGTTTCATTGCCTCCCCATCTCAAAAGGAATTCTATGAAGACATGGTCACTTCCCCCTAGGATCACCACCTCCTTCACCTCATCCACCAACTCTTGCCTTTTGGTCAGTATTAAGTCCAGTATGGCTGAACCTCTTCTGGGTTCATCTACCATTTGATAAATGAAATTGTCAGCCAGGCAGGTCAGAAAGTTGCATGACTGAGGACGCTTCGCAGAGTTTGTTTCCCAGCACACATCTTGGAAATTGAAGTCACCCATGATGACAAGGTCCTACCGCTTGGATATTTTCTCAAACTGCTCACAAAGTGCAGCACCCACATCCTCTCGTTAGTCATGCAATCGGTAGCAGACACCAACCACCACACTGTTTGTTTTCCCATTGCTTATTTTCACCCAGATGCTTTCCACTTTAGATATACTCTCCTTCACTAGAATTTCCTGACAGGTAAGGCCTTTCCTCACATACAGTGCCACTCCTCCACCTCTTCGATCTATTCTGTTCCTTCTGAACAGTTCATCCACTATTACATTTCAGTCATGAAAATCATTCCACCAAGTTTCTGTGATGCCTACTAGATCATACCTTTCCATCAGCATGTGAAGTTTAGCTCTTCATTGCCCATGCTTCGAGCATTAGTATAAAGGCATCTGAATCGTTTTACTTTTGGTTCCTTTTGAGCTGGAAGAAGAGCCCCGCAAGCCAGCGGGAAATGGCACAGACCTGTCATGAGACATCCCCGCCATCAGGTCAGAGGCAGGGGCAGTCATTCGGTAACTCCCATTCCCCTTCTGCTAATCCCGGTGACTTTGTCCGATCCCAAGACTGGAGCAGGAATGAGGGTGAAATGATTTTGGACTGTGGGTGCACAAAAACCCTGGTGAACCCACACATGGTGCAGATATTGGGGGTGGGAGTAGAGCCCTTACGGAAACCAATACGTTTTGCCCAGATGAAAGGAGAATTCTCCAAGGGGAGTGAGGCAGTGGTCCACATCATCTCCTTTGATTTTGGATATTGGGAACATTGGGAACAAATCCAACCCATAGTTGCTCCTTGGGCATTTGTCTTAGGGTTGGACTGGTTAAGGAAGCATGATCCCAGTGTTCGGTGGCGGTCCCGGATGCTGACTTTTAATGAACCCGGATGTAAGCACCATTAGAATCATAGAATCATAGAGTTGGAAGGGACCTCATGGGTCATCTAGTCCAAACCCCTGCATGATGCAGGACACTCACATCCCAATCGCTCATCCACTGTAACCTACCACCCCCTTAAGCTTTCAGTGGATCAGCCTCTCCATTAGATGGATATCCAGTCTCTGCTTAAAAATTTCCAAAGATGGAGAACCCACCACCTCCCGAGGAAGCCTGTTCCACTGGGAAACTGCTCTAACTGTAAGGAACTTCTTCCGGATGTTGAGATGGAATTTCCTTTGAATTAATTTAATCCGATTGGTTCTGGTCTATCCCTCCGGGGTACAACTCAGCTCCATCATCCATATGGCAGCCTTTTAAATACTTGAAGATGGTTATCAGATCTCCTTTCAGTCGTCTCCTTTCCAGGCTAAACTGACTAAGCTCCCCCAACCTTTCTTCATATGTCTTGGTCCCAAACCCCTCATCATCTTTGTTGCCCTTCTCTGGACATGCTTCAGTTTGTCTACATCCCTCTTCAACTGGAGTGCCCAAAACTGAACACAGTACTCCAAGTGAGGCCGAACCAGAGCAGAGTAAATCGGTACCATCACCTCCCATGATATGAACACGATACTCCGTTTGATACAGCCCCAAATCCCATTTGCCTTTTTAGCAACTGAGTCACACTGCTGACTTGATGTATGGCCTACTAAGACTCCTAGATCCTTTTCGCACTTGCTACTGACAAGACAAGTCTCCCCCATATTGGTACATCGGAGCCCTCCAAGGACGGGCAGTGGGAATTTGGGGTGCTGTGTAAGAGAGCAGTGCCAGGTTTGCTGGAAGTGTATTGGGACTTGGGGGAGGTTTTTGAGAAGCAGGAATATGACCAGCTGCCCCCTAACTGCAAGACCGATTGCGCCATTGAATTGAAACTGGGGGAACCCCTACCAAAAGTTAAGCTTTATTCCATGAGCCCATCTGGTGGAGTTGCCTGCCTTCTTGGACAAGAATTTGGCATGCGGTTTTATCCGTCCTGCTGCCACTCACATGGAGGCGCCTGTGTTATTTGTGAAAATGAAAGATGGGACGTTACACTTATGCATGCATTACCAGAGGCTGAATGCTGTGTCCACATCCAACGCGTCCCCCTCCCCTTTATAAAGGACCTTTTGGGGCAATTGAGGAAGGGGAGGATTTTCACGAATTTAAGGGAAGTGTACTATAGAGTGAGGATTTGAAAAGGCCATGAGCACCTAAGCGCTTTCAACACCCCACTGGGAAAATTTGAGTACCGCATGATGCGTTTGGGTTGTCCGGTGCTCCTGACGTGTTCATGGACCTAATCAATGAGGTTCTTCATGATTTGTTGTTTAAAGGGGCCCTGGTTTTCCTAGATGACATTTGACTCTTCTCAGAGAACCTGAGAGATCATGTGGTGTTGGTTCACAAGGTCCTGACTCGCTTGAGAGACAATCAATTGTACACCAAACTGTCCAAATGTGAATTCCATAAAAACAGTATGGATTTTCTGGGGTACCACATCTCTCCCCAAGGACTGAGTATGGACCCTAATAAAGTAAAGGACTTGCTCAACTCAGAGGCCCCCCACACATGTAAGCAATTGCAAAGTTTCTTGGGGTTCTCAAACTTTTACCGCACCTTCATTCCAAACTTTGCGTGAGTGGTGCTCCCCCATACTAACTTGTTAAAAATGAAAGTGGGGGGGGGGGATCAAGGTGCTGAGGCTTGGAATGGCTTTGGCGTGCACTGAGAAGTGCCAGGTGGCTTTTGAGAAACTTAAAACACTGTTTACCTCTGAACCAATCTTGGTCATGTAGACCCCCTGAAACCCTTTGAGGTCCAGGTAGATTCAAGCGATGTGGCAGTGGGGTCTGTGATCCTCCAGAGGGGGGAGGACGGTCAGCTGCACCCCTTAGCTTACATTTCCAAAAAGTTCAATGACACTGAATGAAAATGGACCATTTGGGAAAAAGAGGCCACAGCAATGAAATTGGCACTAACCACCTGGCGGCACTGGTGATAGGTTCCCCTACTCCATTTGAAGTATGGATGGATCACAAGAATTTACAGGCACTGTGCCAATCTTGAACATTAACAGCTAAACAGATTTGGTGGGCAGACTTTTTCTCTCGGTTCTCGTTTACTCTCAAGCATTTGCCGGGCAAACTGAACTTTCTCGCTGATGCCCTGTCCCGCCTGCCACAATACGAGAGCAGGAAGGAGCCATTGGTGGCATCAGTCTTCAGTCCCTCCCAAGTGGGTTTGGCGGCAGTGATGCGCAGTCAAGCACCAGCAGGAGGACCCTTCCCAGGGGGTTGGGTCCAGAGAGGCTTGGCTAGCAACCTGCAGTTTCCCCGCCTCCAACCCTCCCTTCAGGAAAAGGAGGGGGTGTTTTGCAAAGGAGAAAAAATCTATGTTCCGGATGTAACCGTGTCATGATTCCAAGCCGGCTGGGCACTTTGGTTTTGTCAAAACATTGCACCTTGTTTGGCATCACTATTGGTTGTCCACTCTCAGGGGGGATATAGAGTCCTATGTACGGGGTTGTTCCATCTGTATCACGGTTAAGAATCAATGGATTTTATCACTGATCTACCATCCAGCCACGGGAAGACAGTGATTTGGGGGGTTGTTTATGTATTTTCCAAGCAAGCCCATTTTATTCCTTGCGACAGTGTGCCGTCCGTGGCTAAGTTAGCTTCACTGTTTATTGAAGATGTGTACAGACTGCACGGATTGCCAACTCGATGTTTATCAGAATCCAGTTCGTTGCCAAGTTCTGGCGGGAGCTTCTGAAAACTTTGGGGGTGGACCAAGCTCTGACATTGGGGTATCACCCTGAGATGAATGGTCAGACCGAACGGATTAATCCGGTCTTCGAGCAGTATCTGAGGTGTTTTCCAAACTACCAACAGTCAGATTGGGTATTGTTGCTCCCCTTGGGTGAATTTGTTTATAACAATGGGGTACATTCATCTACTGGTTTGTCTCCTTTTAAAGTAGTGTATGGCACCGATTTATTGGTGGTGCCTGCCTGGACACCCCTGCCTGAATGCTCCATGGACTTAAAGTCATGGACTTTGTTGCAGTTTATTGCAGGACTTTATTGCAGTTGCCTGGCCAAATATTTTTGCAAACTTTTGAGGCGGCAAAGAATTCTTTTAAACTTCAGGTGGATAAAAATCAGGGTCCTGCCCCACAGTGGAAAGTGGGGGACCTTGCCTATCTATCCACGAAATATCTGAGATGCCAACAGCCCTCACGGAAATTGGGACCCAGATTTGTGGGTCCTTTTAAAGTGATAAAAGTGATCAGTTATTGTGACTGTGGGACTATAAGTCTGCAATCCTGACAACAGACCAACAGACAGACCGACAGACAGACAGACAGACATATCTATATTTTTGTATCCCACCCTTCCTGGTAACCCAAGCATTGATTAAAATAATAAGGATTATATAAGAACTAGTAGAATCATTACAACATTTATATACATCATCAGCCCCCATTCAGTAGAACTGGGGGTAGAGCTTTCAAACCTTTCTTAGGGAGGCAGATATTCCAACAGTGAGGTCAGCACTTCTTGTTGTTTGGCCTGGCCTCAACCATAGGCCTTGTGGAACAGGCCTGTATTTCAGGCCCTGCGGAACTGGTTCAGGTCCCACAGGGCCCTGATCTCTTCTGCTAGAGCATGCCACCAATCCAGGCCCAAGGTCGAAAAGGTCCTAACACTGGTTGAGGTCACTATCACCTCTTTTGGGCCAGGCATCTTAAGTGGGTTTTGGTCTGATGACCTAAACACACTTTGGGGGGAGGGGGTGTAGTAGAACAGATGGTTCCACATATATGACAGTCCCAAACCATTTAGAAGGTTAGTACCAAAACCATGGACTTGGGACTTATCTGTACTGAGCTTTTAAAACTGGTTGGATTTGGTTAAACAAAAACAAAAGGGGGAGGGGAAGGGAGGAATGCTTCCCAGGGCTGCCTTCTTTCTGGTCTCTATTATGTTGAATAACATCAGGGAAAGTATTGCTTCCCACGCGACCCCACATATAAGGGCCTAATGCTGGGAAGTGCTCCCACCTGAAACCATGCTTGTCCCCAGCCTTGGAGAAAGGACTACAGACATTTCAGGACTTTGCCATGAATCCTCATTTCAGCTAGGTGGCAGGACAAACACCACTGTCTAATCTAATAAGAACAGCAGACCCTAGATCCATTTTTCCTGTATGTCATCTGTCAGGATGACCAGAACTGTCTCCAACCCACGGCCAGGCTGGATGCTAGGAAAACCTCCAGCTATCCTGCAACCACTCGTTCAACCACCTTACCCAGGAATGCTAGATGCAAAACCCAGTGGTAGGTGACTGGATTAGAAGGATCCAGCCCTTGTTTTTTTCAAATGTAGCCTAACAATGGCCTCTTTCAATCTCTCCAAGGAGGTCCCTGATCCCAGGGGCAGATAGATAGCTTCCAGTAGAGGCAACCATTTCATCACTACCAGCTTTCACCAACCATAAGGGTCATGGGTCAAGGGGATACATGATTCGCTGGACAGCTGAGGGCCCTGTCCAGTCCAGAAAAACATCTATGAAATCCCAAAGCACACAAGAATGAAATACATTTCAACAGAGTTCAAAATAGTTCACTGCAAAACACTATAAGTTGTATATACGGTATACAAAATACTTGAATAAAAACGTATCAGAAAATCTTTTACTTGTATACAAAATGTCTAAAAACCACCTTTAATAGGCACAATTGTTAGAAAGATATTGGCTCTTATTTTTTTGCGGCCATAGCAAATAGACACATTATGAATGAAGTTACAATCAATATTTGACAGCAAGGATATCATCTTGTCTATAGCAGTGTCAAATTTTGAATCACGAAGAGTCCTATTTATAAACTTGGCCCTAGGTTGCGAATACAGAGGGCATTTGAAGATGCAATGTGGTAGATTCTCCACAACTAGGAGATGACAAGTATAAAATCATTAATCCTTTAGCATCCTGTTATACCGGTATCATTTCTATGCAGTGCCATAAGGGCTGCTCTTAAGTTATTATCTGTGATCCTAGCTAAGTAAGATGATCTACAATTATTGTTTTTAATTAACCTGAACCCTGTTTATGTCAGCCAAGGAGAGCTGACTGAAGTGGTCCAGAAGAGGACTTTGAGATGGCCAAGGGAACTCTAGTTTGCTATCTGCATCAAATCCACTGGGTAGGGTGTTTGGGCTAGTCTCACATTTATCCCCATTGAAGTCCCAGGTGTCCTTGATATGTAGGGCCTTGAAAATGAAAACCTGTCGATCCAACAGAAGCAAAAGCGAAGCAAGGAATTGATGTGACAGCTGAATGATCTAATCTCAAAGCTTTTACAGTGGAGACAAGCTAAAACGGTATTCGAATTTCCTCCTGTTTTCAAATACAATATTTCCTCAGAGGCTTGGTCCTCAATTCCTAAATCATTTTGTAAATGTTATACAATGATTTATTATCATATAAAGTGACCAGTGGTTCATGAAGTTCTTTTGGAGGATCCCTTGTAATAATACTAGTTCACAAAACACAGGGCTCCCAGCAACAAATTGGGTGACTCCTAATGTTGCCATGGCTAACAACAGATTTAAATTCTGTGAGGAGCCAGCCTTATCTGTATGGACACTGGAGTCCACCAGTACCCATAGCCTAGGGTATCTTATGGCCCACCCAACAACCAACTCCAGGAAATATGGCAGGGCATCTATTGGTACAGATGGCCAAACTCTTCACTGCACCCCACATCATAGCCACACATTCAGTTCCTGGGATATTTGGGATGGGTAATACCTGAAAGGAAAAATATTCTCAGACCAACATTGCCATCCCTCCATCCTCTTGTCCAAGACTGATGAAGGACTGATAATCTGCGTGGAGAAAGTTGTATGAGGGTAACAGTATTGCCCTCTCATGTCCAGCTTTCCATGTCCATGTCCAGCAAGCCAGGTCTATATCCTGCCCTACAAAAAAGTCATGTAGGTTGCTGGTCGTATTATTTATGGACATGACCTTGCACAATACCAATGTCAGAGAGCAAGTTGGCCTCCTAGTTCTTCCACTGCTGTTTCTCAGGATGGGACAGAAGCTAGAAGGGGTGTGAGCATTTCTATATCTCCTGCTTTGGTTTCATTAACTTATCCTGCCACCACATTTCCCTTGATCCCCAATTATGGGGATCCCCAGCCTGTGACTGGATTCACTACTTTCACTCTCTCCCCTTCTATTCCCTACTTCTCCAATTATCCCACTAATGCTACCCATTTTCTCCCCCCCCCCCCTAGAATCAGAGAGTTGGAAAATACCTCCACGGTCATCTAGTCCAACCCCTTGCACAATGCAGGAACTCACAACTACCTGCCTACCCACAGTGACCCCAATTTCATACCCAAGTGATCCCTCCAACAAATATCTCCAAAATCCAGCCTGGCCTGGAGAAAATTCAACTACCATCCCACAGTGGCAATCAGGAATCCCCTGGATATGCATGGAGGGGACACAAGAGACAAACACTGGCACATCCCTTCCTGCCCACCCACTCACAGTCTGCTTAAGTTCATAAAATCTGCATTTCGGTCAGATGACTATCTAGCCCCTGATTTAAAAATTCCAAAGAAGGAGAACCCACCACTTCCCGAGAAAGCCTGTTCTGCAGAGGAAATGCTGTAAATGTCAGTAATTTCTGGATGTTTGGGCGAAAATTCTTTTGAATTAATTCCAACCCATTGTTTCTGTTCTAACCCTATGGGGCAACAGAAAACAACTCTGGTCCATCTTTTATATGACAGCCCTTCAAGAATGTCTTAGTCATCTCTCCAAGCTAAACACATCAAGCTCCCTGAACCTTTCCTCATACAACTCGGTCTCCAAACCCCTCACCATCATCATAGCCCTCCTCTGGACACGGTCCAGTTTGTCTACATCTTTCTTCAGTTGTGGTGTCCAAAACAGAACACAGTGAGGCCGAACCAGAGCAGAGTAAAGTGGTAACAGCACCTCACATGATCTGGGCATTATACTTCTTTTAATACAACCCAAAATCCTGTTTGCCTTTCTAGCCACCATGTCACACTGCTGATTCATGTTCAGCATCTGGTCTACTAAGACCCCCAGATCCTTTTCACATGTACTACAGCCAAGACAAGTCTCACCCATCCTATAGTGATGCATTTGATTTTTCCTACCTAAATGAAAAACCTTGCATGTAGAATAATTAAAATTAATTTTATTCATGGGAAGATGGCGGCAAGGAAACAACGTTACTAAAATGCTCTTTCCGAGGTTATTCAGTTCTCCTTGCATATAAACAAAGATGAAAGGGAGACAAATGTGTGTGAGTGCCTATGTTGAGTGTGGCCGGATGCTGAAGCTCTTTTCCAAATAAGTCGTCCTATCGTCTCTAATATAACTCCAATGGGAACTCCCTTCTGCTGCACTCTGCTGTCAACCCTAAGAGAGGAGGTGATTGATCTACTGCAACTGGGTTAAGGGATTCCCTCAGTGGACTGTGCTTTGAGCAACCTTAAAATGTTCTCTTAGTCATACGAGAAATTCAGAAGACTCTTCTCCCCCACTGCCTAAACAACTAGAGATTGCAGACTTCTATCAAGTTCAGGTGTCCACATCAAACCGATTCTCTGCTCTGGTGGAGACTGAAGGGAACTCTCTAGACCCCCTGCTACATGGAACTGAGACTGGCCTTGAGTCTGCAACAGATCGAGGCAGTGCATCCCCTATATCATGTGAAGAGTGTCAGGAGGCTGCGGGGGAGAAAGGGGAGATATCCAGCTCTATCTGGTTGAGAGATCATCCGCCATGTTAGGGGTTTTTAAGTCTTTTAATGGGGGTGTTTTAATGGGGTTTTAAGACCATGTTACCCGCCATGAGCCCACTGGGGAGTGGCGGGATACAAATCAAATCAAATCACAAATCAAATCAAATCAATTCAAATATATATATATATTTGAATTTTATATGTGAGAAGTTAAATCAAATTTACACCAATTTGGACCTCCTAGTTAATGTGCTGACAAAAGAGAACCAGGTATACACTAATTCTAAGTCTCAGCTTAACATTCCACTCTTAAGCCCTATTGGCGAAAACTAAAATTACTGTGTACTAAGTGCTGTCTACTAATGAGAAAGAGCAGTCTTATCATCTGGTACTTGAGCCAAAGCAAATTTTTCTAACTGTCTGCAAATATTGAGGATGGCACTCCTGTTGGAATTCAAACATCCTGGCAAAAGATCACCTCAGGATATTATTAGGTGTTGCAGTGAACCAAATTGACTTAATCTGTGTGGAAATGCTAAATAATATAAATCAGACCTAGAGAGTAATTCTTAGCCCAGTTTTCTAGCCTGTCAAGATAATTCTGTATTCTGATACTGTCTTTTGCCAAGTTTGCTAACCCTCCCAGTTTAGTGCCATCTGTAAATGTAATAAGGACCCCCTCTAATCCTTGATCCAAATCACTTACCGTCTATACTCGCATATAAGCCGAGTTTTCCAGCACAGTTTTTAGCACTTCAAAGACCTCCTCTTATACTTATACACAGGTAATTGATTAAGAGCCTTCCCCCAGCCAGCCACTTGCAGCATTGCATCTGCAACCTAAGCTCTTTGCAAGTGAGCTAGTAGCCTCCAGTTAACCTTTGCCTTGAGCAAGTGGCCTCCAGGTAACTTTTGCCTTCTACAAAGATCTTAAAAACTAAGCCCTTTTCAAGTGAGCTAGTGGCATCAAGAGAGGAAGGGAAGGCAATTGTAAGCCGCTTTGAGATTCCTTTAATTAGTGAAAAGGGGAGTACAAAAACCAGCAGCTATTCATCCTCTTTAGTGTATTTGTTGGGAGGGAAGCTGTATGGGAAAGCCTGTGATGATGGATTAAGCGCTTAGGCCACCCTGTAAATTTACCAGTAGCCTGCTGCATTTCCCAACCCTCGGCCTATATGCGTGTCAATAGGTTTGCACAGATTTTGTGGTAAAATTAAGTGCCTCGGCTTATATGCGGGTCGGCTTATATGTGAGTATATATGATATGAATATGTTGAACAGATTAGGGCCCAGGACAGATCCCTGATGCACTCCCCTCTCCAAGAAGATGGCGAACCATTTCCAAGCACCCTCTGGGTGTGATCTGTCAACCAGTTCTCAATCCACCTAACAGTTTGTCAGGATCAGCCCCTCTGATCTCTGCCATGATTTGTGGTTGACCAGAGAAACTCCATGTTGGTTTGATGTGTGTTGTTTGAAGAACCTTTTGTAACCCTTTTACAACCCTGAACTATTTCACACTGCCTTGTGTATCCTTTCATGCTGTTTCTCTTTCTTGCAAATGTTGCTCTGTGCTTTGTTATCTGAAAGGGAGGGCGCTTGTCACCCAAGGCCAGCAGACTAGAGACGGTCTGGCAGGAAGCCCAGGATGGTACCTGTGAGAGGCGGGGGGGGGGGGGATTCTACCCTGGGAAAGAGGGGACATTTGGGCGGGAAGGATGCATTGATAACTGCTTGCTTTCCATGTATCGATTAGATTCGACTACAAACGTTAGAGTGTTCAGATCTACTTCCAATAAAGCTTTCTATTAATCCAGAATCCTAGTTGTGGGTCTGTCTGCCTTTGACACAGTTATAGGATACATAGTATATTTTACCAACTTGTCAATAAAAAAATCATGTTGAATCTTATCAAAAGCCTTACTGAAATCAAAGTAATCTATATCCAAAGCATTCCCCTGATCAAGCAGGGTAGTAACTTTCTAAAAAAAAAGAGATAAGCTTCGTCTGACATGACTTGTTCTTGATAGCTTTTTTTCTGACACAGACAAGATACAATCTCAGCACAGAATTAAATAATAGCGATCAGAGCACCAACATGACAGCAAGCTTGGTTCAGACTTAACCTCCCATACCTTTCCACTATGCAAAAGATCCTGGGGGAACCTTGGGGACAGGTCACTCTCACTTATCAAAATCAACTGAACTGGCTAGCTGATGAATGATTTCTGATCCCAGAGGAATGAGGCACACTGCTGCTGCCAAACTATGGTTTGCACATTTCAAGCAAACCAGCAATTTGAACCAATGTCTCATCAGTATTTGGAATTTATGAAGATTTTGCAGGGAAAGCAGAAGCAGTGGCTTGAACATACATGCAAACTTACCAAATGTCACAAAGCAGAAATCATTCATTAGCTGGTCCCACTGCAACAAAGAAGGGTGTCCACAAGGTCTGGAACCCACTCAAGCCTCTCACTATGCAATACTGAGTTTGAACTGAATGGCTTTGATGGTTCCCTTTAAGTTGGCTGCTAACTGGATGCTTCTGAGGGGATTCAGTTCACCAAGGAGGGTGGGTGGGGAGCAGAGTCAAAGCTGAGCTGGCGTTATTTGCCAGGGCGAGTCTCTAAATTGGGGAGTAGAGTTGCAAGCCAAGCCAGAGCCCAGAATGGAGTCAAAGAACAAGCTGGGGTCAGGAGCTGGGAATGAAGTCAGGACAAGCTGAAATAAGGAACTAGGAACGAAGTCAAGATGCAAAACAAAAGTCAGAAACCAGGAGTTAACTGAGCAGAGCTTCACCATAGCTAACCGAAACACCACTTTTCTAGGTAGACAGACAGGGAATACACACATTGTATTCTTGCCTCAGAGAATCTTGCCTCAAGCATCTCCTCCAGTACACCAAGGCTGCTGGAGTAGCCTTCAGCCAGAGGACTTGCAGCTGGGCCTAGTCCTCATCTGGGGAAGGAACTGCAGGAGCACCTCATTGGGATGGACAGCTTGCTGACAGCCAAGCTGATCTCTTGACAAGGGTCAGATCTGCAGACCATCGCTGTTGCTTCCCTTCTGGCGAGTCCCCTGAGTGAGATGGAGTCTTCCCTCTGAGTCCTGAGGAAGCTGGCCTATACTGAGACACATTTTTTCTCAAGTGCTTACTCCATTATATTTATTTAATGTATTCGTAATTTAATTTATATCCCACCTCTCCTGACAAAGTCATCTCGAGGTGGCTCACAGAATAATGTGCAAACTGCTCAGGGAGCGGTATAAATAAAACAGTAGGGCTAAGGGGTGGGCAGAGTCCAGGATAGAAACAGGGGCCAATGATTGGCTCCTTGGCCCCAGACTGACAAGAATTCCAGCCAGTCGGGTGATTTGGCCCTCACCAGGACAGACCAGAGTTCCATCGAGTCGTGCCTCCTGACCCACTCATCCAGCCCAACCAGGGGAAAGCTGGAGACATGGCTGCCAGTCTGCCCCTGACCACCGCAGGGAGAGGAGGTCAGTAGGGCTGCCAAGGGGGATGAGAACGGAGGCTTGGACAGGCTGCGCCAGCCCTTTTCGCCCCCAGGCTGCCCTAACTGTTGCATCCCTCACTTTGCCTCAGAACCCTGACAGAGCTGGCAGGAGGCTGGAGAGTGCGCTCCCTTCCCCTCCCTCCCTTCAGGCCTGCTGCGAAGCGGACTCTGACAGGCCCTGACTGAGGGGAGGGAGGCATTTTCCTTCGGAGAGCAATGCAGGAGATCATCAGGGCCTTCCTTCTGAGGGGGGGGGGGACTTTCCCCTTCTGCCAAACAGCTGGCTGACAGGGAGGCCACAGAAAAGCCCCTTCTCACTTAAAATACTGCTCTGGCCGGGGGTTAGACACAGCCAAGCCATGTGTCTTTCTTCTTTGCAACTCTGCAGATTTGAGGCCACTGCACAGCGTTATTCTGCAGACGAAACTGGTTCTTCTGTCTCCTGTTTCATCTGCACAACAACCCTATGCAGTAGCCCTCAAGTCTTTCAATTCAACAACAACATCTGTGGGAGGCATTAAATGTTTCTTCTCTACCACAACACTGGCCAAAATAGCCCTTTATGCCTGGGGGGCTGATCTTTATACTCTGCAGGTGAGCTGTTTTTCCAGGAGCTCTCCAGGCCCTGCCTGGAGGTTGGCTACCCCTGGGTTGGAAATATTCTTGAGTTTTGGAGGTGGGACTTCAAAATCATACAATGCCTCAGAGTCCAGCCTTCGAGGAGGCCGCGAGTGTGCTTCCGGCCCCAAAAGCACACCTAGCGCCCGTTGTATTTGGTCCCTAGTAAAATATAAAATATAAAACAATAAAACCCATAAAAACCCTACAATTTCAAATCCAAATACCCACAACAATTAACAATATGAACCCTGATGGTGGAATAAAACAACTCATTATTCCAGATCTGCTCACCTACAACTGCATTCACCCACTGATATCACTCAAGGCCTCCCATTTACCATGTCAAGCAATCACGCTTAGCAGTGTAGGAGGAATCCCCAGGGGCTTTCCGCACTCCTTCAAAATTGCACAATGGTTACTAATTGAAAACGCTACAGTTTTGCCGTTATGCACAACATCGTTGACAATCTGCAACACTCCTGAAACCGATCTGCAAAAAGCGCTTCGTTGTAGCGCTTTCAGGGAAATCCCAAAAAGTGGATTCACCCTCTGGAAAGCGCTACACTCTTGCAACCAATCTGCAACACTAGTGGGAAAATTCTGTGCATTACCATTGTTGCGGTTTCTGCAAAGTCCCTCCCCCTGGCTCTCTCCTCTGATCTTCCGGCGAAGCGATCGCCATTTTTTTTTCTCCGAGTGAGCAGAGATCAACGCACCGGCGAGCCTTCATTTACCCAGGGAAGCTTCCCCGGCTGCAGTCCCTCTGTTTAAAGTCACTAAAGCACAAACAACACAGAAGCCCGTTTGCTGGTTTATTTTCCCTTTATTTTTCACACTGTTTTCGGCCGAAAATCGCGGCCATGAGGGGGGGGGGTTTCACTCGGGGGGAGCTTGGCAACGATGAAACGGCAGCTCAAACACCACCTGCCAGCTGGATGGGTCTCTCCGTTGCAATGAATCAACGCAGATTCGTTGCAACGGGTGTTTTTTTTTTTTTTAACTTTCTTAAAGGGAAAGGGGCTGTTTGGGAGCATGCTAACGGCCGCCCATTGGCTGCTTGACGGCCAGGGGCGGGACGAGCTTGGCAATAGCGCTTCCTTTCTAGCGATTTTTGCCGAGACCGGAAGCCTGTGGGAAACAATAGAAACGCAACTGGATTCCACTACAAAGGCAGGTATGCATAACGACTAAATCCACTATTTAAAATGGCGATTATTCGTTCAGCAAAAAATTTGCTACATGGATCCCGGTGCGGAATGGCCCCCAGTTCATAACTCTGGGCCCCTCCTCGGCCTCAACCACATCTAGCAGAAGAGATCCGTCTTGCAGGCCCTTTCCCATTGTTAGAGCTGTTTAGAGAAACCGCGCTTTTATTTAGTCTTTGCTGGCTGGGAACAGATAAAGCTCCTGGCTCCTGGCTATGGGAAAAAGGTGTAAACCTAGATTGTCGGTATTGCTCTAAACACACCTTGTTGTTGTTAGGTGCAAAGTCGTGTCCAACCCATCGCGACCCCATTGACAATGATCCTCCAGGCCTTCCTGTGCTCTACCATTCCCCGGAGTCCATTTAAGTTTGCACCGACTGCTTCAGTGACTCCATCCAGCCACCTCATTCTCTGTCGTCCCCTTCTTCCTCTGCCCTCGATCGCTCTTCTCCAGGGAGTCCTTCCTTCTCATTAGGTGGCCAAAGTATTTGAATTTTATCTGCAGGTTCTGGCCTTCTAAGGAGCAGTCCGGGCTGATCTCCTCTAGGACTGACCGGTTTGTTCGCCAGAAATCTGGCCAGGATGTTATCAGGCAGTTTGCTCAAAGGTACATTGTCAAGAGTGGACACCTTTCCTAACCCTCGATGTGCTTATGCAGATGCTTGATATCAGCCTGTCCTCACATGACCCCCCTAAAAGGTCTCAAGGGATCAGAAATTCCTTCAGCTCTTTACATTAACATTATAGGATACGGAAAAAGAACATGCTTGTGTACAGTGCACAGAAGAGTGCAGGAAATATACAAATACATACAACAGTACAATCACATTCCTTGTTGAGATAATGTGTCAGTTGTCTCAGTGGAACTTCCCTTAATGTGTTAGATTTCAAACTGAAAATCCTGTAGGCTTAGATTATATCTAGAGACTCTGGCACTCTTTTCCTTCATTTGGTGCAGGAAGGTTCCCACCACAAACTATGTGCCCAAATTATTAAGAATCCAGATTAATGCCATACATTCCTTTCCCATAACACAATCGGCCTTCTCTCTGGGCAACAGTTTCCTACTCACTTACACTACAGGGTGAAGTTCACCATCATAACCCTATTGCATTAGAGCCCCGAGGTCTAACTCTGAGGCATCTAATGATGATGATGATGATGTTATCTGTTCAGTCTTGTCCACTCCTCTGCAATTCTATAGGAAAGTCTTCGCCATGCACCCCTGTCTCTGACTGCTTCTTTCAGTTGGTTCATGGTCATCCCTCTATCGGCTTTGAGCCAGCAGATTCTTTGACGACTACGTTTCCTTTTGCTGCTGACCACGGCAAGCATTAATGATTTTTCTAGAAAGTTTGATCGCATGATGAGTCCAAAGTAAGTGAGCTTTAGCCATAATATCTTCCCATCTAATGACATGGTTGGTTTGCTCCTCTCTAAAACTGTCTTGTTGGTAACTTTGGCTGTCCATGGTATTCGCAGCATTCGTCTCCAACACCATAATTTGAAAGCATGGGTCTTTCCGCACAAGGACCAATTTTGCTGAATGTTTTCAGTATGCAGAAACGCTATATTAAATAGTGGAATTTCGTCATTCCACATACCTTTAATTTTAGTGGAATATTGAAGTCCCAGTAGCGTTGTATTCATTCCCCACAGGTTTCCGGTCTTGCTGGAATCGCATCAAAGGAAGCGATTTTTTTCTGCGCTTCTTCCTGCCCCTGGCCGTTAATCCAACAGAACAGCCAATGAACTGTTGTGTTCATGCTCCCAAAAAGCCCCCTTCCCTTTAAAAACTTTTTTTAAAGCCGAAAACACCAGTAGCAACAAATATGTGTTCATTTGTAGCAACGAATATGTGTTCATTCATTGTCTCAGAACTTTTTTGCTGGCGTAGGAGCTGGCGCGTAATCATTTACGTAACCCTCCCCCCCCCGGGCGCGATTTGTGGCCGAAATTATGGCCAGTGTCGAACAGGGGGCTGTATTGTGCTTGGGAACTTTAAAGACACTAGTAGGGAGCTTTGTTTTATTATTATTATTATTATTATTATTATTATTATTATTATTATTATTATTATTATTATTAGATTTATTTCCCGCCTCTCCCGATAGGCTCGAGGTGGGTCACAACAACTAATCCCATTAAAATTCCCATTAAAACATCACTCTACTAACATGGCGGCTAAAAATCCCATCCCTCCCCCAATTATTAAGAGGTGAAGAGGAAAGGATAGGGGAGTAGCGTACACTCCAACTCCTAGGGGGGGAGCGATGTCCCTGATTTGCTGACCCCAGCCTCAACCATAGACCTGGTGGAAGAGCTCCGTTTTACAAGCCCTGCGGAAAGCTGACAAATCCCGCAGGGCCCGCAGATCACCCGGGAGCTCATTCCACCAGGTAGGGGCCAGGATTGAAAAAGCCCTGGCCCTGGTCTAGGCTAGGCGCGCTTCCTTCAGGCCGGGGACGACCAACAGGTTCTCACCCGCAGAGCGTAAGGCCCTGCGGGGGGCATAGAGCGGTAGGCAGTCCCTCAGGTATGTGGGTCCCAACCCGCGTATGGCCTTGAAGGTTAAAACCAAAACCTTGAACCGGATCCGGGCAGCAATTGGCAGCCAATGCAGCTGCCTCAGCACCGGCTGGATGTGGGCCCTCCAAGATGTTCCAGTGAGGACCCTGGCAGCTGCATTTTGTACCAGCTGTAGTTTCCGGATCAGGGACAAGGGTAGGCCTGCGTAGAGCGAGTTACAGAAATCTATTCTGGAGGTGACTGTCGCATGGATCACTGTGGCCAAGTGGTCAGGGGACAGGTAGGGCGCTAGTAGCCGGGCCTGGCGAAGGTAGAAAAATGCCTGGCCCGCTACTCTCTTGACCTGAGCCTCCATAGTCAGGGAGGCATCAATGGTCACACCCAAATTCCTAGCTTGGGGCACGATGGTAAGTTGCACCCCTGCTAGGGTGGGTAAACGCGCTATCTGTTCCCGCCCCCTTCCCCCCAGCCACAGGACCTCCGTCTTGGAGGGGTTGAGTTTCAGGTGACTCTGCTCGAACCATTAGAATCATAGAATCATAGAGTGGGAAGGGGCCATACGGGCCATCTAGTCCAACCCCCTGCTCAACGCAGGATCAGCCCTAAGCATCCTAAAGCATCCAAGAAAAGTGTGTATCCAACCTTTGCTTGAAGACTGCCAGTGAGGGGAAGCTCACCACCTCCTTAGGCAGCCTATTCCACTGCTGAACTACTCTGACTGTGAAAAATGTTTTCCTGATATCTAGCCTATATCATTGTACTTGAAGTTTAAACCCATTACTGCGTGTCCTCTCTTCTGCAGCCAACAGAAACAGCATCCTGCCCTCCTCCAAGTGACAACCTTTCAAATACTTAAAGAGGGCTATCATGTCCCCTCTCAACCTCCTTTTCTCCAGGCTGAACATTCCCAAGTCCCTCAACCTATCTTCATAGGGCTTGGTCCCTTGGCCCCAGATCATCTTCGTCGCTCTCCTCTGTACCCTTTCAATTTTATCTACGTCCTTCTTGGTTATCAAATCCCCTCTCAGTCATCTCTTCTCCAGGCTAAACAAACCAAGCTCCCCCAACCTTTCTTTATATGTCAGTCTCCAAACACCTCACCATCTTTGTTGCCCTCCTCTGGACACACTCCAGTTTGTCTACATCCCTCGTCAACTGGGGTGCCCAAAACTGAACACAGTACTCCAAGTGAGGCCAAACCAGAGCAGAGTAATGCGGTACCATCACCTTCCGTGATCTGGACATGATACTCCATTTGTTGTTGTTGTTGTTGTCATTGTTGTTATTATTAGATTTATATCCCGCCTCTCCCGATAGACTCGAGGCGGGTCACAACAACTAATCCCATTAAAATTCCCATTAAAACATCCCTCCCCCAATTATTAAGAGGTGAAGAGGAAAGGATAGGGGAGTAGTGTACCCTCCAACTCCTAGGGGGGGAGCGATGTCCCTGATTCGCTGACCCCAGCCTCAACCATAGACGAGCTCCATTTTACAGGCCCTGCGGAAAGCTGACAAATCCCGCAGGGCCCGCAGATCACCCGGGAGCTCATTCCACCAGGTAGGGGCCAGGACTGAAAAAGCCCTGGCCCTGGTTGAGGCTAGGCGCGCTTCCTTCGCGCCGGGGACGACCAACAGGTTCTCACCCGCAGAGCGTAAGGTGCGAAGTCATGTTCGACCCATCGTGACCCCATGGGCAATGATCCTCCAGGCCTTCCTGTCCTCTATCATTCCCTGGAGTCCATTTAAGTTTGCACTGACTGCTTCAGTGACTCCATCCAGCCACCTCATTCTCTGTTGTCCCCTTCTTCTTTTGCCCTTAATCGCTCCCAGCATTAGGCTCTTCTCCAGGGAGTCCTCCCTTCTCATGAGGTGGCCAAAGTATTTGAGTTTCATCTTCTGTCACTGCTTCCAAACATTCTGTCACTGCTTCCAAACATCTGGCAAATGGTTCCGGGGGGGAGTTCGGGTGACCATCCATTAGGAGATAGAGCTGGGTGTCATCAGCGTACTGATGGCAACCCAGCCCAAAGCTCCGTACCAGCTGGGCCAGAGGGCGCATAAAGATGTTAAACAATGTGGGGGAGAGGACCGCACCCTGAGGGACCCCGCAAGGGAGAGCTCTTCCCCCACAGCAACCCTCTGGGACCGGTTCTGGAGGAAGGAGCGTATCCAGCACAAGGCTGTGCCCCGTATCCCCGTACCGGCCAGGCGATGGACCAACAGTTCGTGGGCCACGATGTCAAAGGCCGCCGATAGGTCTAAAAGGACCAACACGGCTGACCCGCCTCTATCCAGCTGGCGACGGAGGTCATCCAGCAGAGTGACCAAAACCGTCTCCACCCCATGGCCAGGGCAGAAGCCAGACTGATATGGATCGAGTGCTGAAGTTTCCTCCAAGAAAGCCAGGAGCTGGTCCGCTGCCGCCCTCTCCACCACTTTGCCCAGGAACGCTAAATGCGACACTGGGCGGTAGTTAACAGGGTCCAGCGGGTCCAGCGATGGTTTCTTCAGGAGAGGGCGGACCACCGCCTCCTTGAGCCGCTCAGGAAACTCTCCCGTACTCAGGGAGGAGTTGATGATGTCTCTGAGCTGGCCTCCTATCTTCTGGCCACCTCCCTTGAGGAGCCAAGAAGGACAGGGGTCGAGGGGGCAGGTGGTCGCCCTGACTGAACCTAGCAACTTGTCCACTTCAGAAGAAGAGAGCCGCCTGAAGCCATCAAACCTCACTACCAATGGCGGCCAACAGGTCTCCAGTTCATTCACTGTATTAATTGTGGAGGGAAGGTCGCGGCGGAGTGACAAGACTTTATCCGCAAAATAGCTCGCAAATGCCTCGCAGCCGATTTCCAATTCTCTAGTGTTTTGGCACCCCTCAAGGGCGGTAAGTGATCTAACTATCCTGAATAATTGGGCCGGGCGAGAGCTTGCGGACGCGATTTCCGTGGCAAAAAACTCACGTTTAGCCACTTTCACCGCCATCTCATACGCCCTCATAAGCGTGCGATAAGATGTTCTTGTAGCCTCGTCACGAGTCTTCCGCCACACTCGCTCCAGTCGTCTCACTTCCCTCTTCTTCTCCCGGAGCACCCCCGTGTACCAGGGGGCCCGTTTGAGTCGAGGGCAGAGAGGACTGTTTACTGTTAATCACTTCTGTGGAGGGACTTTAGCCAGAGAAGCCTGGCTCGTTCGTTGCTTTTGCCGGTCTAAGGGAAAAAAATGGCGATCACGTCACTGGAAGCTCAGGGGCAAGAGTGGGGGAGGGACATTCTTTCTACCACTACATTGAGAACTCACATATCTTTGTCGGCTGTGTTGCAGGTTGTTATCAAGAGTCTAGTGGTTTTTTCTAGGGGGAATCCACTTTTCTGGATTTTTCCGAAAAGCACTACAATGAAGCAATTTTTGCGGGAGTGTTGCAGGAGTGTTGCAGATTGTGTACAACGTCGTGCGGAATGTTGAATTAATAGCGTTTACCAAAGGTAAGACTTCTGCTACATTTAAGTCGCACGGAATGGCCCTATCTATTCTCTTCCTGTCTTCCTTCTTCTGGATCCAGCTTTCGCATCCATAGGTTGTTATGGGGAAGACAACGGCGTTGACTAGCCGGCACTTTGCATTAAGGCTGATATTCTTACTCTTCCATATTCGGTTCATGCCTCACATTGCATTCCGGCCCAGTGTTATTCGCGGTTTGATTTCACGACTGAATCCACCCCTTTGATTGATCATGGAGCCAAGAAAGATGAAATCATCAATACATTCAATGTTCTCGTTGTCAATCGTGACTTTGGTTCTACTGCCAGTAGTTATCATGATCTTTGTCTTTTTGATATTTAGGCATAGTCCCATCTTTTCACTTTCTCCTTTTAGTCTCTTTATCAGGGTCTTCAGATCATGCTCCGATTCAGCAAGGAGTGTTGTATCATCTGCACAGCAGAGATTATTGATGTTACGACCTCCAATTTAGTCTCCGATCGTAGATTCTTCCAGATTAAGCTTCCGTATAATTACTTCTGCATAAAGGTTAAAAAGAAAGGGTGATAAGATGCACCCTTGTCTCACTCCTTGGTGACCTTGAACCAATCAGTGTCTCCATATATTATTCGTACTGTGGTCTCTGGGTTGGTGTACAATGAACTGATGGGGTGGGTTAAGTGAGGTGACATTCCCAATTCATGTGAGGCATTCCATTCCTTCTTGTGAATAATCAATAAAGTATAGATAGATGGCCTTTTGATATTCATGTGTTTTTTCAAGAATCCAGCGCAAATTTGCAATGTGGTCTTGGGTGCCGCGACCATGTTGAAAGCCAGCCTGAACATTCGGCAGCTGAGTATCAATGGTTGATTTGAGACGGTTCTGGGTGATCTTCAATAAGATTTTACTTGCTCAGGCCTAAAGTTCGATAGTTTGAGCAGACGCGAGCTTCACCTTTCTTTAATAATGGGATAAAAATGGACCTTTTCCAGTCTATTGGCCCTGTGCTAGTTTCCCAGACTTTTTGACATAATGCTGTGATTGCTGCTGGTGGAACAGATCCGAGTAGTTCTGCTGGAATGCTATGCCAGGATCCTTATAATTTGGGAGCTGTTTCAGAGCCCAGACCACTTCTTCTTCCAGTATAAGCAGTTCCAATTCGTGTTTGGGTGTTTTTGGCTGGTGACTGATAATTCTTCTGCATATTGTCACCATCGATCCTTGATATTGGTTTGGTCAGTCAAGTCTTTTCCATTGTCTATGATGGTCACTTTACGAACAGTGAAGGTGCTCTGAACTTGTTTCACCGGAGCAAAGAGGCTTCTGATGTGGCCTCTAGTACACTCCTCTTCCAATCACTTGCATCATTGCCTCCGATACACTTCCTGATCTTGTCTAGCAGCATGTTGAAAATCTCTATTTAGCCTCCTGAATTCATCTCTCATGACAGCAGCTTTTGCTGCACTTTGTTTTTCAGCAATTTTGATTGTGTCAGATGTTAACCATTTGCATCTTCTTTCCAGCTTTTTGTATGGTATATGTTCTAAAGCAGCTTCTATGACATTAGACTGAAATTCTTGCTACAATTCCTCAGGTAGCTTCTCAGTAGTATCAAGCAGTCTGAATTTGTTCTTCACTTCTATGGCATATGTTGGTGGAATCTTGGTGACATCAAGCTTCTTTGGGGGTACATTTTTCTTGATATTACATAATCTGACTTTCAACTTGACCACCAATAGTTCATGATCACAGCCACAATCTGCTCCATGAAATGTTTTTATTGCTATAATGGAGCTCTGCCACCTTTGACTGCAAAAGATAAAATTGATCTGATCATGGTGTATGCCATTTGGAGATGTCCAGGTGTATAAACCGCATTTCGGTTGTTGATAGAAGGTGTAAGCGAGTCAGTTTGTTTTCTTGACAGAACAGGAGAAGACTGTCACCAGCTTCATTTCACTCACCTAGTCCAAACCTACCCCAGATGCCGTGTTCTTGTTGATTTCCAACTTTGGCATTGAAATCCCCAATAATGTATATCATGTCCTTTTGAGGCATCTGTTTAATTGTTTCCTGCACTTTTGTATAGAAATCGTCAATTTCATTTTCATCAGCAGCTGTCGTTGGTGCATACACTTGTAAAACAAATGTGTTCATTGGCTTTCCATAAATTCAGATGGACATAATTCGATCATTTACTGCTGTGAAACTTTCCACTGCATGAGCTGTCATCTCATCCGCAATAAAGGCCACACCATTTCTTCTGTTACTGTGGTGACCAGAATAGTAGACTGTGAAGTCTTCGGATGGAAAGTAGCCATTGTCCAGTGTAATTTACTGACGCCGATCAGACTAATGTTGAGTCGGGTCATTTCTGATTTCACAATATCCAATTTTCCTCGTGACATTCCACATACATTCCATGTTACAATCTTTCTGGTTTTCTTTTGGCTTACAACAGGTTGGTCCCATTTCCCACTGGCTTAAGTGCAGCCACTTCCTCCTCGGATTCCCTGAAGGAGCCTTGGGCAGGAAGTTAAACCAAGGGGGTCAGTAGAGCTCACATAGCCTTCTTTGGTGCTCTACCCCCCGGGATCTGGGTTGGGGCTTTCGGTGTTTCAGATGATTGTGCTGTTGGTTTCTTCTCCTTTCGGGATGGGTAGTCGGCTAGGAAATCATCGGTGCCTCCACATCCCAAGCACAAACCTTTCTCACGATGTCAGGTTCTCTCAGCTGCATTGTAGCCTCGCAGTTTCTGGGGGGTGCTCCTTCATGGGAAATTGGAACACTTGATCTCCCTATTGCCAGCATCCCTGGCCACCACTATCTCCAGGATGTTACAGACAGCCCTCTATTTCCCCTGCCAGGCGGATCCAGCCCAACAGGGTAGCTATATTCACCTGACCCAGGCACCGTTGCAGAAACACCTTGAGTAGACCCTCTTGGAAGAATTGCACTTTATTCACCCATCTGCCACTCCTGTTCCTTAGACCAATCCTGATTCAACAGCCAGTGGCATGGGTGGGCCCTGCGGCCGATTTCCCAGCACACTTTCCTGAAGTCAAGGTCCCAGGGTTGGAAGACTATGTTTTTGAATCCGACGAGGACTCTTCATCCCACTCCGCGGGGAGTCCTTCCCCTCTCACCTATTTGCCAGTAGAGATATAATCATGGCAGAAATACATGGGGATTTCTGAGAATGGAGGTCTTCCTCCTGATGGATGACCATCCTGACTCTCCCCCAGAATCCTTAACCAGATTCTTGGAAGCAGTCACAAAGTGGCTCAAGCAGAGTTGTCTGAAGCTCAACCCTTCAAAACCAGAGTTCCTGTGGTTGGATAAGAAGGGACCAAGCGAGGAAGTGTGCTTGCCATCTTGGACGGAGTGTAACTAGCTTTAGCGCATTCCGCCAGATACCTGGGTGTGATCCTTGACACTGCCCTCTCTGTGGGGGTGCAGGTCACAAGAGTAGTGCAGCAGGCCTTCTACCACCTATGTCAAGCCAAGCTACTACTTGGCCCCGGAGCACCTAGCCACAGTGATCCATGTGAGAGTCACCTCTAGACTGGATTTCTGCAACTCGCTCTACACACGCCTTACCTTATCCTTTATTTAGAAACCATGATGGGTTCAGAATGCTGCAGCCAGGATCCTCACAAATACACCATGGATATCCCACATCCAGCTGGTACTCCAAAAACACAACTGGTTCCCAACTGAATTCTGGATTAGACTTAAGGGATCCTCTATATGGCACCTTTTAAAATACTTGAAGATGGCTATCAGGCTATCAGAAGATGGCTATCTCAGTCATCTCCTCTCCAGGCTAAACAGACCAAGCTTCTCCAACCTCTCTTCTTACGTCTTGGTATCCAAACACCTCACCATCTTTGTTGCCCTCCTCTGGACATGCTCCAGTTTGTCTAGATCCCTCTTCAACTGGGGTGCCCAAAACTGAACACAGTACTCCAAGTGAGGTCGGACCAGAGCAGAGTAAAGCGGTATCATCACCTCCCATCATCTGGACACGATACTCCATTTGATATAGCCCAAAATCCCATTTGCCCTTTTAGCCACCGAGGCACAGTTCTGACTCATGTTCAATGTGTGGTCTACTAAGATTCCTAGATCCTTTTCACACATGCTACTGCCAAGACAATTCTCCCCCACCCTATATTGGCGTGTTTGGTTTTTCCTACCTAAATGCAGAACTTTATTGTCTGCAAATTTAATAAGTATACCGCACCCAAATAATTTATAAATATGTTGAACAACACAGGCCCCAGGTGTTGGGGTACTCCACTTGTCACTCTTCTACAACCAGTTATTGATCCACCTGACAGTAATAGAATCCATACCACATTTTACCAACTTTTCAACAAGAATATCATGTGGAACCTTATCAAAAGTTCTACTGAAATCCAGATAAATTAGGTCCACAGCATTCCCCTGATCCAGCGATGGAGATGGCACCTGAAATGATTTGCTGTCAAATGAGTGTGCAGGGGGAGCAGAAGGTAACAGTCTTAGCCTTAGCAAAGGGACTTAGTCTTAGCAAAGATTTCGGGATGCTTGTTTTGTTATACTTTTAATTAAAGAGATTTTCCTCAATGAAGCCTGCTTCTTGGGAGCAATCAACAGGACCTTCCGAAGTCTGAAATGCTTCATAGTCTTTCTTTACTTTCACCATTGGAGAGATAGACAGAGAGATCCCCCCCCCCCGATATTTACTGGTTCTTATATGCCACTTGTTTCTACCAAAGGAGTCTCAAAGCAGCTTAAATTCACGTTCCCTTTCGTCTCCCCACAACAGACACCCTTTGAGGTGGGTGAGGCTGAAAGAGCCCTGATATTCCTGCTTGGTCAGAACAGCTTTAGCAGTGCTGTGGTGAGCCCAAGGTCACCCAGCTGGCTGCATGTGGGGGATGAGTGGGGAATCAAACCCCCAGATTAGAGGTCCGTGCTCCTAACCACGACACCAAGCTGGCTCTTTGAGTGGTAGCCTTGCAGCAGGTGGCTCTGTCCTGGGCCCCACTTCCTCAGCTTCAGCCTTGCATTCCATTACCTCCGCTAACTCACACCTGGCACTATTCTTCAAGACAATCGTCCTTGATGCGCTTACAACAACAATAACAATAACAACAACAACAATAATGTTTACTTCTATCCCGCCCTTCCATGCTCAGAGTACAACAGCAAAGCAACATACAAAGGTTTAGAAGTTAAAAACATTTACAATTTTTCTAATGCCTTCCAATGAAAATTCCCAGATGGGTGTTGACAAGAAGGAGCTGAACTTCCAGCTCTCCTCCTCCTAGTGACGTTCAGCATTTCTTGTTGAATGTTATTTTAGGCCTTGACTCTAAGGCTGGTGGAATTGCTCCATCTTTCAGGCTCTGTGTAACTAGGTCCTGCAGGGCCCTGATCTCTCCTGGGAGTGCATTTCACTAGGCTGGGGCCAGCACCAAAAAAGCCTTAGTCCTGATTGAAGCTAGTTTCATCTCCTTTGGGCCAGGGACCCAACCAGATGTTGAGTTGAAGATCTTAGTGCTCCTGGGGGTGTTAGGGCTTGATTCACAGCATGTTCGTTTCAGCAGAGCTTTTCCTGGACACGAGCAGAAACATTAAGTGACATGGTTGCACCTTGCCCATATGTTTTCATGGTTGACACATGGATGTGGTCCTCTTAAGTCAAGGCCAGTGAATGGGACTCAGTCCATTGACAGCAAGTTCTTTTCCATTTTGGACAGATCTGGATTCCTGTCTCTTTCAAACCATGCTCAATTCAGAAACAATGAGAAATGGACTAGTGGCAATATGAGCTGTCTGGCTTCTTCCTAGTCTCAAAAACTCATCCTAAGCAGAATTGGAATGAGTTTACAAGGGAGTAACTTTGCTTACACGTGTGCTTCCAGTTTCCAGGTTGTATACAGGGGGCTCTGAGCCATGTAGTCCTAAGCAGTAGGGGCAAACTAGGGGGTGAGGCAAAAACTGCTGTGGAATGGGCCTTGACCTTGATGTGGTTCAGACCCACCAGAACCGTTTATGCACTGGGAACTTCACTGCCCCAGCTCTCATGCAGGAGCACAAATCGGGGATGGATGAGGTGCATTAGGCCAAATGTTCCCCAGTGTGGGTGCAGGAAAAGGTGAGGCAACCTGCCATGACTAAAACTCCAGCCTGCAGAACGGCATGAAACCTCCAGTGCATAAACGGTCCAGGGGAGGAAGGAGCATCCCGGATCACACATGCCCATAACATCTACCCTCGGCTCACCAAGACTTTCCCCTCTGACATAAATTACCAATCCATCTCTGCTAAACCAAACTGTACTTTCCTAAATCATCTGGGCTTAGAAGAGGGTTAACTGTGCTTAGAACTGAATTGTAAGAGTCGGAGATTCTGAGCGGCAGAGAGACACGGCAACACTCAACTTCCTTGACATCTGTAAGCACCTTCTGGTTTTAATATATGAACTTTTTCAAATCCATGGTACTCCATCACAGCATTCCCTGTGTGCTTGTAGGAATTTCTGCAATCCGTGCATTGGAGACATCCCTCTCTCTTCCCGCTGCCACCCATTCTTATGTTCTTTGCTCATAATGTCCTTGGTATTTGAAAGCAGCCCTAGTATTATCAGCTTCTTTATTAAAGAACAAGCCATAGGAATTATGCTAATTAAACTGGAGTATAATTATAGACTAGAAGGATCAGATTTGAATGGTCGTAGATAAGTGTGCATTAACTTAATAGTGTGCAGATAATTAGTTTTCTTATTTACTCATGGAAGGGAGTGGGGTAATCAGTTCCTTGGAGCTTCCACGACTGACCAAAAGTGCATTCAGTCAGGATCCTGAGACTGAGTCATTTCCTGACATCTTATATTAAAATGGTCAGGAGTGACTCATTAACCCATTTAACTTTATTTCCATTTCAGACACTTCTTGTACAATATAATTAAAAGTGCTCCAGAAGTAGGGCATGTTTGTAAGTATATGTTTGTAAGTATATGCCTACGGTGATATAAATAATGCTGGGGGACCTTGGGCTCACCACAGCACTGATAAAGCTGTTCCTACCGAGTAGTAATCACAGGGCTCTCTTAGCTTCACCTTCCTCACACGGGGTCTGTTGTGGGGAGAGGAAAGAGAAGGCAAATGTAAGCCGCTTTGGGACTCCTTCAGGGAGAGAAAAGTGGCATATAAGAACCAACTCTTCTTCTTCGCCAAGGTACAGACCAGCCACCTGGACTCCAGCAAGATGGTGTCTAGTACGTATGAGGCTGCTTGGTACAAGGCACAAAAGCTGGGGTCTTAAGTATGTATCAATTCTGCATCAATCCCATAATTCTCTGGCCTCTCGTGGCAGGGGGAACTGTGGGCTGCCACAGCTGCAGCAGCAGGCTATTCTCTGCCTCTCTTCTCTTCCTCTCCATTATGCCAGACCACAGAGTCAGCAGTGTGATGCTTTATCAGCCTCATATACATCCCTTTTTGCTGTTTCTGTTTCTTTTCTGGTTTATGTGAATAAAGTTTATACTATCCAGATGTAAAACCTTACATTCATCTCTATTAAATCACATCATGTTTGTATCTGCCCATTTTTTCAACGTATTCAAGTCTGATTGTACCTTACCTTGATCTTCTGGAGTGTTTACTACCCTGCCCAATTTGGTGTCATCTGAAAATTTAATGAGTCATCTTTTCACACCCACATCTAGATCATTGAGAAAAGTGCCAAAGAGTACTGAGCCACAAAACTGAGCCCTGTGGTACCACAGTAGATACTACCCAGCTCTACAACGACCTTTGCAAAGAACTCTCATTGCAGGAGAATGATAAATAATGAAATCTTTGAAGTTGGGAGAATCAACCGACCAAGTTTCTTGAAGTAAAATGCAGTGAAAATTAGAAAGATAATTAATAAAGTCTACATCGCTACATTTGTTAGTCAAACGTGCAACATTCCATGAAATAATATTTGAAGTGCTCGCAGTTGGACTCTGAGATATCGAAATGGAGAAACCATTCAAAAGACCCGATTGGCCAATATTTATTGAGTGATAAGGACTCTGATGTCACTTTTACTATGGCTGAATTTCTGTCTTCAGTCTTTAAATTTAAACTAACTGTTGTTTCTTGACTATCTTTGTTTATCTTGTTAATCTGGTTTATGCCAATAAAGGTATTGTATTATATTGTACGAGCGTCAAAGAATTGAGGCTTTTGAACTCTGGTGCTGGAGAAGACGCTTGCAAGTCCCTTGGACTGCAAGGCGAACAAACCGGTCAGTCCTAGAGGAGATCAGCCCGGACTGCTCCATAGAAGGCCAGATCCTGAAGATAAAACTCAAATACTTTGGCCACCTCACGAGAAGGAAGGACTCCCTGGAGAAGAGCCTAATGCTGGGAGCGATCGAGGGCAAAAGAAGAAGGGGACGACAGAGAATGAGGTGGCTGGATGGAGTCACTGAAGCAGTCGGTGCAAACTCAAATGGACTCTGGGGAACAGTAGAGGACAGGAAGGCCTGGAGGATCATTGTCCTTGGGGTCGCGATGGGTCAGACACGACTTCACACCTGACAACAACAAATTGTATTGTAAGATACTAGCCTGCAATCAGACAAGGAACCATTGACAACTATTCTTTGGGTACAGTTATCCAAAGCTATGGGATGCCTTACATGAATTGGGAATGTCACCCGACTTAACCCACCCCATCAATTCATTGTACACCAACCCGGAGACCACAGTACGAATAATATATGGAGACACTGATTGGTTCAAGGTCACCAAGGAGTGAGACAAGGGTGTATCTTATCACCCTTTCTTTTTAACCTTTATGCAGAAGTAATTATGCGGAAGCTTAATCTGGAAGAATTTATGATCGGAGACAAAATTGGAGGTTGTTGGGACCTGCATACCTGAGGTCGCCTGTTGCCTATGTGCCCCGCAGGGGTCTACGCTCTGCGGGAGAAAACCTACTGATCATTCCCGGCCCCAGAGAAGCGCGCCTAGCCTCAACCTGGTGGAATGAGCTCCCAGGTGAGCTGTGGGCCCTGCGGGAGCTGTCAGTATCCCGCAGGACCTGTAAAACGGAGCTCTTCCACCAGGTCTATGGGTGAGGCTGGGGTTGGCAAGGAAGAACATTGCCCCCCTGGGGAGTTTGAAGTAGTCATCATCACCCTCCATCCCCCAATGCCCTTGTTCGGGTAAGGGAGAGTGGTATTTTCCGCCGTGTTGGGTATTTTTATAGTCTTTTAACGGGGGTTTTAATGGGGGATTTTAAGACTATTGTTACATACCACGAGCCTGTATGGAGTGGCGGGAAATAGATCAAATAATAATAATAATAATAATAATAATAATAATAATAATAATAATAATAATAATAATAATAATTATTATTATTATTATTCATAGTTTGCTACTCCCAGACAAACTGGTTCATGGTGGGTAGCATAATAAGATTCCATACAATAAAACCCCAATAAATCAGAAATTATCCCTCTCTAGGAGTGAAAAAAACTAATCTCTACTCCCCCCTGCTCAATGGACTTAACATTTGCCTGGGGATATTGATGCTAGAGGAATAAGCTGCTGTCCTGGCCATTTCAGAGAGGGGCCCCTGATCTTAATCAAAGACCTAGTGGAAGAGATCCATCTTGCTGGTCCTGTGGAACTGGGAAAACTCTGACAGCTCCGATTTGGATTTTAGTAAATGCTTTACCAAAATCCAAATATACAATATCCATGGTAGATGAATCAAAAAAGTAAATGAGATTAGTCAGGACCTATTGGGGCCAATCCATGCTGACGAATTCTTATCACCAAATTATCGTGTCGATGTTTAAAAGCCCTTTCAAAATCTGTTCATGATTTCCCCTGGAACACAGAGAATTTAAGTTGACTAGCCTATAGATCCCCAGCTCATCCTTTCTTCCCTATCTTAAAAGTGAAATAAAATCAGAGTCCAGGGGCACCTTTAAGACCAACAAAGATTTATTCAGCGTGTGAGCTTTTGAGTGCAAGCACTCTTCCTCAGACTATGATCTTCTTGGGCTCATCCTGCGTAGAGCAGGGGGTTGGACTAGATGGCCTGTATGGCCCCTTCCAACTCTATGATTCTGTGATTCTTACATGACATGGAATATATAGCAAAAATCAATTATGTTACATCAGTAGAAATGTTTGCCCTTCTCCAGTCATCTGGTATATCCCCATCCTCCAAGAAGCCTGAAAGATAGTAGCTCTGTCAACTCCCAGGCTACTTCTATATGCACTCCAAATGCTTCTGAACAACCTTTGTACTTATATCCATCTGCAAACCCTAACCTTGCATCCCACTGTCCTTAAGTGGGCCTCCTCTCCTTCAGAGAGAAGACTGAGGCAAAAGACTGAGTCATTAAACCTCTCTGCTTCTATATTTCCCTTTGTTGAATTTTCTCCATTTTTCACCCAGCAGCAGACTAATCTCCTCCTTCACTTGAACCTGAGATGGTCTGGCTGATGTTGTTGGGTCCACTGATGGTGTTGCTTGGATCAATATGAGCACTCCAGAAGTATACAAAATACTGTGTACAAAAAGTATAGGCTCTTATTTAAAACAGACAGAGATATGATTTAGTAGGCATTGCAGAAACTTAGTGGAATTATTCCTATGACTGGAATGCAGTAGTTGATGGATAAGAGTTGTTCAAAAGAAACAGAAAACGTCAAAGTGGAGGTAGAGTGGTGCTCTATGTGAGGAGAGAGCTTGACTGTCAAAAGAGGGACACTCTAGGGGAAAGTATTTGGGTGAAGATAATGGAAGGGAAAACAGAGGGCTTAGTGGTTGGCATCTGCTACAGACAACCTAACCAAGGGTGAAGATCTGGATGCTGCCTTCCTTAAGCAGCAACAGGACCTTGTAATGATGGGTGAATTCAATTTCCCTGATGTTTGCTGGGAAACAAACGCTGCTAGGTGTCCTGAGTAGGCAACTTTCTGACCTGCCTTACTGACAATTTGATTTATAAAATGGAAGAACCTACGAGAGGCTCAGTCATACTCAGCTTAATACTGACCAACAGACAAGAGTTGGTAGATGGGGTGAAGGAGGTGGGACCCTGGGGGGGGGGAGTAAATATGTCCTCCTAGAATTTCTTATAAGATGGGGAGCTAAAGAAGTTCATACTCAGACATGACCGTTAGAATTTGTAGAATTTTTAATAAACTCAGAAACATAATGGGGAACATCCCATGGACCAGAATGCTAGAAAGGAGCAAGAGATGGGTGGGCTCTCTTTAAACAAGAGCTATTGCATGCTCAAGCCATGACTATTCAAGCAAGATGGAAATAGGGTAAGCGATCCAAGAAGCCCAGTTGGATGATCAGAGAACTTCAGGAGAAGCTAAGGAAGAAAAAGGAAATGTTCAAAAAATGGAGGGGAGGACAGACTTCTAAAGAGCATCTGCAGGTTACAAGGAACAATAGGTCAGCCATCAAAGATCCTAACCTGGAAATGAGCTGAGACTGGCCAGGGAAGCCCACTATAACAAGAAAAGCTTCATCAGATATATAAAGGAGCTAACTAAGGTACATGAGGCAATAGACTTGCAACTGGGTGAAGATGGAAAGACTCTGACAGAGGACAGAGGGAAAGCAGAACGGCTCAGTACCTATTTTGCCTCTGTGTTTTCCCTGAAGAATATGGGTTGAAAGGGGCAGGAGCAGGAAGCGTGTCTTCCCTGCCTGGATGGGGTACAACTATCATCTGTGCCCCAAGCCAGGAAACTTGGGGTAATCCTGGATGACTCATTTTCTATGGAGGCCCAGGTCACCAGGGTAGGCCAGACGGCATTTTTCCATCTTTGCCAAGCATGGCTACTAGCGCCCTACCTGCCCCCAGGACAGCCGGCCACTGTGATCCATGCAATGGTCACTTCTAGGTTAAACTTCTATGACTCGCTCTACACAGGCTTACCCTTATCTCTCATTCAGAAGATACAGCTGGTTCACAACACAACTGCACGGGTCCTCACTAGATCATCTTGGAGGAACCATGTTCAACTTTTGCTGAAGCAGCTGCACTGCTTACCAGTTTGTTTCTGGATCAGATTCAAGGTTTTGGTTTTAACCTTTAAGGCTATGTGCGGCTTGGGTCCTGCATACTTGAGGGACTGCTTACCTCCTTATGCCCCCCACAGAGCTCTTCTCTCTATGGGTATGTATCTGCTGATGATCCCAGGACCCCAGGAAGCACACCTGCCCTCTACAAGGGCCAGGGCCTTTTTGGTCCTAGCCCCGACCTAGTGGAATGAGCTCCCTGAAGAGCTGTGTGCCCTGTCGAAGCTCTCTGAGTTCTGCAGGGCATGCAAAACGGAGCTCTCCCACCAGGTGTTTGTCTCAGGCCTGGAGGTGGTCCTGGGAGTTGAGATCGGGATCCCCTCTCTCTTTAGAGTCAGGGCTAGTACTAGACTGGCCTTCACAGGTTCCCTGTGACATCATCCCAATTTTCCATCAGCCATCTTTGGTCCACTGACCGGGCTCGTGTGGGATGTAAATTTAAATTTTGTATCTCCATAAATTATATCTGAGTTTTAGAATGTTATAATGGGGATAGTATTGTTCACTGTATGGATTGTATGTTGAAAGAGGTTGTATGTTGAAAGAGGTTCAGCCATACTGGACTTAATACTGACCAACAGGCAAGAGTTGGTGGATGAGGTGAAGGAGGTGGGGACCCTAGGGGGAAGTGACCATGTCCTCATAGAATTCCTTTTGAGATGGGGAGCCAAGGAAGCTTGTAGCCAGACGCGGATGTTGGATTTTCGTAGGGCAAACTTTAATAAACTCAGAGACATGATGAGTGTCATACCATGGATGAGAAAGCTGAAAGGGAAGGGAGCATGTGAAGGGTGGGCGCTACTCAAACAAGAGCTATTGCATGCTCAATCAATGACTATCCCAGAAAGACGAAAACACTGCAGGAGCTCTAAGAAGCCTATTTGGATGAACAGAGAACTTCAAGAGGAACTAAGAAAGAAAAGGAAAATGTTCAGGAAATGGAGGGAAAGACAGAGCTCTAAAGAACAGTACCTACAGGTTACTAGGCACTGTAGATCAATCACCAGAAAGGCCAAAGTTGAGAGTGAGCTAAGATTGGCCAGGGAAGCCCATTGTAACAAGAAAAGATTTTTCAGTTATGTGAGGAGCGAACGTAAAGTAAAGGGGGCAATAGGCCCACTGTTGGGTGCGGATGGACAAACTCTAATGGAAGATGCAGAGAAAGCAGAAAGGCTTAGTGCATATTTTACATCTGTTTTTTCCCACAGGTCAGTGTTTAGGCACATCTAGAGAAGGCCGTAGCCAAAGGATAGCGTCTGGGTGGCAGGTTAACATGGATAGAGATGTTGTCGAGAGGCATTTAGCTTCACTGGATGAGTTCAAATCCCCTGGTCCGGATGAAATGCACCCGAGAGTACTCAAAGAACTTTCCAGAGAACTTGCACAGCCCTTGTCCATCATCTTCAGAACCTCTTTAAGGACTGGAGATGTCCCGGAGGACTGGAAGAGAGCAAACGTTATTCCGATCTTCAAAAAAGGGAGGAAGGAGAGTCGACTGAAGATGGCGCCATAAAAGCTGGACTTCTGTTCAGTTCTTAAGCCATGCCGAGGGTCAGGAGCTTCTGCACCTGGCTTACCTGAGCAGATACGCAAATCTGCTCGCCGGTCGCCCCAGGAACCGGGAACGGCATCCTGAGGGTCCTACAGATCTGTGGGGAGGTAGGGGGACCGAGCTCCCCAGATCAACAGCGGCGTGTGCTCAAGGTCACGATGGCGCCCTTGTCGCAAACAACTTTACAAGCCTGAAACGACCAGCTGACCTTATATTCTTCCCAGACCATCTTTTACCAGATTGACAGAAGCGCTGACAGAAGCTGAAGTCTACAACAGTAAGGATTGAAAGCTTTCTGGCTTTTCTCTTTCTTCTGCCACAAGCTCTTCCTCCCCCCTCCTCAACCATTTTACAAGTGAATTCCTTCTTTCGTGGAGTGAGAGACTCCCAGCTAATTATACCCGCTAACCAAACAAAGAGACAGCTTTGAAGTTTTGTTGGAAAAAGTTCAGTGGGGGTAGCTGACTTGATACGGAGATCGACAAACTGATAATTTGGGATCGCCCGTGCTCCCGCGAGACCTCACGAGACTTTCTGTTTATAATTTGTGACTGCCCAGAACTATGGAAAAATTAACTAAGGCACAGCTTTTCCATTTGTTATGCGAAGGGAACTCAAAGATACTGAAAGCAGTCAATAAACTGGAAAAGGAAATCCGTGGGATTAAGGGGGAGCTTTTGGACGGAGCCGACGGTCTGGAGAGAGCAGCTGATATAGCTCAGCCAATAATAAATCAAACGAAAATTCAATGTATGGAAGTTAATCAACAGGAGGGGGAGAGGGCTAGGGATGTAAAAACCCAAAGTACCTTTGAAGAACCTGGGAAAACAGATTCAAGGAAGGAAAGCACCGAAAACCTGGAAGTCTATTCAGAGCAGGAAGTGATTTGGATCAGCAAAATAAAAAGAGTCTATTCAAAAGCGATAGCACCCAGGAAGCTATCAGGAGATATTCCTGTGCGACCAGAGGAAGAGATCCAGATTGATAAAGTATACAGAGCCTACTCAAAGGCGACTGCAAGCAAGAATCAAGTAAGAGACTTCTTTGGCCCTGACAGAAGGACAATCAGAAACACTCTACTATGGAAAAAAACACAATTTCATTTGCTGCGACCACCTGAAGGATGAGTTGAACAATGGAGTATTCTCCTGGCTTCCTGTGGGAAAGACAGCAGCAGTAACTTTTAGGACAGGACCAATATATGAAGGGAACTGACTTTATATCATCTAAGACAATAATAGAATATATCCTTATAATAGATTATACTCTCATATGTATCAACAACTACTCTGCTAAGGAAGATGGTAATAACTCCTAGATCAGGATCAATATGTGATGGGAATTGAATATGTATGTCAATATGTATGCTAAAAGAGGATGACAAAATATACTTCATAGGTATTAACAAGATGGCAGTAGTAACTCTTAGGTCAGGGCCAATTTATGAAGGGGACTGACCTTATACCATTTAAGATAATAACAGAATATATTCTTATAATAGATCATATTCTCATATGTATTAACAATCACTTGGCTAAGAAAAATGGTAAAAACTTCTAGATTAGGAATAATATGTGATGGGAACTGAATATGTATGTTAAATGAGATGGCAAACCATATCAGCTGGTCGCTTTTTTTCTTAATTTTTCTGTAAATGCTTTATATAATAATAAATAATAAAATTATTTAAAAAAAAAAAGGGAGGAAGGATGACCCGGGAAACTACAGACCAGTGAATCTGACCTCTGTTGTGGGGAAGATAATGGAGCAGATATTAAAGGGAGCGATCTGCAAACATCTGGTGGACAATTTGGTGATCCAAGGAAGTCAGCATGGATTTGTCTCCAACGTCCTGCCAGACTAACCTAGTTTCCTTTTTTGACCAAGTAACAGGTTTGCTGGATCGGGGAAATTCGGTTGATGTCATTTACTTGGATTTTAGTAAAGCTTTTGACAAGGTTCCCCATGATGTTCTGATGGATAAGTTGAAGGACTGCAATCTGGATTTTCAGATCGTTAGGTGGATAGGGAATGGGTTAGAGAACCGCACTCAAAGAGTTGTTATCAATGGTGTTTCATCAGACTGGAGAGAGGTGAGTAGCGGGGTACCTCAGGGCTCAGTGCTCGGCCCGGTACTTTTTAACATATTTATTAATGATCTAGATGAGGGGGTGGACTACTCATCAAGTTTGCAGATAACACCAAATTGGGAGGACTGGCAAATACTCCGGGATCTGAACACAATGGAAAAATGGGCAAATGAGAACAAGATGCAAATTAATAAAGATAAGTATAAAGCTCTGCATCTGGGTCAGAAAAATGAAAAGCATGCCTACTGGATGGGGGATACGCTTTTAGGTAACACTGTATTTAAACAAGACCTTGGGGTACTTGTGGATTGTAAACTAACCATGAGCAGGCAGTGTGATGCAGCGGTAAAAAAGGCAAATGCCATTTTGGGCTGTATCAACAGGGGCATCACATCAAAATCACAAGATGTCATAGTCCCATTGTATACGGCACTGGTCAGACCACACCTGGAGTACTGTGTGCAGTTCTGGAGGCCTCACCAAGAAGGATGTAGATAAAATTAAAAGGGTACAGAGGAGAGCGACGAGGATGATCTGGGGCCAAGGGACCAAGCTCTATGAAGATAGGTTGAGGGACTTGGGAATGTTCAGCCTGGAGAAAAGGAGGTTGAGAGGGGACATGATAGCCCTCTTTAAGTATTTGAAAGGTTGTCACGTGGAGGAGGGCAGGATGCTGTTTCTGTTGGCTGCAGAGGAGAGGACACGCAGTAATGGGTTTAAACTTCAAGTACAACGATATAGGCTAGATATCAGGAAAAAAATTTTCACAGTCAGAGTAGTTCAGCAGTGGAATAGGCTGCCTAAGGAGGTGGTGAGCTCCCCCTCACTGGCAGTCTTCAAGCAAAGGTTGGATACACACTTTTCTTGGATGCTTTAGGATGCTAGTGCTAATCCTGCGTTGAGCAAGGGGTTGGACTAGATGGCCTGTATGGCCCCTTCCAACTCTATGATTCTATGATTCTATTAAATTGTAAACCACCATGAGCCAGCTTTGGGACAGGCAGTTATATTAATCCAATTCTAAATAAAATAAATAAATAAAACATTTAGGGATGGTAGCACGCAAGGTCCCCCTTCAAGGATCGCTACCTTGCTGTGGCAAGGGGGCTTGCGTAGCTCAGTGAAATTATGAGCTATGCCATGTAGGGCTACCCAAGATGGACAGGTCATAGCTGAGAGCTGTGAAAAAAGGTGATCCACTGGAGAAGAAAATGGCAAACCACTCCAGTATAAATGAAGCGACTGGGCCAAAGCCGAAAGGAGGCTCAGTTGTGGAAGTAACTGGTGGCGAAAAGACAGTCCGATGCTGTAAAGATTTTTATTCCATAGGAACATGCAACGTCAGATCCATGAATCAAGGCAAGCTGGACGTGGTTAAACAAGAGATGACAAGACTGAACATCGACATTTTAGGAATCAGTGAAATAAAATGGACAGGAATGGGTGAATTTAATTCAGATGACCATCAGGTATACTATTGTGGACAAGAATCTCGCAGAAGAAATGGAGTAGCCTTCATAATCAATAAGAGAGTAGGAAAAGCAGTCTTGGGATACAATCCCCAAAATGACAGAATGATCTCAGTTCGAATTCAAGGCAAACCATTCAACATCACAGTGATCTATGGTCTATGCCCCAACCATAGATCCAGGTCTATGACCCAACCACTGCTGCTGAAGAGGATGAAGTTGACCAGTTCTATGAAGCCCTACAACACCTTTTAGAAGCAACGCCAAAAAACGATGTGCTTATCAACATGGGGGATTGGAATGCTAAAGTAGGAAGCCAAAAGACAACCAAGATAACAGGCAAGTTTGGCCTTGGAGTACAAAATGAAGCAGGGCACAGGCTGGTAGAATTTTGTCAAGAGAATACAATGGTCATAGCAAACATTCTTTTTCAACAACCCAAGAGACGACTCTACACATGAACATCACCAGACGGTCAACACAGAAATCAGATTGATTTTGTGCTCTGCAGCCAAAGATGGAGAAGTTCTATACAGTCAGTAAAAACAACCAGGAGCTGATTGTGGTTCAGATCATCAGCTTCTTGTTGCAAAATTTAGGCTTAAAGCACTAGGCCGCTCAGGTATGTACTAAATCATATTCCCGATGAATATACAGTAGAGGTGACAAATAGATTTAAGGAATTAGATCTGATAGACAGTGTGCCTGAAGAACTATGGACGGAGGTTCGCAACATTGTACAAGAGGTAGCAATTAAAACCATCCCAAAGAAAAAGAAATGTAAGAAATCAAAATGGCTATCTGAGGAAGCTTTACAAATAGCTAAGGAGAGAAGGGAAGTGAAAGGCAAGGGAGAAATAGAAAGATACACCCAACCGAATGCAGAATTCCAGAGAAAAGCTAGAAGAGATATGCCTTCTTAAATGAACAGTGCAAACAAATAGAAGAAAACAATGAAATGGGGAGGACCAGATACCTTTTCAAGAAAATTGGAGATATGAACAGAACATTTCATGCAAAGATGGGTATGATAAGGGACCAAAATGGTAGGGGCCTCACAGAAGAAGAGATGAAAAAAAAGGTGGCAAAATTATACAAACTATACAACATCCCTGATAACCACAATGGGATAGTTACTGACCTGGAGCCAGACATTCTGGAATGTGAAGTCAAATGGGCCTTAGGAAGTCTGAGCAACAATAAAGCTAGTGCTGGTGACAGCATTCCAGTTGAACTATTCAAAATCTTAAAAGACGATGCAGTAAAAGTGCTACACTCAATATGCCAACAAATTTGGAAAACTCAACAATGGCCACAGGATTGGAAAAGGTCAGTTTACATTCCAATCCCAAAGAAGGGCAATGCCAAAGAATGTTCAAACTACCACACTATTGCACTCATTTCTCATGCTAGCAAAGTTATGCTCAAAATCCTACAAGCTAGGCTCCAGCAATATGTGGACCGAGAACTTCCAGAAGTACAGGCAGGATTTCGAAGAGGCAAAGGAACCAGAGATCAAATTGCCAACATACACTGGATCATGGAGAAAGCTAGGGAGTTCCAGAATAACATCTACTTCTGCTTCATTGACTATGCTAAAGCCCTTGATTGTGTGGAGCACAACAAATTGTGGCAAGTTCTTAAAGAGATGGGAATACCAGAGCATCTTATTTGTCTCTTGAGAAACTTATATGTAGCTCAAGAAGCAACAGTGAGAACCGGGCATGGAATCACTGATTAGTTCAAAATTGAGAAAGGAGTTCGGTAAGGCTGTATACTGTCGCCTTGCCTATTTAACTTGTATGCGGAGCACATCATGAGAAAGGCGGGATTAGAGGAGTCACAAATTGGGATCAAGGGCCAGGGGGAGGGACTTTGCTGGAACGGCAACAATGGGAACGCACAGGTCTTTTCCGCTAGTGTTGCAGATTTTGCAAGAGTGTAGCGCTTTTCGGAAGGTGAATCCACTTTTCCCGATTTCCCTTTAAGAGCTACAACAAATGGCTTTTTGCGGGACTATTACAGGAGTGTGGCAGATTGTCTTGCGGAACTGCAAATTAGTAGCGTTTACAATTTGCAAGCCTTCTGCTACTTTGAAATCGTGCGGAATGGACCCCAAAATTTACTAAGATGGCAAAATCCCTCCTACCTCCTACAGGAAGCTAACAAGGGTATACTAGATATGATGATGGGAATTGAAGGAGCCCATTGATCTTGCTAACCTGTCCTCAACCAAAGACCTAATGAAAGACCTCTGTATTACAGGCCTTTTGGGATTTTGCCAGCTCTGTCAGGTCCCTCAGCCTGGGACCAAGATGTGGATGGCCTTAAAGGTCAAAACCAAAACCAATTCAGCTGCCTCATCACTGGCAGGTTATGAGTCCTTAAAGATTAACCAGTGAGGACCCTAGCAGCTGCATTCTGCATCGACTGGATAAGGGAAGGCCAGCATAAAGCCAGTTGCAGAAAGTTATGACCTTGCTAGATCAGAGGAATGCTGTGCACATTGTTTACCTTGATTTCAGTAAGGATTTTGATACAATTCCACATTATATTATATTCTAATTGACAAGCTGGTAAAATGCAGGATGGATTACTATAAAACAAAATCAGTTCAGAGGCACCTTTAAGAGCAACAAAGATTTATTCAAAGATTTATCCTGTAGTCGGAGGAAGAGAGCCTGCACTCGAAAGCTCACACCCTAAATGAATCTTTGTTGGTCTTAAAGGTGCCCCTGCTGTTTTGTTTTGTTGTGCTGCTTCAGACCCACACGGCTCCCCACTTGGATCCTATTACTGTTAAGTGGATTGAGAACCGGTTGACAGATCGCACCCAAAGGGGGGTTGTAAATGGTTCGGTATCTTTTTGGAGAGGAGTGATGAGTGGAGTGCCTCAGGGATCTGTCTTGGGCCCTGTGATATTCAACATATGTATAAACTAGAAATTAAGCCTGCTGTATAAAAAATACAGCGGGCACTAGCGGGCAGTGGGTGAGTGGGTGCGGGAGGCCCCCTGGGCCCCTCCCACATCCTCCGGCTTCAGCAGCAAGGCTGTCCCTTGGCCCACCCTGAAGCCCCTCCCTGCCCGCCACCTGCCTGCCCACCTCCCGCCCGACTCCTCCCGCCTGACTTTGCGCCTCCTGACTCGTCATTCCGGAGGCAAGGGGCCAATCAGCCCCTTGCCGCCGGACTGACAAACAGAGAAAAGATACAGAGAAACTAGAGCATGTTCAGAGGAGGGCTACAAAGATGGTGAGGGGTTTGGAGACCAAGTCACATAAGGAAAGTTTGAGGGATTTTGATGTGTTTAGCCTGGAGAGAAGCTGACTAAGAGGTGATATGATAACCATCTTCAAAAAACTTGAGGGGCTGTCTTGTAGAATCATAGAATCATAGAGTTGGAATGGGCCATACAGGCCATCTAGTCCAACCCCCTGCTCAACGCAGGATCAGCCCAAAGCTTCCTAAAGCATCCAAGAAAAGTGTGTATCCAACCTTGGCTTGAAGACTGCCAGTGAGGGGGAGCTCACCACCTCCTTAGGCAGCCTGTTCCACTGCTGAACTACTCTGACTGTGAAAATTTTTTTCCTGATATCTAGCCTATATCGTTGTACTTGTATCATAGAATCATAGAATCATAGAGCTGGAAGGGGCCAAACAGGCCATCTAGTCGAACCCCCTGCTCAACGCAGGATTAGCCCTAAGCATCCTAAAGCATCCAAGAAAAGTGTGTATCCAACCTTTGCTTGAAGACTTCCAGTGAGGGGGAGCTCACCACCTCCTTAGGCAGCCTATTCCACTGCTGAACTACTCTGACTGTGAAAAACTTTTTCCTGATATCTAGCCTATATCGTTGTACTTGAAGTTTAAACCCATTACTGCGTGTCCTCTCCTCTGCAGCCAGCAGAAACAGCATCCTGCCCTCCTCCAAGTGACAACCTTTCAAATACTTAAAGAGGGCTATCATGTCCCCTCTCAACCTCCTTTTCTCCAGGCTGAACATTCCCAAGTCCCTCAGCCTATCTTCATAGGGCTTAGTCCCTTGGCCCCAGATCATCTTCGTCGCTCTCCTCTGTACCCTTTCAATTTTATCTACATCCTTCTTGGTGAGGCCTCCAGAACTGCACACAGTACTCCAGGTGTGGTCTGACCAGTGCCGTATACAATGGGACTATGACATCTTGTGATTTTGATGTGATGCCTCTGTTGATACAGCCCCAAATGGCATTTGCCTTTTTTACCGCTGCATCACACTGCATGCTCATGTTTAGTTTACAATCCACAAGTACCCCAAGGTCTCGTTCACACACAGTGCTACCTAGAAGCGTATCCCCCATCCAGTAGGCATGCTTTTCATTTTTCTGACCCAGATGCAGAACTTTACACTTATCTTTATTAAATTGCATCTTGTTCTCATTTGCCCATTTTTCCATTGTGTTCAGATCTCGTTGAACTCTGTCTCTATCTTCCGGAGTATTTGCCAGCCCTCCCAATTTGGTGTCATATGCAAACATGATGAGTAGTCCCTCCACCCCCTCATCTAGATCATTAATAAATATGTTAAAAAGTACCGGGCCGAGCACCGAGCCCTGAGGTACCCCGCTACTCACCTCTCTCCAGTCTGATGAAACACCATTGACAACAACTCTTTGAGTGCGGTTCTCTAACCAATTCCCTATCCACCTAACGATCTGAAAATCCAGATTGCAGTCCTTCAACTTATCCATCAGAACATCATGGGGAACCTTGTCAAAAGCTTTACTAAAATCCAAGTAAATGACATCAACCGAATTTCCCCGATCCAGCAAACCTGTTACTTGGTCAAAAAAGGAAACTAGGTTAGTCTGGCAGGATCTGTTGGAGACAAATCCATGCTGACTTCCTTGGATCACCAAATTGTCCTCCAGATGTTTGCAGATCGCTCCCTTTAATATCTGCTCCATTATCTTCCCCACAACAGAGGTCAGACTCACTGGTCTTGTAGTTTAAACCCATTACTGCGTGTCCTTTCCTCTGCAGCCAATGGGAACTGCATCCTACCCTCCTCCAAAGGACAACCTTTCAAATACTTAAAGAGGACTATTATGTCCCCTCTCAACCTCCTTTTCTCCAGGCTGAAAATTCCCAAGTCTCTCAACCTATCTTCATAGGGCTTGGTCCCTTGGCCCCAGATCATCCTCGTCGCTCTCCTCTGTACCCTTTTAATTTTATCTACATCCTTCTTGGTGAGGCCTCCAGAACTGCACACAGTACTCCAGGTGTGGTCTGACTAGTGCCGTATACAATGGGACTATGACATCTTGTGATTTTGATGTGATGCCTCTGTTGATACAGCCCAAAATGGCTTTTGCCTTTTTTACCGCTGCATCACACTGCCTGCTCATGGTTAGTTTACAATCCACAAGTACCCCAAGGTCTTGTTTAAATACAGTGTTACCTAGAAGCGTATCCCCCATCGAGTAGGCATGCTTTTCATTTTTCTGACCCAGATGCAGAACTTTACACTTATCTTTATGAAATTGCATCTTGTTCTCATTTGCCCATTTTTCCATTGTGTTCAGATCTCGTTGAACTCTGTCTCTATCTTCCGGAGTATTTGCCAGTCATCCCAATTTGGTGTCATCTGCAAACTTGATGAGTAGTCCCTCCACTCCCTCGTTAGATCATTAATAAATATTTTTAAAAGTACCGGGCTGAGCACCGAGCCCTGAGGTACCCCGCTACTCACCTCTCTCCAGTCTGATGAAACACCATTGACAACTCTTTGAGTGCGGTTCTCTAACCAATTCCCTATCCACCTAACTAACTGAAAATCCAGATTGCAGTCCTTCAATTTATCCATCAGAACATCATGGGGAACCTTGTCAAAAGCTTTACTAAAATCCAAGTAAACAACATCAACCGAATTTCCACGATCCAGCAAACCTGTTACTTGGTCAAAAAATGAAACCAGGTTGGTCTGACAGGACCTGTTGGAGACAAATCCATGCTGACTTCCTTGGATCACCAAACTGTCCTCCAGATGTTTGCAGATCGCTCCCTTTAATATCTGCTCCATTATCTTACCCACAACAGAGGTCAGACTCACTGGTCTGTAGTTTCCCGGGTCATCCCTGCTCCGTTTTTGGAAGATTGGAATAACGTTTGCTCTCTTCCAGTCCTCCAGGACATCTCCAGTCCTTAAAGAGGTCCCAAAGGTGATGGACAAGGATTCTCTGGAAAGTTCTTTGAGCACTCTTGGGTTCATTTCACCAGGCCCAGGGGATTTGAACTAATCTATACAGCTAAATGCCTCTCGACAACCTCTCCGTCCATGTCAACCTGCCACCCAGACACTATCTCTTGGCTACTGCCATCTCTAGATGTGCCTAAACCCTTTGACCTGTGGGACAAAACAGATGTAAAATAGGCGCTGAGCCTTTCTGCTTTCTCTGCATCCTCCATTAGAGTTTGTTCATCTGCACCCAACAGTGGGCCTATTGCCTCCTTTACTTTACTTTTGCTCCTCACATAACTGAAAAATCTTTTCTTGTTACAGTGGGCTTTCCTGGCCAATCGTAGCTCACTCTCAGCTTTGTAGAAGATGGAGCAGAGTTGTTTTCTGTTGCCCCAGAGGGTCAGATCAGAACCAAAGTGCTGAAATTAATTCAAAACAATTTTCAGCTAAACATCCGGAAGAAGTTCCTGCCAGTTAGAGCTGTTTCTCCGTGGAACAGGCTTCCTCAGGAGGTGGTGGGCACTACTTTGGAAGTTTTAAAGGAGAGGCTAGATAGTCATCTGACAGAAAGTATGATTGTATGTTATATGAACCTAGACAGGTTGTAAGTAGGTGGGCAGGAAGGGATGTGCCAGTGCTTGTCTCTTGTGGCCCTTCCTTGCATGCCCAGTGAACTGCTGATTGCCATTATGGGATGGTGGGTGAATTCCCTCCAGGTTATGCTGAATTCTTGAGATTTCTGATGGTAGGAACCTCTTAAACATGAAATTGGCATCACTATGTGTAGGCAGGTAGATATGATTTCCTGTATTGTGCATGGGGTTGGACTAGATGACCCTGAAGTTCCCTTCCAACTCTATGATTCTAAATTATCAGCCATCAATAATAACCCCAAAGTGCCTGTGACCAGATGCCAGTATCCTCTGATACCGCTTTAATACAAGGCAGCCTGTAGAGAAAATAGAACTGAACTTCTCCCATTTCTTATCTTCCAATAACACTGCCCTATCCACATTGCACACCTTGATGATAGCTCTCCTTACCCTGGTATAGCCCCGTTTCATAAACTGTGACTCCCTGATGTTTGTTTCTCTTTCCAAATCACTAAAGGTAGAAGAATTCTGCCTTAATCTTATAAACTGACCTACAGGAATATTATCCCTGATGTTCCTTGGATGATATGAGGGAAAATAAAGAATTTCTGTCAGAGGATTTTATGTCACTTCCAATATACGTTGAGATGTTACACTTCTGTATCCAAAAATGTAATACAATCCTGACTATAATGCATAGTATATTTCAAATTCACATGAACAGAATTAATCTGCTTCCAGAAATTCTGTACCTTGAGATGTCCCTTAAGAGTGCCTCTACACAGGCCGGCCCTTAACCTCGATCTGGAAACTACGGCTGGTCCAGAATGCCATGAGCAGGATCCTCACAGGAACACCAATGGTGGTCACAAATTCGGCCCATTCTTCAACAACTGTGATGGCTCCCAGTCGAATTTCAGACCAGACTTAAGGTCCTGGTAATCACCTTTAAGGCAATATGCAGTCTGGGCCCAGTGTGACTGCGGGACCATATGTAGTGTTACCTACCAGAGAGCAACCAGCAAAAAAATGTACGGAGGCGAAGAAGTGCTATCTCTGCTTCCAATGTCACGCCTATCCACCAGCCTCCCTCTCCCTTCTCCTGGGGATGGAAGGTTTTTTTTAAATGGACTGCCTGCAGCAGCAAATAGGCATTCCATCATGCAGGCAAAGGCAACACCCCCCCCCCAAAAAAAAAAAAAAAACTTGTAGCACAAAGCATGCCTCACTAAGCTTCCCCGCCAATCAGGAACGAGATGTATTTTTAAAAGAAGCAATACTTGTGATTCCATAAGCAGGGGCAATAAAGAAGCACTATGCATAGGCGTTAGATGCATAGGCGTTTCAACAAAGAACTATTGATTTAAAAACAATTAGTGGGCATCGTGGACCATTTGAAGCATGGAGACGGGGATTGGCTGGCTGGCTTGATTGATGCATATGAACTGTTTTGCTCTCTTCTGCCATTTCCAGCAGCACTTGTGGAGGGGGACCAGCGGTATGCAACCATACTTTGTGCGAAATGGCAGCAGAGAAAAGCGAGACAGCAAGAAAGGTAAGGAGGGGGCCGGGAGGCGCGATGATATGTAGTGTTACGCCACTCAGCTATTTTTAACGATGTGCGGAAATGCCACCAGTGTTTGCTTTTGTTCTTCCTCCTGTCCTGTGCAGCTCTTAGTCCACAGGGAACCTATGCTCGCTGGAATCCACATTCCTCGGGGTTGGAGAAGGGAAAGCTCAGCATCCATCAGCAGCTCACAGTAGCCAACCATGGGCTCCAACCCATTCTAATAATTATTAATAGTACCAAAATCACTAGATGGTTACTTCCTCAAAAGTATGATCTCCCGAGTTGTAACTAAAACTTAAAATTTTAGGAAAGTAGTATATTTATTTGAAGGCAGCATTAAAATCACCGCACATTTGATTTATGAATACAGAACCATTACGGCAACTACACTAATTTACTTTATCTTATTATGGCTTACATGTCACAAAAAAGTAGCCAGACATTTCAAGTGCCCCCAAGCGACATCTGCAGGCTACTGCTGAGCAGGGCACATGTGTGCATGCATCCAAGGGACTTGTCAGCCAGTGTCTCTGCAGCTGGTGAGGACCCCTGTGAGAAGTCACTACTGCAGCTTTGGATGCCAGGCCAGGGGAAGTCTTCTATCCACAGCTGTGTTTGCATGCATAACCGCACATCAATGGCTATGGTATTCTTGGAGTTCATTGAAGACTGGATTATAAAACCACTTCTGCATGTGAGGCAAAATTGCACGATGTCTCCTACCCACAATTGCATGATAATAACTTCATCCATTTCTCCCCTCCACACTCTACCTTGGCGTCTTGCCTTTCCCTGTTATCACTGGTGGTGAAAAGGGCAGTAGAGAGAGCAACACACTCTGTTAGATGCCTGTCAGTCAATGGAGGCAGCCAATCAGAGGTTTCTGTGCCTACAAAGTTCCTCCGAGCGTGATTATTTTTTAAAAGTAACTGAGACTTATGTGTGGGAAGGAATATGCATTGCCACGCCAGACAAAGCAGCACAAAATAACACTACAGGGTGAGGGAGGCAAACTCCCACCCCTGCAGTAGTTCAACCACCATTTGTCTCCTAAGTAACCTCTGCTGCTGTTGCTGTCTCGCTGCTCAAGCTGTCAAACCAACATCGCTTCCATTCCTCCCCCCCCCATCCCGCTGGTCCATCCACCTGCCACTCAGCCTCCCCCACTTGCCTTGGCCCTCTTCCTTCATGAACACTTCTGAAGCATGGGCACTGTTGCCGCTGCCTCCCCCTACACACGCATACACGCTTCCCCATGAGCCCTCACTGCTGTTGCCGTTGCTGCCCCCCCACCTCTCCCGCACGCACACATGCTTCCCCGTGAAGCCTCGCCACCACCACCCCCGCACACAGGCACACACCTCGCAGGGAAGAATTTGTGCGTGGAAAGGAGGCAGTGGCAGCAGCAGTGGCGAGGCCTCATGGGGAAGCCTGTGTGCGTGTGTGCAGGGGGGAGGTGGCGACAGTGGCACCCATGCTTCAGCAGTGTTCATGGAGGAAGGAAGAGGGCCATGGCAAGTGGGGGAGGCTGAGTGGCAGGCAGACCAACCAGCAGTGTGGGGTGGGGGTAAGGAGTGGAAGGGATGGGGGTGAGACGGTCACGGTGGCAGAGGTTACTTAGGACAACTGCAGATAAAGATGGCGGTTGAGCCACTGCAGGTGAGCAAGCAGAGAGGGGGGGGGAGGGCAGCGCTCCATAGACTGTAGCACGTTTTCATCTCCGTAAGTTCTTAACCCTGGCTGCTTGCTCACCTCTGGGACGGGCGATAGAGGGTGGCAAAAACACTTTCTTGGATTGACCACATTGTTCTTTAAAAATGGTCACTTTGTGAAATAGTCTCCGAATGTTGTCGATGTCATTTGGAGGGGGCTCAATAAGCCGACAACATTAGGAGGCTGTGACATGAAAAATTCCTTGTGCGGAAATTGTATACGAGTTTGCAGGGAAAGGAATATATTTGATTTTTTTTTGGGGGGGGGGATCTGTAGTTACATAAATATTTTTTTATAATTTTACTTTTAGTCATTAAGCGCTGATCAAAATCTTTGGATGGATTCAAAGGTTCTGTTCTGGCAAATAGAGCATACCACTGCAGAACACACTGGGTCCAGCGTTATTGGAAAAGAATCTTTAGATGCAAAACAAATTGATAGAGGGATACAGTTTTGTCTGGTTCTGTTACTCAGAATGAGTGGAAGAATTGAAGACATTCATTCATTCATTCATTCATTCATTCATTCATTCATTCATTCATTCATTCATTCATTCATTCATTCATTCATTCATGCATGCATGCATGCATTCATTCATTCATTCATTCATTCATTCATTCATTTTCTTGGATTTCTGAGTCACCCCTCTTTTAAAAAGGTATCAGGGGGACTTACAACTGATAGAAATAGATCTCCATACAATAAAACATTATAATCCTCCAGACTTACTTTCTTGGAGCTCACTAGTTGGTTGGAGTGTCATGACCTTTGGGGGGCACAATCAGCAAGGCGGTCCCTCAAGTACGTCAGGCCCAGACTGCAGATGGCCTTGAAGGTCAAACCTTAAACGTGATCTGGAATTCAACTAGGAGCCAGTGCAGTAGCCAAATCACAGGTAGAATATGGGTCCTACAAGGTGTTCCCATAAGCAGTGGCCCCCAACGTTTTCTGGGCTCGAGACCGGTCCACGGGAGGGGAGGAGAGGGAGGCCTGGGTACCGGTGCGCAGGGGCAAATGCGCCTGCACGGAGCTGCCATGCCTGCACGTTTATGCCTCCCCTCCCCCCCATCGCTCCAGGGAGGCGCCAATGCACAGGCGCAGCAGCTCCATGCAGGCACATTTGTCGGCACCCATGCCTCCCTCCCCCCCGAATCGCGGCACTCACTACGTAGCAGAAAAGCCGCAGGAAAGCCGGGAGCAATCGGCCAACGAAGCAGCCTCTCAAAATGGCAGCCTTCCTCTCCCCCCCATAGCGCTGCGCTCGCTACACCAGAGTGATCGGCCGACAAAGCAGTCTCTCAAAACAGCAAGCTGCAAATGTTCTCTTCCGCAGTGGAGGGGTATCAGGAAGCTCTTAAAGCTGGCACAGTATCGGCATAAGTCTTGGGAGCAGCTTGGATTGCAGGAGATTTCTTAACCTCGAGAGCACTTTGGGGAGGAGAGTGTTCAGGGACTCCCATGCAATCCTGTGGTGCCACTAAAAACAGCCAGGCTTACTTCAGCACAAACATGCTGAAAGCTGCCTTGTCAGATCGTGGCAGCTCAGCCTGGGTCAACATGAAAATCTGCACTTTTGTGAGGATGTGAACTATAAACTTATGACTGAGTTTAGACATGTCGCTCCGTAAACCAGATGAGGGATGTATATTATACATGGCAGGTAACAAAAGCATAAAGGCATGTTTTAAAAAGAAAAGTCCTGTAGTAAAGAACACTTGCCAACTCAAAAGAACTGGCATTACATAAGCACAAAATGTTGACTATACAAAGTTATCTAGCTCTATAATAAATGCAGTCCCTTGCCCCTTAATGTTAGAGAAAGACAAGAAAGCTTTTCCGCCCTGCATTTCTTTGTTTGAGGACTTTAAAGAACTTTTGAGGACTGTTAAGATTTATAAATTGTTCAACCTTGCAGTGAATATAGCTCAGAAGAGTCAGAAAACATGATGGCAAAATAATTACACTGGTGATCTTCTTTAAGAATTAAACAATGTTCAAAGCCTATATCAGGTTCATCTGGAGAATGTTTTGGGCAACTGGAAATTGAGGTTTATTTGTTTTATTTGAAACTAGGGGCAAAGCCCGTTGTCTCCAAGAATACAACGGGCGCTAGAGCTTGGCAGTGGGAAGAGGAAGGGGTTGTCCAGTCTGTAAGGGCATGGGGTTGTCATGTGTGTTGTGTGTGAGGTTGTGGTGGCTTGGTGGCAAATGAGGCCATGGGTGTGGAGATATGGGTGTCAAGAACCTGTGGTGTGGAATGTTCGTTGAGTGTGGGAGAGGACTGACCTTTGGGAATTGTGGCATAGTGGTTACAGATGAGCTTTCCAGAGCCTCAGATATGTGAAGGGAAAATCAGACTGGAGACACTTCTTAGGGGAAGATTACATGGCAACCAATTCCCCCCAGTTCTGTGTCATTTCCCTTCTTGTGTGAATTAGGCCACATTCACCGAAATGCCCCTCTGCCCTAATACACATAGGGTAGTCACAGTACACAGGTGTCCACCCTGTTCCTTCTGTCTCCCATATTTTCACTGTTGGTAAAATGTTATGTGCCCACATGCTTCTTTCATGGTTGCTCCTTAGAAGAATGGATTTTTGTACCCTATTGCTTACTACCCAAAGGAGTCTCAAAGCGATTTACAAACACCTTTTCCATTTGTCTCTCCACAATAGTCAACCTGTGAGGTATGTAGGATTGTGAGAGATCTGAGAGAACTGGGAATGGGCTGCAGTGACCCAGCAGGCCTCAGGTGTCTCAAAGCATTTTCCAATCGTCTTCCCCTTCTCTTCCCATAGCAGACTCCCCGCCTCACAGGGAAGCTGGCAACCCTAAGAGGAAGACTCTGTGCACAGCAGTCTTGACCTTAGTAAGGTTTTTAATACTGATTTTTTATTTGCCAGGCCAAGGTTATTTACCAGTTACTATTTCAGTTACGATGTGTCTCCAGACATTTACTTGTCCTCTATTTAGTTTCAGGCTGTAAATATTTATGTAGATCTTCCTGCACTTTCCAGACTCACAGGACTGATGCTGGTCTGCCTGTCTGCGCCCCAGAATACAAACAGTTGCTGATAAGGGCTGGCCATAACCCATAGCCCAGGAGGGACACTCCTGCACCACTCCCTACCAACCGCAGGCAAAAATGGCTCATTTGAAGGCTGGACTCTGAGGCATTGTACGATTTTGAAGTCCCACCTCCAAACCTCCAGGAATATTTCCAACCCAGGGGTAGCCAACCTACAGGTGTGGCCTGGAGAGCTCCTGGAATTACAGCTCACCTGCAGAGTGTAAAGATCAGCTCCCCAGGCAGAAAGGGTTACTTTGGACAGGGTTGTGGTAGAGAAGAAACATTTAAGGCTTCCCACACAGGTTGTTGTTGAATTGAAAGACTTGAGGCCTACTGCACAGGGTTGTTGTGCAGATGAAACAGGAGACAAAAGAGCCAGCTTCCTCTGCAGAATAACGCTGTGCAGTGGCCTCAAATCTGCAGAGAGTTGCAAAGAAGAAAGACACATGGCTTGGCTGTGTCTAACCCCCGGCCAGAGCAGTATTTTAAGTGAGAAGGGGCTTTTCTGTGGCCTCCCTGTCAGGCAACTGTTTGGCCGAAGGGGAAAGTCCCCCCCCCCCCCGCCGTCAAAAAGAAGGCCCTCAGGCTCCCCTGCGTTGCTCTTGGAAAGGCCTCCTTCCCTCAGTCAGGGCCTGTCAGAGGCTCCTTCGCAGCACTCTGCAGCCTCCTGCCAGCTCTGTCAGGGTTCTGAGGCAATTTGCAGTTGGACATGACAGTTAGGACAGCCTTGGGGCGAAAAGGGCTGGCACAGCCTCTGTTCTCATCCCCCTTGGCAGCCCTACTGACCTCATCTCCCTTTGGTGGTCAGGAGCAGACTGGCAGCCAGACTGGGCTGGGTGAATGGAATTTTGGTCTGTCCTGGTGAGGGGTCAATAGGAAGGCACTTTGCGCGCCTCCCCATTGGCTGCTTGGCCCTGGATGGACACTCGGAGGGCCCAATCACTCGGAGGGCCCGCTGTGCGGCTCCTGATTGGGCCCTCTGAGTTTTTATCCTGGACAGGGCCCGCCCTAACTCCTCTTTTATTTAATAGGACCCTGTCCTATTTAAAGATTAGCTCTTCGAGTCTATCCCATTCTGATTGGTCAAAGCAAAAGATATCCCGCTTCAAAACGGCTGATGTTTCATAATGGCCCTTCATTCCTTCGCAGTTTAGAGTAGAAAGTGCTTGCCTATCCCTCCTAGGAACACAGGATTCGGAGGATTAGAACTCACGTATGCTTAATTGCAGTCCTGCATCTGTGTGACAGGGTGGACCAGACAGCTGAGTGCTACCCAACTATTTCCAGGGAGAAAAAGGAACCTTCACATTTTTGCAATGACAAAAAAGAGCATTTGGTGCCCTTTCCTTCCTTAAAAAATACAAACCACATACAGGCACAAAGAAAACCATGCTGTTAGAACAGTGGTCCCCAACCTTTTTTTCACTGGGGACCACTCAGCGCTGGGGACCACTCACCGGGGACCACTCAATGCCTTTTACTGAGGCCTGGTGGGGGGGGGGGGAGTTTACTCCTCTGCTCTCAACCACTGCCCTGACGCTCTGTGATCGCTATGGTAATGTTTAAACATCCCTTCAAAATAAGATACAGACACGCCACAACAATGAACATAAGGAACATTTTATTTTCATGGAAATTTTACCTCATGACAATGACAAATCAATGGGAACCCTGAGCTTGTTTCTCTGCAACGAGATAGTCCCATCTGGGAGAGATGGGAGACAATGGCACCCGAAGTGTGTTGTAAAGGGCCGGGGGGGATGAAGTAAAGGGTCGGTGGGAGGGGAGAAGGCGTCCTTCGTGGCCCACCTCCAATTAGTCGAAGGACCACATGCGGTCAGCAGCCCACAGGTTGGGGATCGCTATGTTAGAACAAAAGAAGTACAATGATTTCACATTCTGTTTGAGGCCTGTGGACCAGAATAAAGATTGTCTGGTCAATTCTGCACATTTTCTTTGCAAGTCCACTAACCAGTGGAGGACATTTGGCAGTCTTCCTAAGTTTTCCTTTAGTGATTTCAGATTAAAAGGTCCCTTTTTTGTTATGGCAGCACCTAGTCATTAATAACAATGACTTCTGTTTATAGTGTCTGGAGCATTATGAAAGCACTATTAAGTGACCCGGCTGGCTTGGACAGAACCGGTCGTATTTCTGTCCCTGAACAGAAGAATTTGTGGCCAGAAATTTAACTACAGCCAAAAGTAAAACCACAATCAGTATGTGCTAGTAGGGAAGACACAAAAAGCTAGAAAACTACCACCACTGATGTCCATAGATCTCTCAAAGGGGCAGTCAACACACAAAGTTTCACCAGCCCCAGACCCCCCTGCCCCCAACTGATCCGGATCAGATACTCCTTGGAATGCACCCACCAAAACAGGCTGGCTAAAAGGAACGGCCTCTGCTATGTGGGGACAGTCGGATGATGGGAATATGATGGAAGGGCCAGGGGAAGCCGCTGACCAACCATCTCCTGCCTCTACTGCAGGAAGCACGAAGCAAAGAAGGCCTGCCTGGAGAATTATTTCCTAGTAAAAGGACTTCCTGCCTATTCTACAGAGCTGAAATATTGGGCCCAAGGCTCTGTTGTCCATCATCTTCAGGACCTCTTTAAGGACTGGAGATGTCCCGGAGGACTGGAAAAGAGCAAACGTTATTCCGATCTTCAAAAAAGGGAGGAAGGATGACCCGGGAAACTACAGACCAGTGAGTCTGACCTCTGTTGTGGGGAAGATAATGGAGCAGATATTAAAGGGGGCGATCTGCAAACATCTGGAGGACAATTTGGTGATCCAAGGAAGTCAGCATGGATTTGTCTCCAACAGGTCATGTCAGACCAACCTGGTTTCCTTTTTTGGCCAAGTAACAGGTTTGCTGGATCATGGAAATTCGGTTGATGTTGTTTACTTGGATTTTAGTAAAGCTTTTGATAAGGTTCCCCATGATGTTCTGATGGATAAATTGAAGGACTGCAATCTGGATTTTCAGATAGTTAGGTGGATAGGGAATTGGTTAGAGAACCGCACTCAAAGAGTTGTCAATGGTGTTTCATCAGACTGGAGGGAGGTGAGTAGTGGGGTACCTCAGGGCTCGGTGCTCAGTCCGTTACTTTTTAACATATTTATTAATGATCTAGATGAGGGGGTGGAGGGACTACTCATCAAGTTTGTAGATGACACCAAATTGGGAGGACTGGCAAATACTCCGGAAGATAGAGACAGAGTTCAACGAGATCTGAACACAATGGAAAAATGGGCAAATGACAACAAGATGCAATTTCATAAAGATAAGTATAAAGTTCTGCATCTGGGTCAGAAAAATGAAAAGCATGCCTACTGGATGGGGGATATGCTTCTAGGTAACACTGTGTGTGAACGAGACCTTGGGGTACTTGTGGATTGTAAACTAACATGAGCAGGCAGTGTGATGCAGCGGTAAAAAAGGTGAATGCCATTTTGGGCTGTATCAACAGGGGCATCACATCAAAATCACAAGATGTCATAGTCCCATTGTATACGGCACTGGTCAGACCACACCTGGAGTACTGTGTGCAGTTCTAGAGGCCTCACTTCAAGAAGGATGTAGATAAAATTGAAAGTGTACAGAGGAGAACGACGAGGATGATCTGGGGCCAAGGGACCAAGCCCTATGAAGATAGGTTGAGGGACTTGGGAATGTTCAGCCTGGAGAAAAGGAGGTTGAGAGGGGACATGATAGCCCTCTTTAAGTATTTAAAAGGTTGTCACTTGGAGGAGGGCAAGATGCTGTTTCCGTTGGCTACAGAGAGGACACACAGTAATGGGTTTAAACTACAAAAACAACGATATAGGCTAGAGATCAGGAAAAAAAATTTCACAGTCATAGTAGTTCAGCAGTAGAATAGGCTGCCTAAGGAGGTGGTGAGCTCCCCCTCACTGGCAGTCTTCAAGCAAAGGTTGGATACACACTTTTCTTGGAAGCTTTAGGATGCTTTGGGCTGATGCTGCGTTGAGCAGGGGGTTCGACTAGATGGCCTGAATGGCCCCTTCCATCTCTATAATTCGATGATTCTATGATTCTAACTGTTTAGAGTGATTAAGTCACTTACCGCCCTCAAAGTAGGGCGCCCAAAATTAAGGGAATTGAATCTGAGCTGTGTAGCATTTTCAAGCTATTTTGCAGATAAGGTTCCGTCACTCCACTGCGACCTTCCTGCCACTATTGACACAGTTAGTGAACTGGAAGCTCCGTGGCAGCTGAGGGGGTTAGTGTTTGATGGCTTTAGGTGGCTCTCTTTAACTGAAGTGGAGAAGTTACTAAGATCAGTGAGGGCAACCCCTTGCCCCCTAAACCTCTGTCCATCCTGGTTGCTTAAACAGGGCGACCAACAGATGGGAGGCCCCTTGAGGGAGATTATCAACCTCTCTTTGACATCTGGAGAGTTCCCCGAGGGGTTTAAGGAAGCCATGGTTCTCCCTCTGCTAAAAAAAACCATTGCTAGACGAGCGAGACCCCGCCAGGTCCCGCCCTGTCTCGCATCTTGCATTTCTAGGGAAGGTAGTAGAGCGGGCCGCAGCAGACCAGCTCCTAGTTTTCTCGGAGGAAACTTCGGCCCTCTACCCATACCAGTTTGGGTTCTGTCCTGGCCATGGGGTGGAGACCGCGCTGGTCGCTCTGACGGTTGATATCCAATGCCAGCTGGATTGTGACGGGTCCGCCATTCTCGTGTTATTAGATCTGTCTGTGGCATTTGATGTAGTCGACCACGAGCTATTAGTTCACCACCTCACCGGGACCGGAATTAGGGGGACTGCGCTGTAATGGCTGGTCTCCTTCCTCCGGAACCGGACGCAGAGGGTGGCAGTGGGGGATCCCTGCGAGCTTCCCTGTGATGACGCACAGGTGAGGGCTCTCTCGCTGATGAGGACTAGGCACAGCTGAAGGCATTATGAGGCTGTGAAGTAGGCCATGGATAGTCAACCTGTGGTCCTCCAGATGTCCATAGACTACAAGCATGGGCTCATGGGAATTGTAGTCCATGAACATTTGGAGGACCCCAGGCTGACTACCCCTGAAGTAGGGCAGAGAAGCTGCACCTACAAGGTGTCATGAATCCCCTAATTCATGCCATCCTGATCTGTCCCGACCCTGCATATTCTCACACTTCTATGTCTTCCCCGGCCGGTTCTGGCCAAGGCCATAAAGCAATAAACCTGTCTTCTGAGAACTTCACTCCCTTCCTTTCCCAGCGGGTGAGGAGTTCCACCAAAGGTATCAATCTTACTGTAAGTGTCCTTGCGGAGACAACAAAGTCTCAACAATGTGCCAACCTCCCGATAAGGCTCCTGGCCATCTGGCAGCCTGGGAACAGGCTCTCTTTTGTCACCTCTTTCTGCTCTCCCGCCAAAACCTTCTGGGTCCCCCTCCCCTATCTGGTGAGCCCTATAACTGCCCCACCTGGTCCCCCTGTACTTTGTTATTATCAAGATCTTTGCTTAGGAAGATCTTGGCCTGCTTTAGCGATCTGTGGACTTTGCCTAATAAAGCTCTTCTTGGAAATTTGCAACCGGCCGTTAGATTTCGGATGTGCTTTTACTTGGGACTCCACTGGCTGGGCTCAGCCTGATTCCTGACAAATTGATAATAACCTCTTCTCCCTGTTAATCCATCCGTTGGGGTGCCTCGCTACCCATGGCCGCGGCAGCCCCGGAGGACTCAGGGTCAGACATCGTGAAGCAGTCCCCGGACGGGGGCCGCCAGCGGCTGATCATCCACATCTCCATCGAGGAGCGGGCCGAGGACGGCGCAACCACGGTGCCTCTAACAACCCCCCCGGACACCGGAGACCACCAGACCCCGTCATGCCCGACTCCCGGGAAGGATGCTGCGAGTGCGACGGGGAAGTCACCCTCCCCCTCCAACCCGGACGAGGACGAAGGAGCCCCCGAAGATCCAGGAGACGTGGGCCGACTGATCGAAATGGGCCACCAGGTGGGAGTCGATTTCACCCGAGAAGGACCCCAACACCTCGTCCCGGCCGAAGAACTCGAGGGCCTGATGCTACGCGTGGGGGACCAGCGGAGAGAAATCGAAGCCCTTCGCCGGGCCGAAACCAAGGCCCTTCGCCAAGCCGAGACTTATCGCGGCCTCTGGAACGCCCACCTCGCCTCTGAGAAGGGGAAGAAGGGACGATCTTCCTTGCCCGCGTTCCTGCCCGGTGACTCCACTGCCCAGGCCACCCGAGTTGCTATTCGCCCCCCTGTGGGCCCCGTTGCCAGGCCCAAGCACCACAGTACCCCCTCGCTCGGGTACGGAACTCTCGAATCCCTGGGGGAAGTCGCCACCTCGGGCCTTCTCTCCACGTTGCCCCCCCCAGGCGGCTGGCCTTCCCTTGCCCGGGCGTAACGACCACCTGGCTGGAGGAGGACGATGTCGACACTGTGCCAGAGCCCCGGCCGGGGCCCAAAAGGCTCACAGTCTTCAGCGAGCCGCCCTCGCGCCAAGAACCCCGCCGCCCGAGGGGGGAAGCCTCACCATCACGTTCCCAGCCGGGGGCCCCGGACCCCGGAACGTTTCTATCGGGCCCTTGGGGGGAGCCCCCGACGCGGATCCCCACGCCCCCAGAGCAGCCTCCGGCGCCCCGAGGAGACCTACGGGCATGGGAGTGGGAGCGCCCTGCAGCCCCGAGGAGGGAGCCTTATGCCCCTCTTGCCGTGGACACCCAGCACCCGCCCCCCCTTCTTCAGCCTCAACCGCCCGCCACGCCCCCGCCTTCACCCGCCCGGCCGCCCCCACAACGCCCGGAAGGTGGAGCCGCCCGAGGGGAGCGCCACGACCACTTGGGTGGCTGGAAATTCAAGGTGAAATTCGATGGTTCGCCGGAGAGGCTCACCTACTTTTTAATTATGGTGGATGGTTTCTTGGCGGAATGGGGGGACTCCTTCCGGAACGAAGCGGACCTAGTCCGCACCCTGGGCTGCAACCTGGAAGGCAAGGCCATGGAGTGGTGGATCACCCAGTATGAGCGGGGAACGGAGGCGGCCACCTCCTTAGAATCCTTCAGAGCCACCCTCCGGGACGCCTTCAGTGACCCTTTTTGTGAGCGGAAAGCGAAAAAGGCGCTTGCCGAACTGAAACAGCGGGGGAGGCCACTGATGGACTATGTCATCGACTTTCATGTGATAGTGGCCAGAATCCCCACCATGAACGACGCCCAGATCATCACCGCCTTCGTAGACGGCCTGGATCTCCCCGTGGCCGACGGGGTCTTCAATTGAGGGCCCCCCGAGGACGGAAACCTTCAGCAGTGGATCGACGCCGCCGGAGTGATCGAAGCAAACCTCGCTGACTACAGGGCCTACCACCGCCGCCAGGAGGCCGCCCGCCTGTTGCGGTCGTCGCGGGGGGACAAGGCCCCCGTGGCTCCCAGACCGATCGCCGCCTAGTCGACCTCCGCGCCCACTCCTGACCGCGAGAAGCGCAAACAATTGGGGCTCTGCCATGAATGCGGGGGGAAAGGCCATTTCGCCTCGGTGTGCCCGACGCGGTTGGCGAAGGCAAGACAGGAGCAAACCGCGCCCCCCCACCGATCTACAGCGTACAACCGACAAGCCGGCCGGCAAGGAAGAGGGGCCCAGGGCACTCCTTGCCCTGGCCACCTCTTCGACGGACACCGAGCTCTCCTCCCGGGCCAGCCCTGAGTCCTCTCAATCTGACAGCTTGGGAAACGAGGACGGTCCGTCCTGACGGGCGCCCCTTGGCAGACCCTCCCAGTCGGCACACCGGCGCCTCCCAGACGAGTCCTACCCCCCATCCTCCTCCCGGCTGTACTAATCAACGAGGAGGCCGACATCAGGGTCGAGGTCCAGGTATGCGTGGACTCCGGTTGCTCCAGCTCCCTGGTGCGCAAGCCTTGGGAGCAAGGCTGGACGACCTGGACAAGCCGTTCATCATGCGACAGGTAGATGGAGCCCCGGTGGGCGGGGGGGGCAATCCGCCACGCCACCAACGCCCTCGCCCTAAACCTGGGCCCCCACTGGGAGCGCCTTTCGCTCACCATAGCCCCCGTCGCGGGCTTCTCCATCTTGCTCGGCATGGACTGGATGGACCTGCACCACCCTGAAATCGACTGGGATGAAAAGCGCCTGGTCTTTTCTCACCCCAACTGCAAGCTGCATTTTTGGTACCGCGACCAGCCAGAAGCACCGCCGGTGGCCACCGTGGGAACGGTGGTCCCGTGGTCCGAAAGCCCCGCCACCCTCAACCCATGGCTGAGGGCGATAGGCCTCTACCCCGAGTCCGACGAGGGGATCCCCGCCTGTTACCGGGACCTGGCTGAGGCTTTCTCGGAGGAAGAGTGCAACCAACTCCCCCCCCCCACCGCCCAACCGACTGCGCCATCGAACTGGTCCCCGGCGCGAAGCTCCCAAAGACGAAGCTCTACAACATGAGCCCGGTCGAACTCCGTGAGTTATGCGCCTTTGTGGACAAAAACCTGGCCCGTGGGTTCATTCGCCCCGCCACCTCCTCCATGGCGGCCCCCGTCCTGTTTGCTAAGAAGGACGGCTCCCTCAGACTTTGCACCAACTACCAAGCGATCAACGCCGTTTCTCGCGTCAACGCCTACCCCCTCCCCCTCATCAAGGACTTGCTTAGTCGCCTGGGGGAGGGATGCATCTTCACTAAACTGGACTTGCGGGATGCCTACTTTTGGGTCCGCATCGCCAAATGAGACGAGTGGAAGACAGCATTCAACACCCCACTTAGACAATTAGAAAATCTCGTCATGCCGTTCGGTTTAAGCGGCTCTCCGGGCGTGTTCATGAATGTAATTAATGAGGTGTTGCATGACCTGCTGTACCGGGGGGTGGTGGTTTACGTTGACAACGTGCTGATTTATTCTAAGGGGGAGGAGGAGCACACGGCTTTGGTGCCGGAGGTCCTGTGCCGCCTCGCCGACCACAAGCTGTACGCCAAACTTCAGAAATGTGAGTTCCACAAACCCCAGGTTGATTTCTTGGGCGATCGGGTTTCCGGGGAGGGGATTGGGATGGACCCAGCCAAAGTCCAAGCTGTCCTAGACTGGGAGGTCCCTCGAACCTGCCGCCAGCTCCAATCCTTCCTCGGGTTCGCCAATTTCTACCGTGACTTCCTCCCCGGCTTCTCCAAGGTGACCCTGCCCCTCACCGACCTCCTGCAGACCAAGGGGAAGGGCACCCGGGACGGCCGTCCGAGGGCACCACTACCGTGGACCCTGGACTGCACACAAGCCTTTGAACATCTCAAACGGCTGTTCACTTCCGAGCCCATCCTCGCCCACCCCGAGACCGACAAACCCTTCGTGGTGCAGGTCGACGCCTCGAACGAAGCCATCGGGGGGGTTCTCCTACAGAGGGGGGCGGGGGCAATTGCGGCCCTGCGCCTACCTCTCCCGTAAGTTCTCCCCAACCGACAGAACTGGCCCATCTGGGAGAAAGAGGCAGCGGCTGTAAAGGCCGCCCTCACTACCTGGAGCCACTTCCTGGAAGGGTCCAACATCCCGTTAGAGGTCTGGACCGATCACAAAAACTTAGAAGCCCTGAGGAGACCGCGTACGCTAAACACCAAACAAATCCAATGGGCTGACTTTTTCTCCAGGTTTGATTTCACCCTGGTGCACATTCCTGGTCGGAAAAACTTCATGGCGGACGCTTTTTCCCGCATGCACCCGGGCGAGCACAGGGCCCCCCGGTCGACACGGTTTTCACCCCGAAACAGCTGGGCCTCCTGGTCCAAACCCGTAGCCAGGCCAAGGCAGCGGGTCAACGAGTCCAGGGCCCTACGCTGGCATCTCCGGGGGCCCCGCCCCTAGTGCCTCTATCGGAGTTCCGAACGGCCCTTGGGCCTGACCCACAATTGGCCAACCTCCGTTCGCAGCTACGCGCCCACGAGGGGGTCTGGTACAGGGGGGACCGCTTGTACATCCCCGCCTCTCTCCGCAAACAGATTCTTGAATTGTGCCATGACAGCAAGGCCGCTGGGCACTTTGGTTTCCTGAAAATGTGGGGGTTGCTTCGGCGCCAGTTCTGGTGGCCGGGAGCCCGCCGCGACATGGGGTAATACGTGGCGGGCTGCCCGGTCTGCCTTTCGCACAAGCGGGGCGTGGGGAAGCCCCAGGGCCTGTTGAAGCCCCTGGAAGTTCCTGATCGCCCCTGGGAGATCATCTCCATGGATTTCATCACGGACTTACCCCTTAGTGAGGGGAAGATGGTGATTTGGGTGGTGGTGGACCAATTCTCGAAACAGGCCCACTTCGTGCCCTGTCCGGGTCTGCCCACCGCACAACGCCTCGCGGAACTGTTCGTTGCCCACGTGGTAAGACTCCATGGGTTCCCCCGCAAAATAATCAGTGACTGCGGGGCACAATTCGTTGCCAAATTCTGGGGGGCCCTGATGACCCTGGCGGGCGTGTCCCGGGGGCTCAGCTCCGCGTACCACCCCGCTACAAATGGGCAGACGGAGCGTGTACACCAAGTGCTCGAACAATACCTCCGCTGCTTCCTAAACTATCATCAGGATGACTGGGTTTCCCTCTTGCCCCTGGCGGAGTACGTGTACAATAATGCGCCGCACTCCAGCAAGGGGAAATCCCCCTTTGAGCTGGTGCATGGCTACGCCTCACCCCCATTCCCCACTTTGACAAAGCCACCGGGGGACCCCTCTGCCACCCCGCCGGGGGTCGACGAGTGGGCGGCCCGGGTACGGGAGGCCTGGGGAGAGGTGACAGAGTCCCTGGGGAAGGCAAAAGCTGATTTCAAATGGTGGGCTGACTGGAAGCGACAGAGTCCCCCCCCTACGTCGTGGGGGACGAGGTGTACATTTCCACAAAACACCTCAAGAATAGGCGACCGTGCAAAAAGCTGAGCTACCAATTCGTTGGCCCCTTTAAAGTGGTAAAAGTGCTAAACGAAGTTACCATACGGGTGGACCTCCCAAAAGCTTATCGCAAAGTACACCCAGTTTTCCATGTCAGCTTGGTCAAAAAAGCCCCCCCGCCTGACGCTTGGCACCCTCAGTCCCGTCCTCCTCCCCCCGCCATGGTGGGGGAGGACACCCACTACAAGCTGGCCGACATCGTTGATTCCCGTTTCTTCCGTAAGCAGCTGCAATACTTAGTTTCTTGGAAGGGGTTTCCCGACTCCGACAATGAGTGGGTGGACGCGGAGGACGTGGCCGCTCCCATCCTCCTCCGCAACTTTCACGCCCGCTTCCCCGGCAAGCCTGGCCCAGCCCCCGTCGCCGCGGGTGCCTGAGGGGGGCCCTTAAGGGGAGGCAAGTGTCATGAATCCCCTAATTCATGCCATCCTGATCTGTCCCGACCCTGCATATTCTCACACTTCTATGTCTTCCCCGGCCGGTTCTGGCCAAGGCCATAAAGCAATAAACCTGTCTTCTGAGAACTTCACTCCCTTCCTTTTCCAGCGGGTGAGGAGCTCCACCAAAGGTATCAATCTTACTGTAAGTGTCCTTGCGGAGACAACAAAGTCTCAACAATGTGCCAACCTCCCGATAAGGCTCCTGGCCATCTGGCAGCCTGGGAACAGGCTCTCTTTTGTCACCTCTTTCTGCTCTCCTGCCGAAACCTTCTGGGTCCCCCTCCCCTATCTGGTGAGCCCTATAACTGCCCCACCTGGTCCCCCTGTACTTTGTTATTATCAAGATCTTTGCTTAGGAAGATCTTGGCCTGCTTTAGCGATCTGTGGACTTTGCCTAATGAAGCTCTTCTTGGAAATTTGCAACCGGCTGTTGGATTTCGGATGTGCTTTTACTTGGGACTCCACTGGCTGGGCTCAGCCTGATTCCTGACACAAGGCAATGGAATCCAGATGGCTTTGTAGTTGCAACATCAGTGTTCCCTGCCCACCCGTCTGGATTCCTGACTCCTGGCGAAGCTCTCCTGGTTTGTCTTCTGGAATATGACCTTGGCTTGCTCTACAGACCTGTGACACTCCTTGTTCCAGGTAACCTGTCTCCTGTGCCCTAATTCCTGTGACTTGTCCCAGCCCTTCTCTGAACCCAACCTACCTGTTCTAGTACCTCACGCCCCACCTGTCTCCCCTGCCCCAGGACTGACTCCCAGACACGATGTCTGGCATGCTTTTGGATCACACTCTGTCTTCTGCATTGGCTGCAGAGGAAAGGACACACAATAATGGGTTTAAACTACAAGTACAACGATATAGGCTAGAGATCAGGAAAAAAATTTTCACAGTCAGAGTAGTTCAGCAGTGGAATAGGCTGCCTAAGGAGGTGGTGAGCTCCCCCTCACTGGCAGTCTTCAAGCAAAGGTTGGATACACACTTTTCTTGGATGCTTTAGGATGCTAGGGCTAATCCTGTGTTGAGCAGGGGGTTGGACTAGATGGCCTGTATGGCCCCTTCCAACTGTATGATTCTATGATTCTATGATTCTGTCTCTGTGGGCTTCATCACAGACTGCTAGCAATGCTGTTCTTGGACTGTGTTTTGGTTATGGCTCTCTAGCTGCAGGAACAGAGACTCATTTCAGTGTGGCCCAGCAGGGCAGCATGATGCTTCCCTTATCCAGTCCACAGTGTTTCACCAATCAAAAGCCTGGTACCTACAGGCTATAACGAGAAGGGCTCTCTTTCTCTCCTTTCAACACAAAAACACGAGGAACACCTGGGGCCAGCTGGGGTGGGAAGGGGGAACACCTCTTGCACCCGCTCTGCAGCATCAGGATTTTGCATGGCAAGTTCCTTTTAAGAATTCTGGTTTGACCTTAACATGATAAGCCTGAGTCATGACATCCCTTTCCAGGATGGGGCTCTTTTTATTTAAATAGAAGGCCCCTTCCACACAAGAAGCTGATGGGTGAAGAACTCTTCTTCCTGCTGTCTAGATGCCTGCACTCTGAAAATGAGACCTTTCCAGGGTTCAAAATTAAATCCAACCCTTAACCCGAGGGCCTGGCATTAAGGAACATGATTAAAAGTGTGTTAGGAGTATTACTTGGGTGAACGTGGCACCAAACAGCATGAGTGGGCCAGAAGAGTCTGCAGGTGTGAAGCTGAGGAAATGCAGTATTTCCATTTGCCATGGCCAATAGATTAAGACAGCCCTCACAATTGTTAAACTAGAAGTGGCCACTTCAGTCAAACTGCTTTCCAGAGAGCCGGCCAGCCTCACTCCCTCCCAGTCCTTGTGACCTTGGTCCAACCACAGTTCTCTCACCCACATCGAACTCACAGGGATCTACCTACTGCGGGGAGGGGAAGGGTAGGTGACTGTAAGCCACTCTGGGAAATATTGCAAAAATTATGACGTGTAAAGCTATTTCCCCCTGCCTACTGTCTTCATATCACATATATTTAAATGCCATGATGGATGATACTGATCCCTGGAATACAACATGCACACCTATGAAAAGCACAAAAGGAATTATAATAGTTCACAAGCACGGACATAAATAATTTCTGTAAAACAAAATCAGTGCTTCATATAGTGCCAAATGATAATGTCTGTGAAAGAGGAAAGTACCTTAATTGGCTTTTTATACCTACAGTCTTATTTCAGCATTTTAAGTGCTGACATTAAGCTTCTATTGGCAGGGGATCATGGTGCCCCTCTCAAGAGTATCTGGCCAGAAACAGGTGGGCCAGCCAAGCTGATGGAGGTTTCTGTTTCCTTTTTGTTTGTCACTGGTTGCATTGGTTTGATTAACTGGGTCACAGAGAGGTGGTATGTGCACATGCAGACATAGCCTTGAGGGTCCCTTGATCTTCACAGGCAGCGGGGGAGCGGGCAAGCACCTGAAGAGACCCAAATATGCATGCAGTACACAAACTATGACCTTCCAAATTTTTACTATAAAGGGGTGAGTTTTTTTGTGGAGGGGGGAGTAAGTCTTCATAATGCTCTGAATTTTGGGGGAAAATGGAAATCAACATAGAAATCAACATGATAAAACCAAGTAATATGTAGCAAGAGAATATGTCTGAATGCATTGCATCAAGGAGGTTGGAGTCCAATCCAACTTGCCCTCTTTTTAAAATGTGCTAGAAATGAATCAATCATTCAAGTACATACACATTTGAATGCGTATTTGAAATCTTATTGGAGGCAACCATCATCCAGGAAAAAGGGTTCATGAAAGATCTGGAGAGGAACAGAATTGTGGAGGTTAGAAGAAAAACAGACACACACGGTTCAGTCAGTCATTAAGAGAAGATTGTGCACCTTCTGTCATAAGAACTGCAATCAAAATTAGATGAAACAAGTTTAAAACATTGCAAACAAGGCAGAGCCCTTCCTACCTATAAGCGGAATCTTTTAAAAACTGAACACAGCATTTTTAAACCATATTTGGTATTTCAAAATTACTCATTAAATTGGTTTTCAATGACTCCTACAATTATGTTGAGAATCAAATTAGCCTTGTTTACTATGGCTGGTAATTTAACTGAGCTTGTACACAAAAGCTTGTACCTTGTACTTTGTTGGTCTTAAAAGTACCTGACTGGACTCAAACTTTGTCCTGGTCATTTACCTGTACAAGCACTACCAGGAAATGCATTTCAGCCCCCAGTACAGAGAAGTATTATGGGGTGGACCCAATCACAGAGGCAGACCTTCCCCCCAAAACACCCCTGCGACTCGGGAAAAGGTAATGACAAGGGCGAGAAGGCTCATGGGCCAAAGAAAAACCAACTGACAAGGGGGCCTGTAGTTGAAAGAAGGAAAAGTTGAGCAAAATGGCCTTCCTCTTTCTCCTGCTAGTAAACATCCCCTCCTCATACAGCCCCCTGCGTGGCTGGGACAATCCCATGACAACAACTTTGTAGGGGTTACCGGCAGCAGCTGGAGGAAGGCGGGAGAAAGTACTTCTTCATTTGTGGATGGATGGAGGGATGGTGTTTTTCCGTCTCAGAGCATCATCATTAACAGTATTGTTAGCTGAAGGACCATCCTGTTTTAAATGCTACAATCTGCCTTCTCATGAAGACTTTGCTTTCCACCCATTCTTACACCAACTGCAACAGAATCAGAAGGGGTCAGTTCTCCTTATCTAACTGAGCAGCCTAGACAAGAGGGGCTGCTGCTGTTCAGGGATGGCGGGGCCGGCTTTAGTGAAAAGGGCTCAGCTCTCCAAATGGAGCTCCTGGAAAGGAGACTCTAACAGACACACAAGGTGCTTCCTACAAGGATCGCCTTGTCCATTCTGGCAACACTGAATGAAACCCCCCTCCCCCCCCCAAATGGACATGTTAGTCCATCTGTTTTCAGAAGAGCTTCCAGCTCATTCATATGGAGTAGGCTTCCTGGTATTTTGAAAGAGACATAAAAATATGCCACTCAATGTCAAGCCATAGATTAAAAAGTAAACTATGAAATCATTAAGTTAACAATCAAATTAACCCAATATATCCTGTCACATGCAACGGTGAAATGCTGAAAGCCATATACCTGCTCCATGTCAGAATTCAGAAATCTTGATATCTAGCCTAAGAAGCCCAATTATAATAGTGACCTCTTTTGTGGTCCAAAGCTCAGTTCTCTCCAAACGGCTGGCTATGAATGCTTATTTGATACGGAATGCATTTTGAAAATGAGAGATCCAGCTTTGTGTAGTAGTAGTTAAGAGCCATGGCGGAAGTGATAGGATTATGACTATAGATTGTTATAATGTTGCACTATTGCAGACTAGCAATTTACTGATTTTTAAAAGATCTGAGCAAACCACAGGAAAACTGTTCCTGGGGGGATTATTCTACTTTGAAAACAAAGGTGGAACAAAATGTCTACATAGAAAACAGATAATGAATGATAGAACTTTGAGAAATGACACAATACAACTAACACACGTAGACTTGATATCAAAATGCAAACTTCCTCTTCCGTTCCATGTAATACCTGCTCCCCCCAATTCCACCCAACTATAAACTCCTACCTGCTTATCGCAATCAGTTGGATTCTCATTTGTCTAGGAAGGGCCTTTGTTCTTGTCAGAGTAAGCTCCTTTCCCTCAAGCATGTCCTGGGAAAGATTCCATCAGACTCTGTCTACGTGGTTGTAAAGTCCTGGACACACGGCCACATATTGCTTTGGACTGTCCAGTCTTCCCTCCCCAACAAGCTTCTGTCCAGTCATATTTGATGGATTTAAATTCCAAAGTCAACTCTAAATCCCTCATCATTAAATTAATGCTTTCAGAAAAGGATCCCATTAAAGTTGCCAGGGTAGCCGATGCCCTTGGAAGCATGTTCCAAATAAACCACTTATGTTTGCTAGTGCGGAAGCATAGTCTTGTCTAATCCATTTTGTTTCCTTGGATTGTGATTGTGTATGCCAATAAAGGCTTTCTGAGTCAACTAACACACACAGCCATGGTGCACACGGTGCCTTCCATTAATATTTCTGCCAGGGGGAAGAGGAAGAGCAAGCCAGTCCTTCCAAAGCTCCCATGAGCCACCTGCCATCAAATGTCTTCCCAGGATCCAGCACTGGATCCAACTCTTTGGGCATTCCTGCAATGGGATCTGGCTCAGGCTGTGAATGCAGGTGGAGCCCAGCCCAATGGGCCAATGATGAAAGGATCACAACAAATCTCCAGGTTTGCTTGAGCAATAAACTTACAATCATTCCCCCCCCCCCCCCGTAACTGATTAAAAAGAAAATAGTCACTTTCATTTAACGTTCATATTGCGCACGCTGCTCTTAAATAGATAATATTCAAAATCAATGTTACAGTTTTTCTTTCAGTTGTTTTAAAGTCAGTAATTATTAGAAGTCACTGGCAGATGATCATAATCTTATTTTGAACCATGAATTACTAAAATCACAGCTTCCTCATAGAGAAGGGGAACATCTGTTTTTCCCAGTCTAGATATTTCAGGGCCTTTTACTAGCTCTGGAACCATGTTTTTTTTTTTTTTTGGTGGGGGGGATTGGACCAAAAAATCCATTCTGCCAGCAGGGTGGCCATATGAAGGCTGTGAAGTGCTGCTTTGGTGTGGCATTCTCCAGGAACGCAGCATCTCAAACACACTCAAATTCCATCCAGGAGAAGTAAAGTTCCTACAAGGACTGATGTGGGGGGGGGGTGCTAATTTCCCCTTCCCCACTACGTCCACTTTCCTTTGTCAGAATGCTGTGCTTCTGCCATTTGTTTTGGGTCTGTTTGGTGTGTATAGTTTGATGTTTAAATCCAGATGGTTTATTGTACCCATTTCCTTGCCTCCCTTCTCCCTCTCAAACTTTTTCCCCAATCCATCTTCCCTGTCTTCAGAAGGCAGAACCATGGCCTTGAGCACCCTGTTATCTGCCTGATCTGTTCCCTTTGGAAATCTGCCGCATTTCTCAGGTTCTCACAGGAGGGGGTGCGGGCGAGGCATTTGTATGCTGTGCTTGTTCTATTATGCCCCAGTTCTGACAAAATACTTGTTGGGTTAACATTCTTGCTTTAGAAGGAACAACTTGACAGGCGGTTGGAACTCCTAAGATTAGCACTCATGTTCCTCACTCAGACAACGTGACTGTGGAAAGTGACTCAAGTTCCAGCTCCAATCCTGGTGCCTGCCTTGCATAAATCCCAAGGACACCATGGCAGAGACTTACGTTTGGAACACTGGAGCAGGCACAAAAACTCATTACGTATCCTCCTGCATTGATTCAAGTGGGCAGCCGTGTTGGTCTTAAGCAGCACAACAAAACAAAATCAGAGTCTAGTGGCACCTTTAAAAGCAACAAAGATTTATTCTAGGCGTGAGTTTTCAACACTCAAAAGTTCATGGCTCAAATAAATCTTTGTTGGTCTTAAAGGTGCCACTGGACACTGATTTTATTTGTTATCCTACTGTATCGTCAGCATTCCAAGCTTGAAGCGAGGGGGTGCCCTGGCTGAAGTGGGAAGGTACATGACTGACGGTCAGGGACTTCAAATGTCCACAGCCTACGACTGCGACCTCACTGACTGGATGGAGGTGGTGGGTTGCAATTGTCCAACAATGGATCAAGGAGATGGTGGAGATGTGAGCTGAATTTAGTGCCCAGCAAAGCGAGATTACAGGGACAAATGGTGGCATTCTTCCAAGACTGACAAGGATTTGGCCTCGGCGTTTGCTCAATGCCACCCGCTAGCTTTATGGGACCTGGGCTACAGGGGACACTGCAGGACCCTCATCCACTACAACCATGGTTGCAGATACTATGGTGCAGACCCTAGAAGGTGGCATGGGTGCAGTTCCTCCTCCAATCCCTGGTGTCCTAGCTAAGGCGTAGAATCTACACACCTACATTGATGGAACATCCGGGAAGCTGACATTTTTCCTGGTGCAGGTGCAGGCCTTCATGGACAAATGTGGATCCATTTTCCCAGATGAGGCCTCCTGGGTGTGCTATGTGGGGTGCAGATGCAGCCAACTGGTACTTGGGCCTCTACAACCTTTACAACCCAGAGTTACTAGACTTTAGCTTGTTCATGCAAGCTCTGCAAGGTCACTTCAAGGACCTACCCTATATCACAAACCGAGGCTGATCCCGCTCAATCGGAAGACACCCTCTCAAACAAAACTGCTCCTGACACATGTGATGCAAAGAAGCTAGTCTTTATTGAAAGATCCCATTAGATGATGTGAAAAACACAGCAGAGTAGGTTCAGGGGAGCAGTGACTGAGATGGGGATAGTTTTTATAATGGGGGTAGCTCAGGTAGGGAGGAGGGCTCACATGGGAAAAGACTATTGATCTAAAAAGGTGTGAATAGTTGGAAACATCTGGCCTGCTCTTACGGTTGTAAATCTGCAGCACCCAAGGACAAGGGTGATAAGCAAAGTTTCTCAGTTCTCACAGCAGGGGAGGGAGAGCTTCCCTGAACCATAAAGTTTGGCCAAAAGGCCTGGGTGTCATGAACCCCTGGTTCCTGCCCCAGGGACTGCATTCAGTAAGATTGTTTGTTTCCTCTGATGCTGTTTGTTCCCTCTGATGCTCCTGGAACTCTGGCTGGGTTGTAGCACCTCTGCAGGACCTAGGAGCAAAGCCCCTACCATTCCCTCACTTGCATTTCACAGGCTCGTCCAGCTTGCAGCTTCTAGCTATCTTACTTCAAGGCTAGCTTGCCCTGCTAGGCAAAACACCAGATGGCTGGCTGAACTGTTTTGGCACCTTTCAATATCAAAGAACGCTATGGCCCTGTTTTCCTGTGTGAATGCCCGATCCCACCCAAAGCCCATCCCTTGCCCCTTGCCAAGTATATATTCTATGTACCTCCACCCCCATCAGCATCTCTATCAAGGTTCCTGTCTGTGAGAGCACATGCGACGTTTAGATCCTGAATTCTTCCAATAAAGACTTTTATTTAAAACGTCAACCCGTGTATAGGGTCTCGGCTCAGGAGATCCAGATGGACCCAACCAAGGTAAAAGATGTGTTGACTTGACCTGCCCCCCGCACACTGCAGCGGTTACAATCATTCTTAGAATTCACAAACTTTTATAGGGATTTGTACTCCCAGATAAAGGTAAAGGTAAAAGTATCCCCTGTGCAAGCACGGGGTCATGTCCAGGAACTCAAGCGATTGTTCACCACTAAGCCAGTGCTCACACACCAAGACATGTAATGGCCCTTTATTGTGCAGGTAGACACCTTGAACTCTGTGGTGGGTGGAATTTTACTCCAAAGAGGGGAGGGGGAAAACTATGCCTTTGTCCAGCCAGTTCACCCTGGCCAAGAGGAATTGGGTGACCTG